>NC_134477.1:53760970-53804170 GCF_964194025.1 Convolutriloba macropyga
CTATATTTCTGTATATATATATATATATATATATATATTATATACATATATGAATAGATTTATATATATATATATATATATATATATATATATATATATAGATATATATATATATATATATATATATATATATAGATTATGTATGTATACATTTATATATACGTTTATATATATATAGGGAATTATTAGTAAATAAGTAAGAAAATTAGTATTGGTGGAATTATTAGTAAAGAATTGAGACAATATTCAAAAACTTTTCTTTTCTTGTGAACAGTGCTATGGATGATTTCTCCAAAAATTTTGGTATCAAAGTATCAATTAGGCTTTCTTTCGTTTCGGTAATTAATTACTGTATCCGTTGGATTGAGGTAATTTTCAAGACAATTTCAAGTAAACTTACTTAGTGTAGCTAGTTGCCGCACTTGCTTACAACTAGGATCTTTATGCATTGATCGTGAAATTACGTGAACAAATTGAGTATATATAAACTTGTTAACTCGATTTTTTGAACACGTAATGAAAATGTGTGTATCAACACACAGATCCAAGTGTATCAGTGTATCAAGTGTTTATAATTGATGTTTTTGATCTCCCAGCAAGTAGTGCCTTGCAGCTAACATCTTTTTAAGATGAGTGGAACAACGTTTTATCTATTAAGTTTTTGTAGAAACAAATTCCAGATGCAAGACAAATTTTAACAAAGAATTCTAATTGAAGCGGTATTGTCAGAAACCAGTTTTTTTACCGTAAAAAATTTTCTAATCACAGAAGGAAATGGTAATGGAAGTTGATACGCCCTTGTTGCACAGAAGTATATATAGTACCCTTTTTCTAGCACCAGTTATACAGATTTTGGATTTAAGAGAGCCCTAACACTGTTTGACCTAACTGGTGCTGCTAATTGCAGTGAAAAAATAGTTTAAAAGTTTACCATTATAAATCTTTAAACTTTCATTAACCACTGAAACAAAAAAGATATGCCGTGTTCAAACATTCATGATATTGAAATCTCTGCAGAACTTGAAAAATAATGGCAAGAACTTGACACCAATTTTTCCTGATAAATCTTGATAAAATTCTGGGAAAATGTTATCAAGATAAAACAGGAAAATGTCTTCACAGCTCTTGGCCAAATCTTGACAAATCTTTAACAATTTTTTTTTCATATCTGATCGCTGCTTGATGTATCTCGTCCTCAGAAAACAAAACGAAAAATTTCTTCTGAGAACTCAAAGTAACAATGCGAGGAAGGGCTTCATGGCAACTTTCAGCCTTGAAACAATTCAATTTTAAAAAATAAATATTTAACCCAAAAATAGAGCAACTCCCCCATCTGTATGAATTGTGATTTACTAAAAAATCGGTCGGAATGAAAAAAAAACTGCGGTAAAAGTTGTGATGTTTATAATAGATCCGTTTTTGAAATACTAAATCTCTGTGTTTAGTGTGCTGTGCTTGCTACAAACGCTCAGTTGTTCCTCAAAAAGAGAGACGCAACTTTAATTTTGTGATTTTGATCATTATTTTGGAATTCTAAGGTTTTTTCGGGACCCTAATGGGGCCTTTTTTTTGGCGCTCCTGCATAAAGTGTGTAATATGTACATTCCGAAATTGCACCTATCTAAAAATATCATTATACTGGAAAAAAGGCTCAAATGCTGATTAATAAACCAACAGGAGCTGAATTTATCAAATACTATTGATAACTCTTGATAATTCGTCATAATTCTTGGTAATTCGTGCTTAATCATATGAAATTTTTCTAAACCTTGTTTAAAGGTGCTTTTTTATTTTTAACAGATTGGTATATCTTGCCATGTCATGGTTAATCTTTCTTGGTTATCTTGCCAAGATCTTGCTTCTTGACAACCAGTTTGTACAAAATTGGATATTTTTTAGCGAGTATCAAGATTTACCAAGATAAAGTGTGTGTCTTATCAAAGTGTACATCAAGTTTCGGTTCACCAATTTTTATCAGCATTCGTTTCTAATATATATAAGCTTTTCGATTATGATTTTTAAAAATCCCATATCGGGTGCTTACATTCAACCAACTTGAGATTTCAATAATTGGGCGATTTTTCAGCATAGATAAACCAGTGATCGATAAGAAGTTTTGTCTTGTCATAATGATTTTCCTTGCCTAACAAATACTGCTTTTCAGCAAACCAATTCCCTTTCCATATAAAACCAACTACGATTTCAGATATTTTGGGAAATAACTTTGAAAAGATTAAAAAAATTTTCTAATAAAACTATTGGCATTTGAAAGTGAATAAAAAAGATATTGATGCGTCAGACAAAAAATTTATCCTGCACAAACTTCACATTGACAAAAAAGAAAATTTTTCTCTTTTCTGTAAAAAAAATGCTGCTACACTGAATTCGATTCTCACACTCTACTGATTTGATACCAAGTTGACCTATCTGACCGTTAGGCTCTAGAGGGAGCCATATTAGGAACTTTCCAATCATGCCATATTGGGCCCATGTTATTAGCAGCCGGCAACAATGAGAAATATCTTGGGTTGGGAAGGCAAGTAAAAGATCCTATATTATAGTTGTTTTTTTTTATTGTTAGTGAGTTCTATTTCAAACTCGGATGCCAAACTTGAACTATAGTAAGGTAAGTGACCTATCAGACATTTTTTTTAAAAAAGAAGCAGATATTGCAGGAAAAAAGAGAGAAAAATCTTACCTTTGTCTTGACATATACAAGATGTGCCTCAGAATTGCGGCTTTGGCACTTCTGGAGGGCTACTTCTTTGCTGACCAGACCCTCTTGCACCAAAAACTCTAAGCAAACCGACTCCCCGGCGCCAGGCAGGTAGGTTGTATCTCCTGGGCAATCGGCTTTGCCAATATCAGCTTCAATGCAATACAATGACATCAACCATAGCGAAGCATATATCAGCACCCGATGTGACATTGCACCGTTTTTTTAATTCTTCTATTAATCAGGTTGAGAGGTGGAAAAAAAAACTAAAATTGAAGCCCCGGTCGAGAAAGGTTAGAAAATTTTTTCAGAAAATCTCTGATTATTCAAAAACTTGAGCTCAAGAAACGCAAAAGATTCTGCGCTGGAAATAAAAAGCGCCGGAAACTGCTGAACATTTGAACAAAATGAGCTGATAACAGCTGAAATCTCAGCGGAATATTCTAGGGTCTAACCTATCTCTTCTTCAACTGCTCTACTGATGCCTGAGATTTTTAACAACTAAATTGGTTTGAGATTAAAAAAGTACTTCTAAAGAAACGCGCTGAATTGCGCTGAATTTATATAAAAATTTCCAGTGGAATTTTGTAATCTTTATACGCATATCAGTTTATAATTATGCAGGTATATTTTGAGCTGGACATTTTGAGCAATTGAATCAAATATTTTGAGCTGGACAAACTTCAGCACATAAAGCGCGAGCATTTGAATCATTCAGCAGATTTCTTTCATATTTATTTTTACCTCAGCACAATTCCTACAAAAAAATTTTCGCTGAAGTGGCGCTTAAACTCCAGATCGAGAGGTAAGCTGTAGTTGTCTACCATAAATGCATAGTGAAGACCACAAGCAGTTTTGAACCAAATTCTCACACACTTTTTTTAACATATATTTCCTTGTCAACAAAGTAAATTTATTACAGAATATTGGTTGACTACGGTAGTGTCAATAATTGAGCGTACGCTCAAAAATCAGAGTACGCTTTTACCTACATTTGCTCGTACATACACTCACATACTTCAATAAACTTTCGGAATCTTAATTAAAACATACCCGCGTCAAGGAAAAATCAGAAAAATATGTAAGATAAGCGGTGAAAAGCAGTTTTTTTCCACCGCAAATTTCGTAAAAAAATGTTACTGTGAAATGCAGTAAAATTATGTAATTGTACCGGTCGAGTAAGCGGTGAACATACAAGAATTTAACACATTTCACCGCTCACTACAAAATTACCTGCCATACACGGATTCGAACCTCTCACCTCCTGCATGCCAGCCACTTCGTATTCCACTGCGACACAGCTCACTAACTTCTATCATATTTGTTTTGAATTAAAATCAAATTTTCTCTACTTTCTGTAAAACATGCGAGTTGAGTTTTCGTAAGATTAGCGGTGAAATTACAATTTTTAGCCGTGAAATGTGGTGATTTTTTGTAAGTTCACCGCTTACTCTTTTGGTCAAATTACAGAAATTCACCGCTTAAAAAAGTTTCAAAAGATGTATGGTTATTCGCGGGTATATTTTCCGTGCGTCTTTTAAATATCTTAACTTCGTTGGACAAAAAAATAAAAAACGTTTTCTAAGCGGTGAATTTATGTTATTTCACCACTAAGTTAAGCGCTGAAATTATGTAATTTCACCACATTTACTGCTGATCTCACACAATTTTAACACTTCTTTCTAAGCGTTGATTTCATGTAATTTAAACACTAATTTAAGCGGTCAATTGATGTAATTTCACCGCATTCACCGCTTATCTCACATAATTGAGACACTTTTTTTCAAAGCGATGAATTATATAAATTCAGCGGTGAAATTATGTAATTTCACCGCTACCAGGCGATAAACTTTTTTTTCACCGCATTCACCGCCTGAATTATGTAATTTTACCGCATTAACCGCTTATCTTACAAAATTTTCCACATTCACCGCTTATCTTACAAAATTTTGCGTTGAATGGCGGTGACGCCTCGACCCGGGTAGGTGCTCAAATCCGCCAAATTTTCAAAAATCCAGTAGCAAATCCAACCTTAACAAAATGTGCCAAACGGAGCTCATCTGGTGAAATCAGACCCACCCGTACAAAATTACGTTGAATGAGTGCGTCAGTGTTAGCGTGGTCAATGAGCGCGGTTCTGATGATAGTAGGTTCGAGTCCTCTAAGTTCTAATTCTTTAGTGCGATATGGAGTTGCCTCGTAGTTCAGTTGCTGCAATACTTTCTGCTGATTGAATTTAACCAAGAGCAACTTTCAAATGAATTTTTCTAGAATAATTATTATCATTTTAAACCAGAAAACAAAAAAAAATGCATATCCGGGTAATAATTTGTTGATATTTCGGAAGATCAAAAAACTTTGAAAATGATTAACATTAATCTCATAGTTCGCTAATATTGAAATCAATGTTACTTTGTTACTTTTCCGGTTTCATTTTAAATTTTTATGACTAAGATGGCTTTAATCTGCTCATTTTGAGTACTTTTTTCAGTAATGTGAGTTCGAGTACACGTTTATATCATGATTGAGAGAAAATGTCTGAATGAAAAAAGTCAGGGGGCAGTTTTTTAATATTAAACTGTTAACAATAATTTAATAAAAATCTGTCGCTTCAACAATTCTTCTCTTGCTTAATAAAAATAAACAAAGAGCGCATTCAAATTGTGTGAAGCAAACGTGGCGATTTAATTGATTATGTTGTTTCCTGGACCGATTTGTGGATTTTTTTACAAACATAGCAATAGAAAATCTCTCCATCGTGTCCATTAAAATTTTGTGGTCGGGAAAAACTTAACAATAATAGGAAATCTCTTTGGTAGTGAAATTCAAGTGCGTGAGAACGCTAATCTGTGAACATTTAGTTGATGGGCGTTTCTTAGACTCTTAGCAGCATGCTGGTTATCCAATAAAAATATTCGAAAACTCCACTACGATTTCCTCCCAGGCTGAGGTGCCAGACGGAAGCAAGTATGTCCAGACCGTCCCAGACGGAAAGTACCTATGTCCAGACCGTCCCAGACGGAAAGTGCCTATGTCCAGACTTTCGTGCGTTCATCAGACTTTCGTGCGTTCATGTTCAGACTTTCGTGCGTTCATGTCCAGACTTTCGTGCGTTCGACAGACTTTCGTGCGTTCACCAGACTTTCGTGCGTTCATGTCCAGACTTTCGTGCGTTCACCAGACTTTCGTGCGTTCATGTCCAGACTTTCGTGCGTTCACCAGACTTTCGTGCGTTCATCAGACTTTCGTGCGTTCATGTCCAGATTTTCGTGCGTTCATGTCCAGATTTTCGTGCGTTCGACAGACTTTCGTGCGTTCACCAGACTTTCGTGCGTTCACCAGACTTTCGTGGGTTTATGTCCAGACTTTCGTGCGTTCACCAGACTTTCGTGCGTTCATGTCCAGACTTTCGTGCGTTCACCAAACTTTCGTGCGTTCATGCCCAGAACTTTCGTGCGTTCACCAAACTTTTCAGTTTCACTTATATATATAGAAAAAATTTTCCAGTTTCACTTGCATCCAATTTTTTTTTAAAAAAACAGCAAGTATAATTTGAAAGTCCTTCATAGCAAGAGTTCAAAAACCCAGGTTGGGAGCGTCGTTTTTTTGCTCCGTCATATAGAAAAAATGATTTAAAAATAAAATTTTTTGATTTTTTCACTACTTTAGTCTCGTTTCAAAAACTTGTCCAAATTAGGTCGGCCAGTCCAATTTTTTAATTTTATCACCAATTGTTGCTAATGTGGAGCATACCCACCAAAAATGAGCACAATTGGACTAAAATTGATGATTTGGTGTCCAAAACAATATTCGGTGATCGAAAAAGTTAAGCCTCATCGAGCGCGGATACTTTTTCAGAAGTAATTGAGAACTTGTCTAAAATGATTTGCTCAGTCCATTTATTTATTTCATCCCTATTTATGGCTAAATTGGAGCCTGCACACCAAAAATGAGCACAATTGGACTAAAAGTGACGATTTGGTCACCAAAACAATGTTCAGTGATAGAAAAAGTTCAGATACTTTTTTGGAACTAGGTAAAAACTGGTCCAAATTAGGTCGGCCAGTCCAATTTTTTAATTTTATCACCAATTGTTGCTAATGTGGAGCATACCCACCAAAAATGAGCACAATTGGACTAAAATTGATGATTTGGTGTCCAAAACAATATTCGGTGATCGAAAAAGTTAAGCCTCATCGAGCGCGGATACTTTTTCAGAAGTAATTGAGAACTTGTTCAAAATGGTTTGCTCGGTCCATTTTTTTTATTTCATCCCCATTTATGGCTAAATTGGAGCCTGCACACCAAAAATGAGCACAATTGGACTAAAAGTGACGATTTGGTCACCAAAACAATGTTCAGTGATAGAAAAACTTCAGATACTTTTTTGGAACTAGGTAAAAACTGGTCCAAATTAGGTCGGCCAGTCCAATTTTTTAATTTTATCACCAATTGTTGCTAATGTGGAGCATACCCACCAAAAATGAGCACAATTGGACTAAAATTGATGATTTGGTGTCCAAAACAATATTCGGTGATCGAAAAAGTTAAGCCTCATCGAGCGCGGATACTTTTTCAGAAGTAATTGAGAACTTGTCTAAAATGATTTGCTCAGTCCATTTATTTATTTCATCCCTATTTATGGCTAAATTGGAGCCTGCACACCAAAAATGAGCACAATTGGACTAAAAGTGACGATTTGGTCACCAAAACAATGTTCAGTGATAGAAAAAGTTCAGATACTTTTTTGGAACTAGGTAAAAACTGGTCCAAATTAGGTCGGCCAGTCCAATTTTTTAATTTTATCACCAATTGTTGCTAATGTGGAGCATACCCACCAAAAATGAGCACAATTGGACTAAAATTGATGATTTGGTGTCCAAAACAATATTCGGTGATCGAAAAAGTTAAGCCTCATCGAGCGCGGATACTTTTTCAGAAGTAATTGAGAACTTGTTCAAAATGGTTTGCTCGGTCCATTTTTTTTATTTCATCCCCAATTATGGCTAAATTGGAGCCTGCACACCAAAAATGAGCACAATTGGACTAAAAGTGACGATTTGGTCACCAAAACAATGTTCAGTGATAGAAAAACTTCAGATACTTTTTTGGAACTAGGTAAAAACTGGTCCAAATTAGGTCGGCCAGTCCAATTTTTTAATTTTATCACCAATTGTTGCTAATGTGGAGCATACCCACCAAAAATGAGCACAATTGGACTAAAATTGATGATTTGGTGTCCAAAACAATATTCGGTGATCGAAAAAGTTAAGCCTCATCGAGCGCGGATACTTTTTCAGAAGTAATTGAGAACTTGTTCAAAATGGTTTGCTCGGTCCATTTTTTTTATTTCATCCCCAATTATGGCTAAATTGGAGCCTGCACACCAAAAATGAGCACAATTGGACTAAAAGTGACGATTTGGTCACCAAAACAATGTTCAGTGATAGAAAAACTTCAGATACTTTTTTGGAACTAGGTAAAAACTGGTCCAAATTAGGTCGGCCAGTCCAATTTTTTAATTTTATCACCAATTGTTGCTAATGTGGAGCATACCCACCAAAAATGAGCACAATTGGACTAAAATTGATGATTTGGTGTCCAAAACAATATTCGGTGATCGAAAAAGTTAAGCCTCATCGAGCGCGGATACTTTTTCAGAAGTAATTGAGAACTTGTCTAAAATGATTTGCTCAGTCCATTTATTTATTTCATCCCTAGTTAAGGCTAAATTGGAGCCTGCATACCAAAAATAAGCACAATTGGACTAAAAGTGACGATTTGGTCACCAAAACAATGTTCAGTGATAGAAAAAGTTCAGATACTTTTTTGGAACTAGGTAAAAACTGGTCCAAATTAGGTCGGCCAGTCAAATTTTTTAATTTTATCACCAATTGTTGCTAATGTGGAGCATACCCACCAAAAATGAGCACAATTGGACTAAAATTGATGATTTGGTGTCCAAAACAATATTCGGTGATCGAAAAAGTTAAGCCTCATCGAGCGCGGATACTTTTTCAGAAGTAATTGAGAACTTGTCTAAAATGATTTGCTCAGTCCATTTATTTATTTCATCCCTATTTATGGCTAAATTGGAGCCTGCACACCAAAAATGAGCACAATTGGACTAAAAGTGACGATTTGGTCACCAAAACAATGTTCAGTGATAGAAAAAGTTCAGATACTTTTTTGGAACTAGGTAAAAACTGGTCCAAATTAGGTCGGCCAGTCCAATTTTTTAATTTTATCACCAATTGTTGCTAATGTGGAGCATACCCACCAAAAATGAGCACAATTGGACTAAAATTGATGATTTGGTGTCCAAAACAATATTCGGTGATCGAAAAAGTTAAGCCTCATCGAGCGCGGATACTTTTTCAGAAGTAATTGAAAACTTGTTCAAAATGGTTTGCTCGGTCCATTTTTTTTATTTCATCTCCAATTATGGCTAAATTGGAGCCTGCACACCAAAAATGAGCACGATTGGACTAAAAGTGACGATTTGGTCACCAAAACAATGTTCAGTGATAGAAAAAGTTCAGATACTTTTTTGGAACTAGGTAAAAACTGGTCCAAATTAGGTCGGCCAGTCCAATTTTTTAATTTTATCACCAATTGTTGCTAATGTGGAGCATACCCACCAAAAATGAGCACAATTGGACTAAAATTGATGATTTGGTGTCCAAAACAATATTCGGTGATCGAAAAAGTTAAGCCTCATCGAGCGCGGATACTTTTTCAGAAGTAATTGAGAACTTGTCTAAAATGATTTGCTCAGTCCATTTATTTATTTCATCCCTAGTTATGGCTAAATTGGAGCCTGCACACCAAAAATGAGCACAATTGGACTAAAAGTGACGATTTGGTCACCAAAACAATGTTCAGTGATAGAAAAAGTTCAGATACTTTTTTGGAACTAGGTAAAAACTGGTCCAAATTAGGTCGGCCAGTCCAATTTTTTAATTTTATCACCAATTGTTGCTAATGTGGAGCATACCCACCAAAAATGAGCACAATTGGACTAAAATTGATGATTTGGTGTCCAAAACAATATTCGGTGATCGAAAAAGTTAAGCCTCATCGAGCGCGGATAATTTTTCAGAAATAATTGAGAACTTGTCCAAAATGGTTTGCTCAGTCCATTTGTTTATTTCATCCCTAGTTATGGCTAAATTGGAGCCTGCATACCAAAAATAAGCACAATTGGAAGTTTTTGCTATAGCTTGTCTAGAAAAAAGTTGATATTTGATAAGAAAATTTACGATTATTTTAAATTTTTTTTCTAAATTATAGTATTTTTTGATCGGATCAAGGAATTGTCCAAATCTAACCAAATGCGGTAAAGAGTAGCCCGAGGGTATGTCTAGTCGGAAACGAACAGAATTTTTGCTGTAGCTTGTCTAGAAATGAAGTTGTTGTTTCATACAGAAATTTACGGTTATTTCGAAATATTATTTTTGAAATATAGTATTTTTGATTAGTCCAAATAGTTTTTTAATTCCAACCAAACTCAATAGAGAGTACTTCCATTGTATGTAGAATCTAATTTAAAAAAGTTATTGCTATATCTTGTCTAATGAAAAAGTTGGTATTTGACAAGGAAAATTACGATCAAATCGAATAATTGTTTTTGAAAAATAGTATTTTTCATCAGATTAAGGAGTTGTTCAATTCTAACCATACTCGGCATGGAGTATCTTCAATTTAATTAGAGTCTTAGACAAAAAAAAATTTTGCTTTAGCTTGCCCACACAATAAATCGTTTTGTCACAATTCAAAAAAGTCTCGTTAATTTTTGTGGGCGTTTTTGTTCTTATCAAGAAAACTATTCATCTTGGAAGAGAAATGTAGCAAACGTATATTCATTTTTTGCTCATTGCCTCTACTTTCCCAATCATTATACCCGATTAATCGTTTCATTGAATTTCGGGTAATAAATTGCAAAATAACTCAAAAAAACATGGAAAAAACGCCCTTTTTGAGGTCATTTTCTGTTTTTAAATCATATTTCAGCTTTAAAGCTACCCTTTTTTGTTTTCTTCGTGCAGCCCCTCAACTAAGCGTCACAAAACTTCGAGTTTTTAAACAAAAATATTTTGATTTTCTTGAGAAGCAGGCCAAGGAAGGCCACCTACTCGAGGCGAAAATATGCGAAAAAAACGAAAATTCAAAGTTGTTTTTTTTAATAACTAGAAGCATAGATAGAGTTAAGATAAGTTCTATAGTGCAAAATAAAGCTTACTTTTTCTGCTTTACAGTCATATACATTGTTTGAATAAGTTTTGGGACCTAAGGTGATTTTTTTTGCTTCGCCTGATAAATGCTGAACACCACCTGTTTTGCACCAAGCAGTCAAAATCATGATTTTTTTTAAAGCTGCTTTTCAGAACTTTTTAAAGTTCAGATGATAGCTTTTTCCTTCCTGATTCCAAAACACTTTCATTTTTAAGAATTGGTTCAGTAGTCTTGAAGATATGGCGTTTTGAAGATCTAGCCCCCTCGTTACTCCCGTGCCACACCCCACCCCCCCCCCACCCCCCCCCACTCGTCGCTGGATTAACGAAATTGAAATTTCATTTCATTTTCGTTAATTCCGTTAGTAACAGCTTTTGAAATATGCAATTTGAATGCAAGTTGTGATTTACCTCTTTGCAGGTAAGTAATAGCAGTTGAGAATATGAAATATTCGAATAAAGTGTCGCTTTCAAGTGACCACGTCACTCAGAACTGAGCATGTCATCTGAAAGCGGAGGCTGTCCGATGAGACGCTGTCCGTTCAACAAGTAATACGTACCCTGTATGAGGCATAATATAAAGTGGGTTATATCAGAATTGTCAGTGTAAGCAGGAGAAGTAGAGTAGAGCTATAATATATGACAATATGCGTAGAAGCTCCCCCCACCCCCCCCCCGCCAGATAGAAAGCGGAGAATGGTAGAAGCGGAGAAGGGTAGAAGCGGAGAAGGGTAGAAGCGGAGAAGGGAGAAAAGGGCAGAACCCAGGCGAGGAAGCCACATGGGGCAGTGTGAGACCCCTTTTAGAGCCTATAGCGACTGGAATTGAGTATTTTAGATCGATACAAATGTCAGGAAGTACCTCTGATGATGATGTACCTAGACAAGATCTTTATGACGATGAGTTTGTTTACCCAGGGGGAAAGCTTAAAAAGATAAGAGCTAAATGCTTGAAGGATTTGATTTCGAAAGACGACAAGTGTTTGTTTAAGAGACGTCGTGAAGTTGATTTGGGTCTAGCAACTTCTATAAAATTCGTAAATTTTCGAGCCAATTGTCAACCCGGGAAGGTCTTAGCAAAAGTTTCTAAGCTATTTAAGGAGGCTAAATCTGTGAAAATAGGAAAGCTCAGGCCTAATCAAAAAAAGGGATTGAAAAATGAGTGGAAGTATAATGGCTGGGTGAATTTTTTCGGCATCGGCGATTGCAAGCGGGCTAAGAACAGAATCCAGAAGAAACCCGAAAAGTTCGGTGGCATGATGATCGAAAAAGTTGGCAGAATAAGAAACATCGGACTGGACAGTAGAAAAAAATTTATTGCGCTTCCACGATACAGAATTCCTGCCAAATTGAATGTGCCTACCCAGTACTCGATCTGGGGCAAGAAGTTACCCCCTAGAAATGATAGTAGATTTGCTTTTGACGATTTTACGTGCTTGCCCTTTGACGTTGTGCTTGTTTATGATTAGTTTAATGTTGCGTCAATGATTTGATTTAGTTTGCAGAGTCTGATTACCTTGTTTAGTTTGATACTTGCTGTTTTCATAGTTTTATAGTGAATTCACAAAAGATGATATTAAACAGCGTTTTTACCCTAATTTGATGCTGATTTTGCATTCTACTGTTCTATTTATACTTCACATGGTCTGTTTTCAAGGATTCTGCAGGGCTAGCCCTAGATTACAAACAGAATCGTTGAAAACACCCCATTTTAATCTTCAGTCTTCAAAATCTGATTTTTTTCAAAGTAGATTACTATCGGTTCAAGGAATTGTTCAAATCGGACCAAACTGGGTATGGAGTATCCCCAGTGTATGTAGAGTCTAAAACAAAAGGAATTTTTGCTATAGCTTGCCTAGAAAAAAAGTTAGTTTTTTAATCGGAAATATCGACTTATTCGCTTATTCTATTTTCAAAAATATAGAAATTTCATCGGGTCAAGGAGTTGTCCAAATCTAACCAAACTGGGTATGGAGTATCCCCAGTGTATGTAGAGTCTAAAACAAAAGGAATTTTTGCTATAGCTTGCCTAGAAAAAAAGTTAGTTTTTTAATCGGAAATATCGACTTTTTCGCTTATTCTATTTTCAAAAATATAGAAATTTCATCGGGTCAAGGAGTTGTCCAAATCTAACCAAACTCGGTATGGAGTATCCCCAGTGTATGTAGAGTCTAAAACAGAAGGAATTTTTGCTATAGCTTGCCTAGAAAAAAAGTTAGTTTTTTAATCGGAAATATAGACTTTTTCGCTTATTCTATTTTCAAAAATATAGAAATTTCATCGGGTCAAGGAGTTGTCCAAATCTAACCAAACTCGGTATGGAGTATCCCCAGTGTATGTAGAGTCTAAAACAAAAGGAATTTTTGCTATAGCTTGCCTAGAAAAAAAGTTAGTTTTTTAATCGGAAATATCGACTTTTTCGCTTATTCTATTTTCAAAAATATAGAAATTTCATCGGGTCAAGGAGTTGTCCAAATCTAACCAAACTCGGTATGGAGTATCCCCAGTGTATGTAGAGTCTAAAACAAAAGGAATTTTTGCTATAGCTTGCCTAGAAAAAAAGTTAGTTTTTTAATCGGAAATATAGACTTTTTCGCTTATTCTATTTTCAAAAATATAGAAATTTCATCGGGTCAAGGAGTTGTCCAAATCTAACCAAACTCGGTATGGAGTATCCCCAGTGTATGTAGAGTCTAAAACAAAAGGAATTTTTGCTATAGCTTGCCTAGAAAAAAAGTTAGTTTTTTAATCGGAAATATAGACTTTTTCGCTTATTCTATTTTCAAAAATATAGAAATTTCATCGGGTCAAGGAGTTGTCCAAATCTAACCAAACTCGGTATGGAGTATCCCCAGTGTATGTAGAGTCTAAAACAAAAGGAATTTTTGCTATAGCTTGCCTAGAAAAAAAGTTAGTTTTTTAATCGGAAATATAGACTTTTTCGCTTATTCTATTTTCAAAAATATAGAAATTTCATCGGGTCAAGGAGTTGTCCAAATCTAACCAAACTCGGTATGGAGTATCCCCAGTGTATGTAGAGTCTAAAACAAAAGGAATTTTTGCTATAGCTTGCCTAAAAAAAAAGTTAGTTTTTTAATCGGAAATATAGACTTTTTCGCTTATTCTATTTTCAAAAATATAGAAATTTCACCGGGTCAAGGAGTTGTCCAAATCTAACCAAACTCGGTATGGAGTATCCCCAGTGTATATAGAGTACAAAACAAAAAGAATTTTTGCTATAGCTTGCCTAGGAAAAAAGTTAGTTTTTCATACGGAATTTTGCTATTATTTCGAATAATTTTGCGATTATAATTTTAAAAATAGGTCTATTTCGTCGGATCAAGGAGTTGTCCAAATCTAACCAAACTCGGTATGGAGCATCCTCAGTGTATGTAGAGTCTAATACAAAAAGAATTTTTGCTATAGCTTGCCTACGAAAAAAGTTAGTTTTTCATACGGAAATTTGCTATTATTTCGAATAATTTTGCGATTATAATTTTAAAAATAGGTCTATTTCGTCGGATCAAGGAGTTGTCCAAATCTAACCAAACTCGGTATGGAGTATCCCCAGTGTATGTAGATTCTAAAACAAAAGGAATTTTTGCTATAGCTTGCCTAGGAAAAAAGTTAGTTTTTCATACGGAAATTTGCTATTCGAATAATTTTGCGATTATTGTTTTAAAAATAGGTCTTTTTCGTCGGGTCAAGGAGTTGTCCAAATGGAACCAAACTCGGTATGGAGTATCCCCAGTGTATATAGAGTCTAAAACCAAAGGAATTTTTGCTATAGCTTGCCTAGGAAAAAAGTTAGTTTTTTAATCGGAAATATCGACTTATTCGCTTATTCTATTTTCAAAAATATAGAAATTTCATCGGGTCAAGGAGTTGTGCAAATCAAACCAAACTGGGTATGTAGTATCCCATGTGTATCTAGAGTGTAAAACAAAAAAAAATTTTGCTATTACTTGCCTAGGAAAAAAGTTAGTTTTTCATACGGAAATTTGCGAATTTCGCAAATAACGAATTTTAAAAATAGGTCTTTTTCATCGGGTCAAGGAGTTGTTCAAATCGAACCAAACTCGGTATGGAGTATCCCCAGTGTATGTAGAGTCTAAAACAAAAGAAATTTTTGCTATAGCTTGCCTAGAAAAAAAGTTAGTTTTTTAATCGGAAATATCGACTTATTCGCTTATTCTATTTTCAAAAATATAGAAATTTCATCGGGTCAAGGAGTTGTCCAAATCAAACCAAACTTGGTATGGAGTATCCCCATTGGATGTAGAGTCTAAAACAAAAAGAATTTTTGCTATAGCTTGCCTAGGAAAAAAGTTAGTTTTTTAATCGGAAATATCGACTTATTCGCTTATTCTATTTTCAAAAATATAGAGATTTTATCGGATCAAGGAGTTGTTTAAAGTGAACCAAAATGATATCCCAGGCTACCAGTACTATTTAGTTTGTAATGCAAAAAGAATGGTCCGCCTAACTTTCCTAGAAAAAAAGTTCGTATCTCAATCGGAAATATCGATTTATTCGCTTATTCTATTTTCAAAAATATAGAAATTTTGTCGGATCAAGGAGTTGTTAAAAGTGAACCAAAATGATATCCCAGGCTACCAGTACTCTTTAGGTTGTAATGCAAAAAGATTGGTCCGCCTGACTTTCCTAGAAAAAAAGTTCGTATCTCAATCGGAAATATCGATTTATTCGCTTATTCTATTTTCAAAAATATAGAAATTTTGTCGGATCAAGGAGTTGTTAAAAGTGAACCAAAATGATATCCCAGACTACCAGTACTATTTAGGTTGTAATGCAAAAAGATTGGTCCTCCTAACTTTCCTAGAAAAAAAGTTCGTATCTCAATCGGAAATATCGATTTATTCGCTTATTCTATTTTCAAAAATATAGAGATTTTATCGGATCAAGGAGTTGTTTAAAGTGAACCAAAATGATATCCCAGACTACCAGTACTATTTAGGTTGTAATGCAAAAAGGTTGGTCCGCCTAACTTTCTTAGAAAAAAAGTTCGTATCTCAATCGGAAATATCGATTTATTCGCTTATTCTATTTTCAAAAATATAGAGATTTTATCGGATCAAGGAGTTGTTAAAAGTGAAACAAAATGATATCCCAGACTACCAGTACTATTTAGGTTGTAATGCAAAAAGATTGGTCCGCCTAACTTTCCTAGAAAAAAAGTTCGTATCTCAATCGGAAATATCGACTTATTCGCATATTCTATTTTCAAAAATATAGAAAAGAAATTTTATCGGATCAAGGAGTTGTTTAAAGTGAACCAAAATGATATCCCAGGCTACCAGTATTTTTTAGTTTGTAATGCAAAAAGAATGGTCCGCCTAACTTTCCTAGAAAAAAAGTTCGTATCTCAATCGGAAATTTGCTATTATTTCAAATAAATAATTTTAAAAAAATCTTTTTCGTCGGGTCAAGGAGTTGTCCAAATGGAACCAAACTCGGTATGGAGTATCCCCAGTGTATATAGAGTCTAAAACAAAAAGAATTTTTGCTATAGCTTGCCTAGGAAAAAAGTTAGTTTTTTAATCGGAAATATCGACTTATTCGCTTATTCTATTTTCAAAAATATAGAGATTTTATCGGATCAAGGAGTTGTTTAAAGTGAACCAAAATGATATCCCAGGCTACCAGTACTATTTAGTTTGTAATGCAAAAAGAATGGTCCGCCTAACTTTCCTAGAAAAAAAGTTCGTATCTCAATCGGAAATATCGATTTATTCGCTTATTCTATTTTCAAAAATATAGAAATTTTTTCGGATCAAGGAGTTGTTAAAAGTGAACCAAAATGATATCCCAGGCTACCAGTACTCTTTAGGTTGTAATGCAAAAATATTGGTCCGCCTAACTTTCCTAGAAAAAAAGTTCGTATCTCAATCGGAAATATCGATTTATTCGCTTATTCTATTTTCAAAAATATAGAAATTTTGTCGGATCAAGGAGTTGTTAAAAGTGAACCAAAATGATATCCCAGACTACCAGTACTATTTAGGTTGTAATGCAAAAAGATTGGTCCGCCTAACTTTCCTAGAAAAAAAGTTCGTATCTCAATCGGAAATATCGATTTATTCGCTTATTCTATTTTCAAAAATATAGAGATTTTATCGGATCAAGGAGTTGTTTAAAGTGAACCAAAATGATATCCCAGACTACCAGTACTATTTAGGTTGTAATGCAAAAAGATTGGTCCGCCTAACTTTCCTAGAAAAAAAGTTCGTATCTCAATCGGAAATATCGACTTATTCGCATATTCTATTTTCAAAAATATAGAAAAGAAATTTTATCGGATCAAGGAGTTGTTTAAAGTGAACCAAAATGATATCCCAGGCTACCAGTATTTTTTAGTTTGTAATGCAAAAAGAATGGTCCGCCTAACTTTCCTAGAAAAAAAGTTCGTATCTCAATCGGAAATTTGCTATTATTTCAAATAAATAATTTTAAAAAAATCTTTTTCGTCGGGTCAAGGAGTTGTCCAAATGGAACCAAACTCGGTATGGAGTATCCCCAGTGTATATAGAGTACAAAACAAAAAGAATTTTTGCTATAGCTTGCCTAGGAAAAAAGATAGTTTTTCATACGGAAATTTGCTATTATTTCGAATAATTTTGCGATTATATTTTTAAAAATAGGTCTTTTTCGTCGGGTCAAGGAGTTGTTCAAATCGGACCAAACTGGGTATGGAGTATCCCATGTTTACCTAGAGTCTCAAACAAAACGAGTTTTCGCTATAGCTTGCCTAGGAAAAAAGTTAGTTTTTCATACGGAAATTTGCTATTATTTCGAATAATTTTGCGATTATAATTTTGAAAATAGGTCTTTTTCGTCGGGTCAAGTTTAGCCGAACTTAGTATTGAAATGCCACTGTGGAAGTGACTTTCAAAGGAGTGCAACATCTTGAATTTGATTAGAAGGACTTGTTTGATTGATTTCATGGGATCATTTTTTTTTGAAATAATATGTTTATTTTTTTTTCAGTTTCAAAGATGCTGCAAAGCAGAATTGTCATAAAAGGGAAAAAATTGTTATTTGAAAAGCCTCGTTTAAGCAGTATTGAGGAGAACCAAGGAAGGCAAACAGCGGATAACGTTTGGAGTGAAATTTGTGAACTTAAAAAGCAAATTGAGCAGTTAACTAAGCGAGTTACCGAGCTTGAAAAAGCTAACATTGAAGTGGTTGACTTAACTGCAGATGACAGCTTTCCCTCAACAGCGTCTGTGCACTCATCAGATTTGAGCGATTATATACCAAATGGTATTTGAGAAGCGCGTTGCAGATATTCCAGCTTAATGATTCTTTTAGAAAGGTATACTTAAATGTCCTAAATTCTGTTTGTTATTGTTTCGTGATCTATCAGCCAATGTTTTGTTTATTATAAGGTGTAATCAAATGTTTAGCGGTCCAGTTAGTGTCACAGTTTATTTGAGCTTAGTTCCGAGTCAATTGTGTACCGTCTTCATTTATGCATCATCGTTTCTTTAATTTCAGGTCTTGAAAATGGATCCCAAGTACTTTTGGCTAGTCATGAGTATTGAGAAAAATGATGCTCGTATCATTGATTCTGAATCAGATGCCTGGGGATATCTAAGTCAATCCGATAAATTCAAGCGAACGACAGGCACTGAAACTAGATTGTTCGTTAACAATGACTGGCATTTGTACAAAGTAATCAGACATGGCACTGATAATTATGAAACAGATCTTCTCGAACTGCGGAAACAGCTCAAGCTTGATGATCCAGAAGCTTTCATTGATGACGGTGCAGAAATAGGCGAAGAAAGAAGCGATGTGACTGTTAAGCTACCCTCAAAATTGCCCAAGGGTGAAGTTGTTTTGGTGCGTTTATTTTCGAAAATTTTTTGATCCGTTTTAACCAATTTAACTTATATTTGTTTGCTAAATTATTTTGACTCCTCTTTTTTCTTTTGTTAGTGCTGCCCCGATCACAAGAAGTTTTCGGAAGTTCTGTTGGAAAACGAAAGGAGGATGTCTGATATGGTGACACTTCTAGAGAGCACGACAAGTCAGTCGATGGAAGATGTGAACAACATTAAACGGAAATTAAATGCGATCGTGAGTTGTTTTTTTTGAAGTTTTTTATTTTAATCTTCGTTTCTGTAGAAAATACCCTCGGTGTTTTTAAAGGTGACTGATTCTCTTGCAGCAATTGACGGCTTTCAAGACAGCTCTCTTCTTCCAGTTGTGCCAAATAGACAAAATGAAGAAACTGAAAATTTTGTGGAGCAGGAGGAATTGGAGGAAGCTTTGATATTTCGTTTAATTGAGACAAAACCTCCTGTTCAGTTTGGCTTGAATGGCAAGAACCTTGACCACATCTACAGTGGCCATAAAGCTTCAGAATACGGTTTAGCGCTGCGCAAATGGATTTACGGAGTTGATGGTTTAGCGTACGAGATGATATTGCCATCCAAAAACATGTCAGGTGGAAGAGTTTGTGCATCAAAGGAATCAATGCTCACCTTTTTTCGTAAGAAATCTTCAAAATTTTTAACATTCCGAAGTTATTTGCAAAATGAGTGCGCAGCACCTTAATTTTTTCTTTTCAGGAGCAGTCCAGAGAAAATTCCCAAATGACAACTTCCCCGACGCAAGATCTCAGGCAAAAAAAGCGGCAAATAAGGCGGGTTTAAATGCAAAGCAGCGGCTCGAAAGCAAAGGGAAATACAGCGAAGATGCGAAAGGGAAGAAGAAAGAGCTCTATCAGAACAAAAAAGAGGACAAAAAATCGAAATGAGAATTTAGCACTCTCAGAAATCAGTTGCGTTTTACTTTGTGTATAGTATGGTGTAGTTCAAAAGTCTTTCAAATTTTTTGCTATTGTTTAGATTGTTGTTTTGTTATAAAGTTTAAAATTGTTTACAAAGTGGTGCTTAAAAAAATTGCTTCAAATTTCTACTCACGATGAATTTTATAGTATCTTTTTATTCAAATTCAATCAGTAAAGAGGTTCCGTTTTGTTTTCGCTTAAAGTCAGTGGAGTATCTAATACCAACAAGACCTGGTTTCTCTGTCTTTAAACTCATATGATAACCTTTTTTAACTTCTTTATGTCTCAAGTGAGCTAAGTTGTCTTGTGTCTTTCAGACCTATGGAAACCTCAAGTTCGAAAGACCGTCCTAAAAGGCAAGTTAAGAAGCCGGAATTTGAAACCGATCCGGAAGTACAGGTTGAGAGGAGTATCCGTTATCAGTATCGGAATACCTTGTTTTGCTTTTTTTATCAAAAAGCTTGTGTATCTACTACGCTGAACAGTAAAGCTTGGCCAAGAGGGTACTCAGACGAAGATAAAATTGCTCTGAAACCACGACAGAGTGAATTTATCAGACACAACCGTGGGATTCATCGAATGCTTTATTTGGGTCATGGTCCCGCAGATGAAGTGAGATTGCACAAGAAATTGACTTCTGAAAGGGTCAAGAGAGGTTTGCCACCAACGTTTCTGAGTTGTGTCTCTCCAGAAATGAATTCTAAACCAAAGAAAAGCAGTGTGACTCAATTGCCTGCTGACTTTGTGCCTGAATCTCCTACGTTCTTCTCCCAAGATTCACCAATAGTTGCAACGGCCTCAAATCAAAATGAAACGGCTGCAGTTGTTGTGGAAGCGCCAATTTCAGCCAGAGAAAATGCTGTGGTCCCGCGACTTCTGTTCCAAGAAAAAGCTGTAGTGTCTGCAGACAAAAAAGTTCAGGTAACTTGATTTGCTTTTTTTTCAAAAGTTTGTCCAATGAAAAGTTTTGGCCGTCTTGCAAGTTTTAGCTACTCTTTTTCTCAAGTGGTCTGCATTTTTTTTCTAGGGTGCTACTGCCATGTGCAAGGATTTCGAGGCGTTTATGAAAGGTCACGAAAAGAGAATGCAACGGGCTGAAGAAGTCGGGAAATCAATCAAGACTAGGCACGACAGGAAAAGAAGGAAGCTATTGGGAGAGCTCAACAAAATGGTATTTTTGTTCTTTCTCTCCTGTTGTTAATTTTTGAGCCCTTTTTAACTTCTAAAGTTTTAGGTTGAGGACGTAAATGAAGTTTCCCTACTTCAAAAGTCGGGTTTCCAAAGTATTGATGATTTTCCGGAATTGTTGGTTGCTTATCCTGTCCATCGCGTGGATTTTGAGGGTGACGACCTAATGAAGACGTTGAAAGCGAATGCTCATCCAACACAACTTGGTCGGTGCTTGCGGCGAACTATCTTCGGTGTTGATGGCTTGGTTAAAGATATGATTGGCAGTGAACGCTCTCTGGGCCGCATCGAAGCTCCAGGAGACAAAATTGCTATCTTTGAAGGTTCGTTCTCAATTTTTTCCTAACAGATTTTCATTTGTTTAAGCACAATGATATAAAACTACATGCTTCAAAATAACTGCTCGAGTTTTAAGTACTTCTGACTTGTTCTTTATGGGGGATTGTTTATAACCAGCAAAGCGTTCTCTTGCTTAGATGTTGTAACCCAGAAGTATCCGCTAACGCCCCATATGGCATTGCGAAAAGCGAGGGACTCCGCAAATCAGGCTGGAAGAGAGAGACAAAGCTATCTGAATCGAGTCCAGATGAGTGAGGACGCCTCAGATGTAACCCTGGCTGCTATTGATGATGGCCCTGTAAATGATTCCAGTTAAAGCCCCAAATGTAGATGTTGCGAGTTAGAGGAGTTAAAGATATTGCTAGAGTTGAAGTTAAATGCAGAGCAGAATGATGAGAACCTATAATTGTTACCGTTTTCGGTTGAATGTGAATTGGGCAATAGTTTTCAAAGACATTCTCAATTTTAACAATTTGTGAAAAATGTGCGCCCTGTTAAGTTTGATAATGATTAGCAGTTTGTGATTTACTTTACTTTTAATTCTGTTGTCATTTTACAATGACCTAATGTTTTGCCACTTGTTAGTTTCTAGAAGATGATTTTGATCAAATCAGTTTTCTGCTTTACCAATCTCATTTTTTCTTAATTTTTAATTCTTGCACAACAATCAAAGATTTTAAATTTTTGCTTTAATGCTTCAATCATGGTTCAATCGTTTAAGATGCTCTATGGACCATTGTGAAAAACTTGCTCAAGTCGAAGGATATGTTGCGGGACATTTTCTTGAACCCTCTGAACACGAAGTTCACGCTCTAACAAATCTACCCTCTAAAGAGAGCTACATGAATCTATTAAACACCGATAGAAAATTCAAAAAATTGCATACAGACATGGAAGACATTTACAAATCTGCAGTTGATTTTGGATTGAGAATTGAACCTGATAAATTTGGCGGGTATTGCTTAGTTAACCGAAGTGGGAATACCATCAAGTGCGGGGAAATCAATTGCGCTGTTGGATTGTTGGGTAGGAAATCAAAAGGCCACGAGATTGATGACTGGTCGTCGATGGAGGGCGAGAAATTAGTAGTGGGAGTTGCAAGATGGGCGAATCATTCATGCGTACCCAATTGCGACTATTACATGAAAAGTGGCTTCCGTGGAAGAGAATGCGTGCGTCTAAGAGCTCTAAGCGAAATCAAGGATGGAGAAGAGCTGTTAACTTATTATAACGACGACTTTTTTGGTACGAACAACATGTTTTGTCTTTGTGGGCATGAATCAAAACATGGCAAGCAAGTCGTGACAGAGTCCGTACAGCAAGATAATTTAAATGACAGGCCACTAAAACGAAAGCGGATTGCAAAGCCTCGGATAAAAGTAATGAAAGATGATGAGCGTGGCTCCTTGCTAGTCGATCTAGCCACATTTTACAACGAAGACTCAAATGCTAGTATCGTTTCAGAGACTAGCTCCATTTCCGTCGTGAAAAGTCCAGATCCAGAATGGGAGTTAACTGAAAGTGAAGAGTTGGAACAGGAAGATGATGAAGTTGTTTCAGACGTTAGTTGTAGTGATATCAGCCTTTCTTTCGAGCAGAGCGAAGAGTTCAATCATGGAATTGATTTATTCAGAGATTACTCTCTTATTGAAGAAGGCGCTGAAAGTGGTACTCAGGAAGCGGACGAAGAAAACCAATTATTTGAAATAGCAGGTGCTTCAGCCACAAATTTAGCGGCGTCCTTATTGGCTATTGTATCGTTGCATAACGGTTCTGACGCACTTCTGAGCGATCTTCTAAAACGAGATCAGTTGCTTTTTGCTGGTCAGACAATTTCCCCATGGGCTTTCAGAAAGCAATTCGAAAACTTTTGCGCCAAATATCAGTCGAGCAAGCAATCTTTTCATAATGGTGAATTGATTCTCCTCAGTTTTCGTCCACTTCTTCTCAATATTCTGAGAGATTCACTTGCCGACATTTTTAAGTACGCCGAAGACAAAGAAGATGGAAAGGATATTCTGATGCCAAAGTTGCGCATAGAAAAGCAGCGATTGAAGGTCAGGCTAATTGTCAACACAGATGGAGCTAATGTGTGTAAAACACCGTTGGCTTCAGCTTGGCCCATGTTCTTCGCGATTGCCGACTTGCCTCCTAAGCAGCGCCAACTTTTCAAAAATCTGGTACTTGGAGCTCTTTTTGTTGGAGCAGGCTATCCCGATTTTGATGTTGTGTTTGAGCATGTGCAGAAAGAATTGTCAGTCGATGAAGAAATTGAATTCAAGGGAGCCTGTGTGTCGGTTACCTTTGAGCCCATTTTGTTTGTTGCAGACCTCATTGCCAAGTCAAAGGTGTTAAAAATGAAACAGTGCAACGGCTATTACGGATGCACACTGTGTACACAGAGAGGGATACATGTTGCAGGTGCTCATCGATACCCTCATGATGAAGTTTTTGTCATGCGTTCCTTTAGTTCTCATTTGATGAATGTACAGGAATTAGAAAAAGGCAGCGTTGAAAAATTGAAAGAACGACTGGGTCGAAATGCTGATTGCGAAGTCAAAACCCATGGAGTAAAGGGTCTTAGCAAAGCTTTTGACATTATCTCAAATTTGCCCCTTTCGTCGCCAGTTGATCCCATGCATCAATTGTTTCTTGGAGTGGGAAAAGATCTTCTGCTCTATCATTATGAAAGGATGAGGCCGCATCATAGAGAAGAAATCAATTCCTTCCTCGCTTCTCTAGATGTACCGAAAGAATTCAAAAATATGATCAGACCTCTTGATGCTCTCAGCAATTTTAAAGCGAAAGAAGTCAAAGTAATGTTGCTTTATCTGTCTCCAATAGTTTTCCCTCTTTACTTATTTGGCGATGAGAGAAAAAGCGACGAGACTGATTTAAATAAATTGGTTTTCTCGATCCGCGAACTTTACGAATCCAGCAAAAACGCTGATTTTTGCGAGAGGCTACTTTCCGAGTTCTGTGTGAGCATGGCAGAAAAGACAAACAAGATGGAATCTATAAATTTTCACCTCTTGCGGCATCTAGGTTGGCAGGCAAAAAACATCGGGCCTTTATTTACTACCTCTGCTGCAATGTTCGAATCTGCCAATAGGCTGCTTATTGCTCCGCTCACGGGAACTGTGAATCAATGTCAGCTAATGGTATGGCGGTTCATAAGAGCAAAAATGATTGCGACAATGAAATTAAAAGAGGACTGTCTCACCTCAATGCTGACTGATTTTCTCCAGAAGAAGAAATTTGATGAAGCGTACGGCTTTGTAGACAACACAGATACGAGAAAATTTCGTCGGGAACATCCTCAAACAAAATTATTTTTTCGCTATTGGGGAGACTTTTTCTTATCATCTGCTGCCTATGGACGAGGATGTCTCGCGGATAAATATGTTGCGGTTTGGGTAGAAGATGAGTTTGTGACTGGAGAAATTCTTTTCTTTTTCGAAAGCACTTCTAGAAGTTGCATCCTTCGTAAACTGAAAATTGTAAAAAAATTGAAGCTTGTAAAAACTGAAGCTCAACGCGTCGTGCCATTCGGTTTTATTGTAGAGGATACTGAGGAAAAGATTGAAGTGCCTCTAATGGCCATTAAATACAAAATGTTCTATTTTCAGTATCAAGAAAGTTATCTTATCACAATGCTTCGTCATTTTGAGCATAACTAGCCAGTCCTAGTGTGTTGTGAACTCTTCTGTTTGTTTCATTTTTGGTTACTTCATTTTGTGTTTAGAATAATGAGGATCTTCCGTAATGCCTTTTAATGTCATGAAATTTAACGTTTTAAAAATAGTTCTTCAATCAGCTCTATTTATTTTAAACATAAAGCGAGCCAAATTTGGCATTCGAGATTTCCAGGTTGGTGTATAATTCCTAAAATGAGCAAGAATTTTTGGTATAGTTTGTTCTAGGAAAGAGATTAGGTCTTCATACGGAAATTTGCGATTAATTCAAATAATTAATTTTGAAATATAGTATTTTTGAATTGGTCATTGAGTTGTCGAAATTGAACTAAACTGGGTATGGAGTGCTCTTTGTGTATTTAAAGAATAGGACAAAAGGAATTTTGGCTATAACTTGCCTAGGAAAAAAGTTAGGTTCGCATATGGAATTTTGCGAATAACGAATTTTAAAAATAGGTATTTTTGATAGGATCAAGTAGTTGTCCAAATCAAACCAAACTCGGTATGGAGTATCACCAAAATATTTAGATTGTAAAACGAAGAGAATGTTTGCCATAGCTGTTCTTGAAATAAAGTTAGGTTCTCATACGGAAATTTGCGAATATTTCAAATTAATAATTTTGAATTATAGTATTTTTGGTCGGGTCAAGGATTTGTCCAAATCTAACAAAACTCGACATGGAGTATCACCTGTGTAAATAGAGTCTAAAACAAATGGAATTTTTGCTATAGCTTGCATAGGAAAAAAGTTAGTTTTTCATACGGAAAGTTGCTATTATTTCGAATAATTTTGCGATTATAATTTTAAAAAATAGGTCTTTTTCGTCGGGTCAAGGAGTTGTTCAAATCGGACCAAACTTGGTATGAAGTATCCCATGTGTGTCTAGAGTCTTAAACAAAGAGAACTTTTATCATAACTTGTCTAGAAAAAAGTTCGTAATTCAATCGGAAATATCGACTTATTCGCTTATTCTATTTTCAAAAATATAGAAATTTCATCGGGTCAAGGAGTTGTCCAAATCTAACCAAACTCGGTATGGAATATCACCTGTGTAAATAGAGTCTAAAACAAATGGAATTTTTGCTATAGCTTGCATAGGAAAAAAGTTAGTTTTTCATACGGAAAGTTGCTATTATTTCGAATAATTTTGCGATTATAATTTTAAAAAGTAGGTCTTTTTCGTCGGGTCAAGGAGTTGTTCAAATCGGACCAAACTGGGTATGGAGTATCCCCAGTGTATGTAGAGTCTAAAACAAAAGGAATTTTTGCTATAGCTTGCCTAGAAAAAAGTTAGTTTTTTAATCGGAAATATCGACTTATTCGCTTATTCTATTTTCAAAAATATAGAAATTTCATCGGGTCAAGGAGTTGTCCAAATCTAACCAAACTCGGTATGGAGTATCCCCAGTGTATGTAGAGCCTAAAACCAAAGGAATTTTTGCTATAGCTTGCCTAGGAAAAAAGTAAGTTTTTTAATCGGAAATAGCGACTTATTCGCTTATTATATTTTCAAAAATATAGAGATTTTATCGGATCAAGGAGTTGTTTAAAGTGAACCAAAATGATATCCCAGACTACCAGTACTATTTAGGTTGTAATGCAAAAAGATTGGTCCGCCTAACTTTCCTACAAAAAAGTTCGTATCTCAATCGGAAATATCGACTTATTCGCTTATTCTATTTTCAAAAATATAGAAATTTCATCGGGTCAAGGAGTTGTGCAAATCAAACCAAACTGGGTATGTAGTATCCCATGTGTATCTAGAGTGTAAAACAAAAAAAAATTTTGCTATTACTTGCCTAGGAAAAAAGTTAGTTTTTCATAGTCAAGGAGTTGTTCAAATCAAAGCAAACTGGGTATGTAGTATCCCATGTGTATCTAGAGTGTAAAACAAAAAAATTTTTTGCTATTACTTGCCTAGGAAAAAAGTTAGTTTTTCATACGGAAATTTGCGAATTTCGCAAATAACGAATTTTAAAAATAGGTCTTTTTCATCGGGTCAAGGAGTTGTTCAAATCAAACCAAACTCGGTATAGAGTATCCCGTGTGTACCTAGAGTCTAAAGCCAAAAGAATTTTTGCTTTTACTTGCCTAGGAAAAAAGTTAGTTTTTCATACGGAAAATTGCAATTATTTCGAATAAAGAATTTTAAAAATAGGTCTTTTTCATCGGGTCAAGGAGTTGTTCAAATCAAACCAAACTCGGTATAGAGTATCCCGTGTGTACCTAGAGTCTAAAGCAAAAAGAATTTTTGCTATAGCTTGCCTAGGAAAAAAGTTAGTTTTTCATACGGAAATTTGCTATTATTTCGAATAATTTTGCGATTATAATTTTAAAAATAGGTCTATTTCGTCGGATCAAGGAGTTGTCCAAATCTAACCAAACTCGGTATGGAGTATCTTCAGTGTATGTAGAGTCTAAAACAAAAGGAATTTTTGCTATAGCTTGCCTAGGAAAAAAGTTAGTTTTTCATACGGAAATTTGCTATTATTTCGAATAATTTTGCGATTATAATTTTAAAAATAGGTCTATTTCGTCGGATCAAGGAGTTGTCCAAATCTAACCAAACTCGGTATGGAGTATCTTCAGTGTATGTAGAGTCTAAAACAAAAGGAATTTTTGCTATAGCTTGCCTAGGAAAAAAGTTAGTTTTTCATACGGAATATTGCAATTATTTCGAATAAAGAATTTTAAAAATAGGTCTTTTTCATCGGGTCAAGGAGTTGTTCAAATCAAACCAAACTCGGTATAGAGTATCCCGTGTGTACCTAGAGTCTAAAGCAAAAAGAATTTTTGCTATAGCTTGCCTAGGAAAAAAGTTAGTTTTTCATACGGAAATTTGCTATTATTTCGAATAATTTTGCGATTATAATTTTAAAAATAGGTCTATTTCGTCGGATCAAGGAGTTGTCCAAATCTAACCAAACTCGGTATGGAGTATCCCCATTGTATGTAGAGTCTAGAACAAAAAGAATTTTTGCTATAGCTTGCCTAGGAAAAAAGTTAGTTTTTTAATCGGAAGTATCGACTTATTCGTTTATTCTATTTTCAAAAATATAGAGATTTTATCGGATCAAGGAGTTGTTTAAAGTGAACCAAATTGATATCCCAGGCTACCAGTACTATTTAGGTTGTAATGCAAAAAGAATGGTCGGCCTAACTTTCCTAGAAAAAAAGTTCGTATCGCAATCGGAAATTTCGACTTATTCGCTTATTCTTTTTTCAAAAATATAGAAATTTCATCGGGTCAAGGAGTTGTCCAAATGGAACCAAACTAGGTATGGAGTATCCCCAGTGTATGTAGAGTCTAGAACAAAAAGAATTTTTGCTATAGCTTGCCTAGGAAAAAAGTTAGTTTTTTAATTGGAAATATCGACTTATTCGCTTATTCTATTTTCAAAAATATAGAGATTTTATCGGATCAAGGAGTTGTTTAAAGTGAACCAAAATAATATCCCAGGCTACCAGTACTATTTAGGTTGTAATGCAAAAAGAATGGTCCGCCTAACTTTCCTAGAAAAAAAGTTCGTATCTCAATCGGAAATATCGACTTATTCGCTTACTCTATTTTAAAAAATATAGAGATTTTATCGGATCAAGGAGTTGTTTAAAGTGAACCAAAATGATATCCCAGGCTATCAGTACTATTTAGGTTGTAATGCAAAAAGAATGGTCGGCCTAACTTTCCTAGAAAAAAAGTTCGTATCGCAATCGGAAATTTCGACTTATTCGCTTATTCTTTTTTCAAAAATATAGAAATTTCATCGGGTCAAGGAGTTGTCCAAATGGAACCAAACTAGGTATGGAGTATCCCCAGTGTATGTAGAGTCTAGAACAAAAAGAATTTTTGCTATAGCTTGCCTAGGAAAAAAGTTAGTTTTTTAATCGGAAATATCGACTTATTCGCTTACTCTATTTTAAAAAATATAGAGATTTTATCGGATCAAGGAGTTGTTTAAAGTGAACCAAAATGATATCCCAGGCTATCAGTACTATTTAGGTTGTAATGCAAAAAGAATGGTCCGCCTAACTTTCCTAGAAAAAAAGTTCGTATCTCAATCGGAAATATCGACTTATTCGCTTATTCTATTTTCAAAAATATAGAAATTTCATCGGGTCAAGGAGTTGTGCAAATCAAACCAAACTGGGTATGTAGTATCCCATGTGTATCTAGAGTGTAAAACAAAAAGAATTTTTGCTATAGCTTGCCTAGGAAAAAAGTTAGTTTTGCGTACGGTTTTTTTTAAGAAAAAAAATCAAAAATATAGAATTAAAAATGGGTGGGACGCCTTTCGGGCGTCAAGATTTTTCGGTGCTCTCCCTCTCCCCTCCCCTCGTTCTCTCGCCCCTCTTTTCGTCTCTCGCTCGTGTCTCGCGTTCTCTCGCTCGTCTCGCGCGTTCTCTCGCTCGTCTCTCGCTTGTCTCGCGTTCTCTCGCTCGTCTCTCGCGTTCTCTCGCTCGTCTCTCGCTTGTCTCGCGTTCTCTCGCTCGTCTCGCGTTCTCTCGCTCGTCTCTCGCGTTGTCTCGCTTCGGTCTTTTGGTTTGAGTCTATGATGTGTGTTTATGATGTATGATATATGTTTATGTTGCTTTCAGCTTTCTTGAATGAGTGTCAAAAAAAGTCTTATCAAAAAAATGTCTTATTAGAGGTTCATTTTATTCTTAATGCTGATAGATAGACACCTTGAATTTTGCTCACGCCAGCAAAAAGGAAATGTCTACTATTAGTATAAAGATGTTCATGTACCTCACGTAAAAAAAAAGACTTTATATGTGGATTTGTGGACTCATGGAACCCTGGCGTCTTCATCTTCAATGGGCATCTACAAGCAAGGTTAGTTTTTTAGTCTGGACATGAACGCACGAATTTTTGTGCGTTCATGATCAGACTCTCGTACGAGAGTCTGATCATGAACGCACAAAAATTCGTGCGTTCATGTCCAGACTTTCGTGCG
The DNA here is from genome assembly GCF_964194025.1 of Convolutriloba macropyga. Classification (NCBI taxonomy): domain Eukaryota; kingdom Metazoa; phylum Xenacoelomorpha; order Acoela; family Convolutidae; genus Convolutriloba; species Convolutriloba macropyga. Next base: position 53,790,916 of record NC_134477.1, read on the forward strand.
TTCACCAGACTTTCGTGCGTTCATGTTCAGACTTTCGTGCGTTCATGTCCAGACTTTCGTGCGTTCATCAGACTTTCGTGCGTTCATGTTCAGACTTTCGTGCGTTCATGTCCAGACTTTCGTGCGTTCATGTCCAGACTTTCGTGCGTTCATGTTCAGACTTTCGTGCGTTCATGTCCAGACTTTCGTGCGTTCATCAGACTTTCGTGCGTTCATGTTCAGACTTTCGTGCGTTCATGTCCAGACTTTCGTGCGTTCGACAGACTTTCGTGCGTTCATGTTCAGACTTTCGTGCGTTTTTCGATGTTTCCAGACTATGTAATTTTGAACGCACGACGCCCCCCTCGTGCGTTCATCTTCGGTCTGGACATACTTGCTTCCCTCTGGGACCTCAACCTGGGCTTGTCTGTTCAAAACGGATGGTATCGGATTCTACTTTCTCGTACTAATATAGGCAGCGCTAACAGAGCAGCCTGCAAAGTCAGAAAATTTACTTCACAATTGAACTTTTTTGAGATGATTTTCTGAAGGGAATTAACTTCTCTGAAAATTTTACAAAAATTTTTAATAGATAACTTATTTGAACTTACTTTATTTATGAAATTTATTCCGCCGAAACAGTTTTTCAACTTTCAGTGTTTTAGAAAATTGAAAGTTGAATGTAAAATGACAAGTAACTTACAAGAAACAAAGCAGAGAACTATTGTGACAGTAGTTCTATTCAATGATGTGTACTGCTGGAGCTCGCACATGACACCTACACGCTGCACAGAGAGACTACAAGGGTGAATATCTATCAAAATAAGAGCAAAGCAACAGTAGTAAACATCTGACGCATAGGCTATGCTCAATTGTAGGCAATGACATGCAAAAAAAGGTCAAAATTAGCTCCAACTAGGCACACAGAAAGATCTATTTGCCTACTTTGAGGAATGTTTTTTATACTTTTCCGAAATACGAAGTTTTGATATTTTTCAATACAAAAGCTCTCACAAATGTTTTTTCGTGAATGGATAATTCTGTAACCCTGGAAACATAATTGCGCTCAATTTCCTAGTCTACAATGATAATTATTTTCTCCAGCTTCTTCTGTACTGAATGTTTCTTTTTGTTTATATTGCAAAAATGTAGCTAATTGTCTCTGACATAGAAAAAACGGAGCCGTAGAAAATGAAAACCGAATTTTCAAACTATGTGGAAAATCAGGAAAAAAACAACTTTAATAGGATATATCTTCACAGACAGATATATTTGCCTACTTTCAGGCATTTTTTTTACTTTTCCGAAATACAATGTTTTATTATTTGTTTTCACTACAAAAGCTCGCCCAAATGTTTTTTCGTAATTTGATAATTCTGAAACCATGGAAACATAATTGCGCTTCAATTTCTTAATCTACAATTATGAAGATTTTCTCCAATCTCTTCTGCACTGAATGTTTCGTTTTGGTTATATTTCAAACATGTCGCTTATTTTCTCCAACATAGCGAAACGGGGCCGTAGAAAACGAATATCGAATTTTCAAACGATATTGAAAATCAGGAAAAAACAATTTTAAAAGGAAACTTTGTCATATTTAATGATGAGGTTTTTTATGCAAGTGACTGCTGCATTACAACTCATCAGCATTATTGGTTGTTTCATGGCTGTTTTTAAATCAAGCTTTGTACTGACTAAGTAATGACAAAATTTTCCAAAAAAAATTTTGGTACTAATTTCCCTACTCGGTTGAATAGTACCCCTGACTGACCTTTCAGCCTCTATAAGTACTAACTCAGTGAACTTCTGCGTCTTGGGTCAGGACTTTATCAAAATTTGGTAGATTTGACTGATTCTTAATTTGCTAGACTCGACAAGTCTTGAATCAAGTCTTATTCAAGTACTGATTCAACGCTCGAACACAATTTTTGGTGCAGTTTTTCATTCGCTTTAGTGAAAAGCCGCACTTTACAATGGCTGGCATTCAAAATTCCTATATATAAGTCGTCTCCTTTTTTGACTATTGAAAAAAAATTGAAAAAAAATTTGGGATATTATAAACTGGTAGATCCTCATGTCAGAGATATCTTGATGAGCTTGACAAGTTTTGCAGCAAAAATGCAGAAAATAGTTAGTTGTGTTCTCAAAACTCTACTAGCTGGTCAAAACTCTAATAAACTTCACCAGTAAAACGATTATAACAAATCTCTATAGGAGTGCAATTCAAATGTGTTAGTTAAACTCTACCAGTAAAACAATTATCAGAAGTCTTTATAGTAGTGCAATTCAAAATTGTGAGAACGCTACTCTATGGACATTTAGCTGATGGGCGCTTTTTAGACACTTAGCAGCAAGCTGGATATCCAACATAAATCTTTTAAAATACGACTGCAATTTCCTTGTCTGTTCAAAACGGCTGGTATTAAATTCTAATTTCTTGTACTAATATAGGCAGCGCTAACAGATCAGCGCTCAACGCCAGAAAATTTACTAAAACGACTTATTTTGAGATAGTTTTCCAAAGGGAATTTGCTTCTCCTAAAATTTTACAAGAAATTTACAAGAAAGCTTTGCTTACTGAAAGATCACTTATTTAACTTACTTTATTTGTGAAATATAATTCGCCGAAAAAATCCAATTTTTAAACTTTTAGAAAATTGAAAGTTGACTGTAAAATGACAAGTAACTTACAAGAAACGAAGCAGAGAACTATTGTGACATTATTTCTAGTCAACTGCTGGAGCCCGTTTATGTGTACTGCTGGAGCCCGCGTATGACAGCTAGACGCTGCCCCGAGAGATTACAATGGTGAATATCTATCAAAATAAGAGCAAAGCAGCAGTGTTAAACATCTGACGCATAGGCTCTGCTCAATTGTCGGCAATGACATGCAAAAAATGAGACAAAATTAGCTCCAACTAGGCACACAGACAGATCTAATTTCTCAATTGTAGGCAATGACATGCAAAAAATGAGACAAAATTAGCTCCAACTAGGCACACAGACAGATCTAATTTCTCAATTGTAGGCAATGACATGCAAAAAATGAAACAAAATCAGCTCCAACTAGGCACACAGACAGATCTATTGGCGTAATTTTAGGCATGTTTTTTATATTTTTCCGAAATACAAAGTTTTGATATTTATTTTCAATAAAAAATCTCTCACAAATATTTTCTCCAGAATTGATAATTCTGAAACCCTGTAAACATAATTGCGCTCAATTTCTTAATCTACAATGATAATCATTTTCTCCAACTTCTTCTGTGCTGAATGTTTAATTTTGTTTATATTTCAAACATTTAGCTTATTTTCTCCGACATAGCAAAACGGAGCCGTCAAATTTTCAAACAATGTTGAAAATCAGGAAAAGAACAATTTTAATTGGAAACCTTCTCATATTTAAAGATGAGGTTCTTTTTGTAATTGACTGCTGCATTAAAACTCATCTGCAATTTTGGTTGTTTCAATGCTGTTTTGAGATCAAGCTGTGTATTGACAAGTTAATGGCAAAATTTTCCACAAAAATTTTTGGTTCTAATTTCTCTACCCAGTTGAATAGTTCCCCGGAGTGAACTTTCAGCCTCTATAAGTACTGATACAGTAATTTTCCGCGTTTTGGGTCAGGACTCTATCAAAATTTGGAAGACTTGACTGATTATTACATTTGCTAGACTTGACAAGACTTGAATCAAGTCGTGTTCAAGTACTGATTCAACGCTCAAATACAGTTTTTAGTGCAGTTTTGCATTCGCTTTAGTGAAAAGCCGCACTTTATAGTGGCTAGCCTTCAAAATTTCTATATTTAAGTCGTGGCAGCTCCTTTTTTGACTATTGAAAAAAAATGAAGAAAAATGAGCACTTATAGGTAATAACAGGCTGCAGGGATTATCAAATCTGTAGTTAAAAAACATAAATGATAAAAATATTTATGAGATATAGATGCATGATTCTTGGTAATCAAACTAAATTCATATATGAATTCTAGATAATCATAAAAGGATCTTTTATGAATTCTTAGTAGTCGTACAACTACCGTACTATGAAAATCATTATGATTTATATTACATCAAATATGATCCTTGTATAACTACAAAAAGGTGACCCGGGCAAGCACTTCGTAAAAGCAGCTGTTTGCGAAGTAATGTATGAAATTAATTTTTGAAGAAGGCAAGACAATTTTGATAACATTAGCTTGCTTGTTGGTCTAGTGATTCCCACAAACTTTCTTTTTAAATTTTGCAGTAATTAACTTAAATACCGAAAAAAAACAGAAAGTCTTAAAGCTATTGTTTCATTTTCAATCCTCTTTTTTATATTTATAAATTTTGATAAGTGACAAAATTTTCTTAGTGATAAAACATTTAGATTTAGATTTAGGTACTAACGTACGTTGCAGAGCAGATTGATTATAAGTGATTTGTATTTGATTTGAAGTCCCAAGTTTTATGTTAATAGCTAATTTAAGAGCTTGACCAGGGTCAGATGTTTCTTTGAGAAGCTCACTTTGGATCGCTGTATCCTGCTAATTAGCCATGAAGAAACCTCTAATTAATGTGCCCTCTTGACTACCCATGTCACTCCTCTCTGAATGTTTCTTTATTTTTCCAAAGATTTTTCTTTGATCGACTCTCCCTGAGATTGTCTTGTTGTGAGCTAAATAAAGCGGTCAAAAATTATGTTTCTGAATTGAATGAAGCCATCCTTCACACTACGCCAGAGTTCAGCAGTAGTCAAGATGTCAGTTATGAGGTGCGTTTTACAGCTGTTTCCAATTTTTCATCCTTCAGTATCTATGCTAAGATAGATTACTGAGACAGTTTTTTGATCAGCATGATTCCAGGGTTTATCACAACATATGATCCCAATTTTCATTTGTCTTTGGGACGGTATATCCTGCTTCATTTCGACCTGAGCATTTTCAGCTAGTCTCTCGCGTTTAACTTGAGAAGCTCCTGGGATTAGTGTCTCCGTAGATGGTTTCGAGAAATAATTGAAACCGTTTTGGTTTAATACCAAGTAGTGTGTCAAGTGTGCTGTACTCTTAAGCAAGTAAAGCCATCTTCACTTGAGTCCATCATTCTCCAACTTCAGGGAAAGATCCGAAATCAGTTTTTCCCAAAAAGGCTTGATGCTCAAAGTTGTCCGTTTGTCAGGTGCTGACAGTGACTGTGTCATATCGTACACAAACAGGATTGTAAACCTTTTTTCGAAACTCGAGATACTTTCATATATCATAGAAAGATTATGCTAGGCGCGTTTTCCTTTAAAAATCTTATTTGGTGCTCGCTTATGGGATCCACTTACATGATATACCCCCAATCAGATTGTACTTGGAAACGAGTAGCCAGAGGAATGCTTAAATTGGGCAGCTTGTCGCGAGCTGCAAATTAAAGCGAATGTTTTAGCAATAGCTAAAAATGGTGAACATATATTTCTTCCCAAGGCGCGATACTGAGCATCAGACAGGAATACGAACCACATTAAATATGAGGGAAGATCATGAAATATGAATGACTCCTACTAAATAACCTTCAAATGAATTAAGTACACCGTATATAATTACCTGGACTAAATATGATGATGGAATATTTCAATGTTGTGATGATGTGCGAAAAACCTAATATAGAGGTTTTTTAATTGAATTTTCCACATTTGGCACATTTTTTCCCGGCCTTGGAGCTCTTTTGTTTCATTTTGTTTTAACCAATGATGACTTATTTTGTTTTGTGAGAAGACAGAAACATTTTTACTGCAAAGAAAAATTTTCCGAACTCATGGGGCCATATATTTTTGCGTGAGGAATCTTATCAGATCAAGGAAAGAGTTGAAGGGCAATTCCTGAAACGTTGACTTCAAACAGCAACGTTGAAAATCCTTTCATGTTAGATAATTTTTAACTAACAAGGTCAAATTGTTTCACCAGTTTTCTAAATGTATCGAGTTATCGATTTAGTGTTGCTGGTTAATTCAATTCAATTCAATTCAATTTTTTCCCATGTGTTTTTGGAGTGGTTTTACTATTTTTTCTGAAAATTTTACAAAAAATCCTATTGGAACATGATTCATTACGAACCCCAAACCCATGTGCTATGTACTTAATTAATGGTGCGCAATATATTTAAGTGCAAAAAACATAGCGTATCTATGAAGTTATATCTATTACTAATATTGGTGGCGAATTTTATCACCAGTAAACTTAACGCAAATTGGAAGAACAATACAATTATCTGAAAAGTATTTCACGTTTTCAAACTCTAAAACAGTATTTTTAAATATAAACTACAAAAGTTATAACAATCATAAGCTCATATCAACCACTAACACTCTTTTGCTTCTCCCATTGCTATACTATAACAATTTAACTTTTAGACGAACGCTGTTAGTACCTGAAACGTATACAAACTATTCATTTTCTGAAAAACCTGGAACTTACTCCCAAAGTAAATTCCTTTTTTATTAGAAAATGAATATTTTATGTACGTTTCAGGTATTAACAGTGTTCTTCTAAACATCAAATTGTTATAGTATAGCACTGGGTGAAGCAAAAGAGTGTTGATAATTAAAAAGAGCTCATGATTGTTATAACATTCGTAGGTTATATTTAATAAAGTCTTTGGTAAAATACTTTTCAGATATTAGAAATTTTGCCTTTGGAAAAACAAGCAAAGTGAAGGTAATGATAATTGGATCATGATTGCGGTGATGTTTTTATTTTTATGTACGTTACAAAAACGAAAAACATAACAGCAATCGTGATCCAATTATTATTACCTTTACCCTGTCTGTTATTACAAATAAAAAATTTGACTTGCAAAGATTTCTTCCCTCACTTTTTGGCAAAGGAATGTCCTTTAAAGTCTTGGCCTGCTAACTGCCCAGACCCAAACGTTAATTTGCATAAAAACGTTCTCGGTGTATATTTGCTTTGTTTCGTTTGTAGCTTACTTTCTACAATCATTACTTTGCTGATAATGAAGAGATCACTGAATTGTTTTGAACCAATAGGTTATATTATATTACAGTATATTAACACTTTTTATAATCAACAAAAAATTTTTAAGAGATCGAGAGAGCATATTTTCGATAAGTAATATTCAGTTATTTTATGAAACTATGTTTGTCGTACGATATGTTTTTATCAGATTTTTTATTAAGAAAGAAGAAGTTTGAGGTGAATGTCAGGATAAATGGGTATTTGCGATTTTTGCCCTGCGTAGGTATCATTTTTTTCCCTGACATCGTAGGTATCAATTGCAGTTTCTTGCCCTTGCCAAGTCTACAGGCTTCAGGGTTCCCGAGCGAGCGTTATTCCTCTTTGCCTTCATTTTTTTTCAAAATTATTAGCAAAAAAATTTTTAGCAGTTTTGTTGAATGCCCATATCAACACAAAATTTTGTTTTTTGGAAGCCTCAATCGAAATCGATAATTTCGTATTGTAAATCTTGCATTATCTCCTGTAATTATCTACATTGTACATTGCCCTAGCGTACTTATGACCATTTACTTTTACTAGACATACAAGGCAAATTACGTCATTATGTCGAAAGTTTTATGCTGCTTCCACATAATAAGTGTTGTCGTCTTTTGTTGGTGGTAGTTTTTTTTCTAATTTGTTCAACCCGCAAGACTAACAATTTCTTAGCTATGGGCAATCTTTCATCCACGCCAATTACTACCATGTTCAATGAAAATGTGATTTTTTTCTCTTCTTCAACTACATTCTTTAGCTACTGAAAATTAGTTAACTGTCCTCTTCAAATATTCCCTAATATGAACAGTCAGAAGAAACGAATAGCTTTTGGAGACAATGTTTTTTGGACAGTAAAACTCTAACCACACAAAACTTTGCTCCAACTTCCATTCTAATAGCCATAGACACTAAACAGTGAAAGATCCCATCTCCAACAACAAAAAACTGTTAACCTATGAACGATAAATTAATTTTTTTAGTTTCAAGCGCTCTGCCTATAAACTTGTTTCTTAATCATAGATTGCTGGTAAGCTAGATTTCTCATAACCCTACAATTAGAACTTTCAGCGAATATGATAAGAGACAGATTCTTTATTCTTTGATGGATTCTGCTTCTCATTAATTCCCTCATGGGGTCTGATGGCAAAACATCTTACTATTTGAAATTCTAGGTATGTGAAATTCTGAAAAAAAATTTCCTTTATAGCAACAAGATACTTCGCTGGCATTTGCCTCCTAAAATTTGCATCAATGACATAAATTGGGCCACAAAGTGTGTGCGTGTTTTGCGCTATGTAACTAGTTTATAATACTTATGACTACTTCTATAATATTTGGTGAAAATATATTTAGTTAGCACACTTTTTCCTTTGTTGTCCTTCTACTCTCACTGCCCGAGATACAAAGTTCATCAGATTTGTTCATCTGCAGACTTACATGTGCAAACAAACAAAGTTAACGGTTGCTGAGTTGCCTACCATTGCTCTAATGATTTTTTGTTCCGACCCCACTTGTGGGGGGGGAGGAACTATATACTCAAATGGTTTTTTGTTCCGTGAATTTTGGCCGACCGATATATTCATCGTAGAGAAATGTGCGTGATATCATTAAAAAGCTCGTCCAGCGTAGAATTCGAAATAAAAAAGATTTTTTTGAATATCGTTTTTTTCGAGGAGTTATCGAGGTTTAAAGTTTCATGTGAACACTGGATATTTGGTTCACTTTTGTTCACTTTTACCGTAATTTTCGTTCGAATTAACTTTTTTTCTACGAAAAATTTAATTCAAAACTAGATTTCACGCCAACAAGTAACTCAATTTTAGGTTTTTAATAGACGAAAGGAGATAATTAAGACTAGTTCTAGTCTTAGAGGGATGTTTAATATATAAAAAAAATCGAATTAGGTTTGGGAGCTCTTTTTTTAGAAAATTTTGCAATTTTTTTGTTTTTTCAAGTCACCTAGAGACTACTAGACACTTTTAATATTGAAGTTCCGTTAATGACAAACCTTTTTTACGATCAAATGAAGTCCAATGAACAAAAAATTTGTTTCGAAAGGATCGCTCATGTTTTTTTTGGATTCGTATTTCAAGTTTCGTAATTTCAAATGAAATTTTGATTTATTTTTTGAGGTTTTACTAAAGTTTTATAATCCTATGGCCTAAACTTGTTGACTAAAGGTGTAACAGATTTGCTAATCAGCTTTAAGTGAACCTATCTAGTGCTGTGAGTGGACAGCTAATGGCTGTTAAGACTTTGAAAATAATTTTTCGAAATTTTTTTTAAAATTAGTAAATCATAAACTTATTTTTGTGAACTGTAAGTTCGTCTCAGTAAAAACAGGATTGAACTCCTTCATACCACTGCAACATAAGTTAATCTCATTGGCGGCTTTATCAATTAACTATTGGTTATACGTCTTCAATGCCACAAGATTTCAATTTTTTTAAAAAATTTTTCGGACATTTCGTTTTATTGGTTCATTTTGAAATCTTATCACGTCATCATAATATTGATGGCTAAATCTTCCTTTAGTGAAGACGTCCAAAATATCATAGATAAAATTTTCTGAGAAAAAAATATGGTTTAAATGGCTTCAACACTTTCTTCTCCCGCTTTTCTAAAGAAATTTTGGTTTTTGCCTGTATTTGTTGTTTTTTTTCATAGTCATGAGACATATTGTGATGTCTTATTGATTACCTAGGCATGATAAACATCTTTATATTCACATCGTGGCATAGTTGAGCGTATTCATTGAATTCCTATTGAAGCTTTTGAGTTTAATGGCTGTTAAGTATTTAAAAATATTTTTTTTTTTAAATTTTTTTTTGAACATAAAACAATCTTAAGCTTATTTTCGTGGATTTTAAGTCAGTCTCGGTAAGGACAGAACCGTTTTTTTCTACATCAACAACAAATTTTGTTAGTTAGCGGTTTTGTCTTCTAACTATTGGTTTTTTTTACTTCGGTGCACGAGTTTTCATAATTTTTTTAATTTTTGGATTTTTTTTAGTAATTTTGGTTCCTTTCGAAATCATATTACATTATCCTAATATTGATAGCTCACATTGGCTTAGTGAAGACGTTCAATGGATCGTTGAAAAAGTTTTCAGAGAATAAAGCTTATGGTTTAAATAGCTTCGAGACTTTCTTCTCTCAATTTTCTACCGAACTTTTGGATTTTGCCTGTTTTTGTTGTTGTTTTCATAGTCAATGACCTGTTGTAATGTCTTATTGATAAATTTTGAATGACAAACATCCTAGTCTTTACATCGTCTAGGCATAATTTAGCGTAATCAATGCCTTCCTTCGAAAGCTGTAGAATTTTATAATTTTGATACTATGGGTTTTCTCAAAAGTTTCGTGGTTTTGATGTGTTTTTCTTTGCCATACGACTTATTGTGATGAGTTATTGATGTCACACGAATGACACCTATGATTGCTACTTAATCGAGGCAGAATTTAGTGTGTTTAATAAACTCCGTTGAAAATAATTAAATTTAATGTCTTTGATACTAGGGTTTTCTCAAAAACTTCGTGGTTTTAATATCTTTGTTTATTTTTGTTGTTCTTCAAGTTATTTTGTAACAATAGAAACAATCAACTTGTTGTTAAAAAAATTAATTGAAAATAGAAGCGTTTATACTGACTGAAAAGTTCATTCTCTAATGGCTTTGAAACTTTTCTAGCTTAATTTTTGTGAGTTTGCTGTATTTGCTTTTTTTTATTTTTAGGTAGCCGTAAAATTCTGATCGGTCTCATAAACCTCTAATGTTGCCTGTAATGTTGCCCATAAACCTGTAAGGAGTGATGTTACACGAAGCAGTTAGTTTAAAGCCAATAGTCTTAATAATTTTGATATTATACATCTTCAAAGATTTTTCAAACTTTTCAGTTTTTTTTGTTCTTTTCGTCAAATTATTCTCGTCATTGAGAAGTCCACTCCAATTCCTTGAATTTCAAAAATCAACTTGTCTACTAATATTATGTCGTAACTGATGTTTTGTTTGGTGGACTTTATGCGTTTTCATAAAAAACATTGTGAGTGGTGTATTTGTGTTTCTTTTTTCTCTTCTTTTAGCTTATTCAGGTAATAACAGATCCCAATGAATTTCAAATGTGGCCCAAATGAACAAACTTTTTTTCTCTTTCAGTATAGTATTAGCTGAATGAGAATAAATGTAAACTGAAATAAAAATAAATAAAATTCAGATAATAGCTAATGATTTTAATGGCTTCAATAATTTATGTTATTGTTCGTAATTTTTTGAGATTTTCTGCTTCTTTGTGTAAGTTGTTCGTTTTTTTGAGATTTTCTGCGTTTTTAGTTTATTCCTATTGTTTAGTCTCAGCAAAGACAGGTCCCATTAGTTTCATATTGACTTTTTAGTAAATTTATCAAGAATTTTTTTGTTAAAAAGCTAAAGATTTTTTTAGACTTTTGAAATTATTTGGTTTAAGAAATGTTGATTGATCTTTGACCTTAACCTAATTTTTTTTCTCTTTGTCAACTTTTTACCTAATCTCATTATGAAAAACATACATCTGCTGTATAGTTAGCAAACACTAAATTTGTGGAGTTAAGGTTTTATCTGATCGCATTTTGACGTTGTTACTAGGTGCATTTAAAATTATATATTTGGTTTCTGCCGTGAAATTTTTGTTTTTGCATATTTTGTTGTTTGCTGTTTTTTCTCGTAGTCTTTTTATTGGTAGATCTCGTGAGCGCTGTAATGAGAAATGGCATTATGTAATTCAATTTGTAGTTAGGTTTTGTAGCATTTTTTTTTAAATTCAAACATCTATTTTTGTTATCTCTTCATTTGGTTGACAATTAAGTCAAAAATGTAGATGAGCTCGGGTCGAAACATCATGTGCGAACGCACATTAACGAGCCGCCTTGTTGAGTTTATATGAACAATTGTTTGGTTACGTCTTCACTAACTTTGATTTTGTTATATCGTTTTTTAGTTTTGACACTTTATTTATAAACTTGACTTAAAGTTTTATTCATTCTTGACATTAATTCACTGCTTAATTGTTTTTAAAGACACCGACGCCTCTATACGATGCTCCCGACGATTGAGCAACCTTAGCTTTACACAGCCTTTGTTATCCATTTGTTACTTTTCTAAAATATAAACAAGCTATCATCACAATTGCATCATGTTTTCTCAGAAAATTTTGTTACTTAGCTAACGCTTTGTAGTGATCGACTTGTAATTTACTATGGTGAAAATAGAGAACAGGTCATCATATGTGCTAGCCCCATCGTGAATAATACGCATTTGGTCTCATCAGTCGTTTTGCTCTCAAATGTTTTTTTGCAGTTTTTCAATTGCGAGTTAAGATTCAGAGAAAGAAATATACCACGCACAGCGAAGTTAAACTTTTTGGCAAGAAAACTTTGTTAGATAAAAAATAATTCTCTCGTCAATGCTGTTATTTGTCACATAGAAGGGACCAGGCCGCAAATAAACTGAGGTTTAAGCCCAGGTCTAAACTATAACAAAAACATCGTAAGCATTCGTGTTTGTCTCAGTGGAACCCTGCATGCATTGATTTTGTAGATTTTGTGAATTTTCTAACTGTAGGGGCAAGCTTTTGCGTATTAATCAATTTTACTACTCTCTATACATTATGAAAACAATTATTTGTTCAGATATAAAAAACTTCTTGAAGTTTCCATTTGATTGTAAAGACGTTACCACTGTTCAGCAAATCTGAATTTTTCTGTAAAAATAAATTCAAACGTTCTCCAATGTCCTAGAGAAAAAATGTTTCCAATGAAAATTCTTTAGAGTTTGTCGGAAAAAAACCACAGTTAGAAACAAATGAGCTGAATTTTGAGTCTGTGTTTTGTTAAGATGGCGTTTACTTGTTTCAGGTTTGAAATACTAAAAGACTGTCTTTTAAATTTTTTTATTATTCATCATTTCCTGGTAATAAAATTATTCAGCTCATCATTGTTCGGAGCATTGAGCAACATACAAAATCTGTCAACTTCAGCTTGGTCTAAAACCATTTGCCCATATCGGTTGCGCAAAATTTGGCGTCAAGTATAATTATCAGCAAAAAGGAGAACAAAAAATCTGAAAAAAATTATTCTACCAATTTTAAACTAATGACGAGTTTTTTACTAGCTACTAGCTTCACAAAAAAAGACACATTTTATTGGTGTTTTTATTGGTGGTTTTGTTTGCCAAGATGATTTCAGGCATAGTCACGAACCTTATTTTGCATAAATACGTCTACATTTATTTCAGCTAATGATTCGGCGGATTGAGATAGATAACCAATTCT
>NC_134477.1:53804370-53851870 GCF_964194025.1 Convolutriloba macropyga
CGAACACAAAGAAGTCAAAATTCCAAGTTATGAATAAACTTGCTTTCTGCTAAAAAAAAACCTGTAGAGTCTCAATGCTCCTCTTCGAGTCGTAAAAAAAAAACATGCATGGCTGTATATCTATCTAGACATATTAGACTTCTGCTAATAATGTTAATGTTTTCACTCGGCCGTGCCTTCTTTTGAGGCCATTCATAACTCGATACCGCAAAAGTAAAAGTCAAATTTACACAATTTTTTGTATCAGGGTTTCTTAATAACAGGAATTAGACAAAATCCAAACATTTGAAATCGTTTGTAGCACTTACGATGAATACTCCAATATCGTATTAGGGTGTACGAACCATAACTGGAGCCTAAACTGTGCGTTAATTAACTTTCACTTGAAAATAAAAAATATCCACAAGGATAATTCGGTTTCCATTTAATTCAGGATTTTTGAAAAATCATAATTTGGTTTAGTTGATCAGGCTCAGTATTCTCCTCAGATTCTGAAACTGTTTCCTTCCCCTGTCGTTCTGTTATTTGACCAATTGCAGCTGATAAAAAACAGGATCTCTTCAGTTTGTGCCCCCCCCCCAGCTTAGTGATCGCATATTATTTGCACGTGCAATATTTTTACATAATGATTTACTATGTCATGGCACCTGCTCTGTAACGGGGGGGGCGCATAACGAACTGGGGGGGGGGGGGGTACAAACGGATAAGATCCGAAAAACAATATAATAGCATATAACTGAGCAGTAAACGTATTAGTTACTTGATTCTGTTTGAAATCACTGAGAACTTCTGGCGTTTATCGAGAACCGCGATGGAGTTCCAGATGAAAAGACAAACTTCCGAAGTGACTTCTGCAGTGTCACGTAACCTAGCGGGTCTTTCCCATTGCAGAACCCCCCCCCCCCCTCTTTTTGGTCAGATAACCTATAGCCCCCCCCCCCCGCCCAATCATTGTAAATATACCATAATGGAGGCTATAATTTCATGGGGGAGCAATGGGAAAGTCCCAACCTAGCTCAAAACATGCTTTTTGCACGCTTTAAAAAAACAAAAGTCAATGGGAGTCAACTTCTGACTATGTATTAGCAATTTCTGTCATCTTATCATATTGCCGTGCAGAACTTAGGCATTTTTTAAAGTGCATGTGCGTGTTTTTAACTCCCAAAGTCATAATCAGGGCACATGCCTAAATTTTGACCACCCCCCCCCCATCAAATTAGTGGGCATATACCATTTTACCATTTACACCCTCAGGCACACGTGTTATTTTGTTTTACAAACTATTGTGCTACATAACAACAATAAGTAAGTGGGGGCGGCATTAAAACAACGGGGTGATTTATAGATCTTTTTTCTATTATCGGTCTTCCCAGCGATGATGTTACAGAACATGTGATAATACAGAGTAATTCATTATGTAAGAAGATGGTGTGTACGCTTGGGGGTTTCCAAATGATTTGCACCTACCAGACTGGGGCAAACGGAAGCGATCCAGAAACATTGGGGTGGAAAAGAATGGGAGGAAACAGTTGCGAGTGTTTTTATGCTTTATTATAAGTTCCGGGTCTTTCCCATAATAGCCCCCCTCCCTCCCCCCCCCTGAAATTTTATAGCCCCCCCCCACCCCCAATTATGGTATAATTACCATGATGGGGGCTATAGGTTATCTGACCAAAAAGCAAGGGGGGCTATAATGGGAATATTATATTTTTCACATTTTAACGTGCTATATATCAACACAAAAAACACTGGGTGGTTGGGGGGGATGGGTGGACCGAGAAGATCCAAAAAAACTATTACTGTATTACTGATGCTTTTTGTTGGTATCAAAATTTATTAATTTCCGACACTATTCTTAGCTATTTCTAAGCTGGGGGGGGGGGGTTGTTCTTCATTCACGTACAAGGTCACGTAGAGGTCCGAGACGGAAGTGACTTTTGATGTACAAGAAGTGGTTACGTTGTTTTCAGACAACTTAAAAGTTCTGAATTTTGGTTCAAATCTGGGTCTGGTCAGAAGTCACTTCTGCCTGGGATGTTAAATAGAACAATTTAGTAGAACAATTTAGAACATTAACTACTACCAATTGGTGGATACGAAAGGGAGGAGAAAAAAGATTCAGAATCAGGTAAATACAACATATGACGGAAATAGTTTCAAAATATTACAAAAGAACATTTTTCTAAGGCAGCGAAACGTTTTTGTTGCCTTCCAATCTGTGTAACGATAAAAAAAACCCATACCTATAGACCCCAAATTCGTTACTTAGATTAACTTCCGAGAAACTCTGATACTTTTCAACTGGGCGCACAGCCAGGTGCAGATTCCTGTTAACGTCCGCCCGTTAGCATTGGAACTTGACAAATGGCGAAATGGAGCACTTCGCCCTCGCATTCGTAGTCATCCAGGCCTAAGAACTCTGGTTGTCTGCCTGGACGACTCTGGGCCGTACATAATTCATCCCGCTCGTCCAGAGCATTTCCAGGCTGAGATTCGTTGCGCCAGAGATCATGCGGCATTATCGAATAACTTCCGAATGTCATTCTGTATAGGTTTCTATCTCTGCGCTTCGCAATTTGCAATTCGCTCAAATCTTCATCTTGGGTCTTCTCTACCTTTGTAAACCGGTAGTAGTCTGTCCAAAAGCCAGACTGGTAGTTCATATCAAGTCCCAGTCCATTCGCCCAGTTCAGTATTATCTCAAGCTCCGGCTGTTTGAAACAAAAAAAAAGATCTATTCTGTCTCCCCTTCCAGCTTAGTGAGCATGTGTATTTTACGCTCCCAGACGCACGTGCTATTTTTCACATTTTAACGTGCTATATATCAACACATAAAAACACTGGGTGCTTGGGGGGATGGGTGGAATGAGAAGATCCCAAAAAACTATTACTGATGCTTTTTGTCGGTATCAAAGTTTCAAAGTTTATTCATTTCCGACACTATATCTAGGTCGTTCTTAGCTATATCTAAGCTGGGGGGACAGAATAGGTTCACCGTTGTTCTTTATTCACGTACAAGGTTGAAGGTCGAGGTCCGAGACGGAAGTGACTTTTGATGTACAAGAAGTGTTTACGTTGTTTTCAGACAAATTAAAAGTTCTGAATTTTGGTTCAAATCTGGGTCTGGTCAGAAGTCATTTCTGCCTGGGATGTTAAATAATATATAAAAAACGGAACAATCAGAAATACTTGATGAGTAGTATAAAAAGCTGACAGGGGTCTCAACGGGGGGGGGGGACACTATGTATTAACATAGGAATTCAGAAAAAATACGCGTTCTGTAGAATTTTTTTTTTGACGTTCAATGAAGTTTAGAGTAAAACAAAGCCAGACCATATCATTACTCAAATCTCAACACCAGTAACTACAAACACAAACTCCGGTTTTAATGATAATTCGGCTGATTTAACATAACAAAGAAATTTTCTTTTGAAAAACTATTAAAATCTTATCAAAGTATGGGCTGACTCTATGAAAAACTCCTTACCTCTACGCTGCAGACAATTTGAAGAACAAAAATTAAATAAAAGTTAACTGTGGTATAACAAACAACCTTTTTCAAACACAAGTAACACTAATTGTTCTCGAGCGCAACAGAATAGTGCTCTTTTGATAGTGCAAACTAAATTTAGAGGAAATGAGCCAAAGAGTTCAAAAGATTGAACTATTCACGCACTATGGTCATCCAACTATTCAATTTCAGTTGGATTCAGCTGCCAAATTAATTCAGGAACAGGAACAGATTGAGGATCATGCCGCTTTTCACCTCACGTACAGCACTCTGCTTGAACAAGGCATGTTTTGACAAATTTTGGATGATGCTTCTCAATATAAAGTTAAAACTACCAAGAACACCAAATTTGACGGAACTTCAGTTGAAAGCACAAAAAATATTGATTGAATAAGAGTTCTAAATAACTGTAAAAAACAAAAAAAATCTTCGAAGTTTTTTTTCTTCGAGAAAATACTTCAAAAAATATCATAGATACAAAGAGCAATAAAAACATGAACACCAATATCACAAGGGGGTACAGTTTGGTTACCAGAAAAATTTGTTATATCAATTAAGCAAGAATAGTAAAATTAAATTGTTAAAAAGTGTTAACTGAAGACAATCATAACCATCAGATATTAGTCTGCCTATTGCAAACTCAAAAAAATCAACAGGTCTACTTCCTGACATCGAACTATAAAAACAGTCTCAATTTTCATATCTCAGGTCAAATGGGACACAGCAGTCAACAATGAAAGCATAGATATCTACAATGCTATAGATACTAACCATTGAGTTTTCAAAGTTACGTCAATAATTCTTCATCCTGCAGTTAGCGACGAAAAAAGGGGAATCCGTCACTTCGATTAAATGTTTTTGACAAAGTTTTGCAAAAATGGCGAGAAAAACAGCGCACGTCAGTGCACTAAACGGAAATCTGTCTCCAGATTGAAACTGGGGCACTTTACAACAGGGATCTTCTGAGACAAATTTGTAACAGACATGCAGTGACCAACTTATAAATGAAGATGTAAAGCGAAATGAAGTAATCGAAGTCCCAACTTTTTCGACAAAACTGAATTCAGTCAGCAACAGAGGGCTATTGAAACCAACCAGTTCAGCGTTCATACAAGCCCAAAACACTTGAGTGCCTAATAGAACAAATCTGCCATTCAATAACTTTCAGAGCGCAATAAATACTACAGATAGTCCACCTCCGGAGTCATCATTAATGAAAAAAATCCATAGAAAAAATTGTTCTCTAGCAAAAAAATTTTTTTAAGGAAGAATGCAACGAAGCTGCTAGTTTTAGCAGACAACACGAAACACCAACAATCGCTATAACATAATCATTACTTAACAACGCTACCAATTCCAGATATTCTTTTTTTATCAAAAGCAAACAAGCAAAAGAAAAATTTTTTTCCATTCAAACTTGAATGAGGAAACGATTCAAACTCGAATGAGAATAACAGGGCCAGACAAAAACCCAGCAGCTGTCAAACGGGGTCACCTTACTGACGTGACAAAAATCGACATAATAGACATCCCCCAAAACCACTCTCATCGGTGCGACTCAGTAAATAGCATAATTCGGGGTTGAGAGATACAAGGACAGCTCCAATTTAAAAAAACCAAAAAATCACTCCAATTCGGCAGAACAGGAAATTCAACAACCCAATATTACCGCAAGAGCTATTTGTCACAAGAGCAAAAAACAGCACATAAGTAGATCTTGACCAATGATAGAGAAAGATCATTGAAAATATGACTGAAAAGATACAAAGGGGATCCTCTCAATTTGCAAGAGTGATATTGCTATTGTAAATCAAGAAACCATGGCAGTGATTCCAATTCCGACGCACATACGTTGAACTATCTCAAAACCACCCTCACAGACCAAGGAAAAGAAAACAGTTTTCAATACGCATACAATACAGATGTTGTTGTTGCTACGAAATCACAGCTTTCGCACAATTTTCACGGCCTATTTCTAAAGTTCATCTCGTTTGTTTAAAAGGAATTTAATGTTAGTTGATTGAATTAGGAATGAACTTATCTATAACTATGTTTAATCTCGTACTATTGCGTGTAAGACTTCCATCAAATTATAGTGTTATTGCTGGCTTTTTAATTGAAAATTCAACTAGCTTAATAAATTAACCGCCGATTCCAAAATCCAGTAATCCTTCATCGCCAAAAGTCTGAAGTTGATTAAGAAAGACCCTATGCCAAACAAAAGCTAACTGCTCTGTGAAACAACTACAAATGGTTCTAAATATAACATTTTTACCCTGTTCAAACCGTTTGGTTAAAATAATTAAGGCTTTAAAAGCATCTAAAAGATAACGTCTACTTATTCCTGATTAGCTGAATAAAGTCATTAACTACATTGTAAATTTCAGGTAACTGCGCCTTTTCTTTCAGGTGCCTCAGTCGTCGATGGTTAGTTTGAGGCTTTTGATTTCTTGTATCTATAGCCAATGACTGACCAAAACCATCTGGTTATAATAAAAACAACACTTCAAGGTATTTGAAGAAAAACATGCGATTTTTTAGAAAAAAATCTACTTATTCACTTTTAAGTGCTAAGAGACACACGTGGGAGTATGATGCGATTCATTTCGTTAAATACAAGAGTGGCTTAGAGTTAAGCCTAACCACATGCTAAATCACATAATCATTTCTTCCTAAAACCGGATTGTTGTACAAAATTTCGCGCCGAAATTGTAAAAACTATGCAAAAGTATAGAATTTTTTCTAGTCTTCACAGATTCTAAGTTCCTGGGTTCAACAATTCAATGATGATCTTTGATGTCAATGCTTTTGATGAATAGTGGTGCTAACATTGCTGGCCCTGATTTTATCTTGGAAACAGCAGCATAGATTACTAGCACCAGTTTCACTTCTGGACGACTGAAATTTCCTCGTGGTTTTTTGACTCTCGCTGATCAAACGACACAGCCGTCACCAGAGAAATCTTTGTGACTCGTTCCAATTTGTGCACTGTTATTTTTGCAGCATCGTCCATCATCCAATCAAATTACCTTTCTTCTAAGTTACAAATGTTTACTTCAGACCAATTTTGGCCTCTGATTTGGTTTGCATGCCAATCTTTTCCAGATTATATTGGTCTTCGCTTTAGTTTTTTATTTTTTTTCTCAGATCTTGCTTGCTCGATTGCTTGCTCTTCAGGACGAATACTCGTATTGAGTACTTTATCAGTGGAGGTTTGGTTATCAAAGTTTTCTATTATATCTTTCTTTCAATTACGTACTAGTTTCTATTGGATTCCACCAAATTGTGAGGCTCTAGCTGGGTTGGTTTTCCATTTAGTTTTTCAGCTTTTACTTGCTTAGCTGCTAAATTTTGTGCAGCTGTCACTCATTGACGTATCTGAGAAAACTGGTCCAGCATTGAATCTTGTCAAGGAGGCTTGACATGACTCTGTGTCTCATGACTGTGGCACATTAATTTGTATGACAAATACAAGTGATAACTGACTCTGGTAGTTAAATTGGTTGCTCATGGATTTTGACTACTCCGAGAGATCCCTTTTGTTTAATGTTGATCCTCGTGAAATATGCAAAAATAACAATTAATCTAAAGCTTCAATATCACTTTCAGTTATATGGCCCGACTAATGTGGTTGCGACTTGGAGTTCTAAATTTGGAACTGTCATGTGGTTGACAGGTACTACACGGCAATTTTGAATCAGATAAGCAAAATTTAGCGTTCCTTTAAATTGCAGATATGCAGATTTTTCCTTCTGAAGATTTTGTAGACACTTGAGATCTCAAATTTATGCATCTGTTTCTTAAATTAAATTTGCTTAATTGACAAGGTTTCTTAAAACTCTATGTCTTCTGGGACTTGAATTTCTCGCCAGTTGTCATCTAAGTCTTTAGATCGAATCCACCATGACTTTCTTAATTTCCTCATAAATTCCAGTTCATATAGATCTCAATTGTTTCTCGGGGTTTTGACTGATTTGAGGAAGCTCTCGATGTAGAGGTTTTGTCGGACAGTGTTGGCGAGATTTTGGTTGTTGACTGAATTATCGTTTGCTACTGAATGTCATGCGCAGATTGCACAATTCACGAACTTTTTTCCCCACTAACATGATTTGTGTAATTTGTGCCTTTCGTTTGCCTGCACTTGATCTCTTTGATATGGGAGTTTTAGAATTCGGCGGTCTTCGATTCAGACAGCAACTTGCAAATGCATTGCTTTTATTACTTCTGATTTGGCATACTGGGAAACTCCAATGCATTTCTGGCTTAGGTAGGTTTTTGTCATATAGGGCAATGCTTTGAAATTTAGGGCGTGCACTACATACTGCTGTTTTTTTAAGGCTTGCAAAAATTTTGTGGCAAAAACGGTCATTGATTGTGTTTAGATTGACTTAATTCATTTTGTTCAACAATTCCAACATGTCCTATTTCTGTCAATGGCTTTACTGGTGGCACTTTTCTATAGGCTTTTTTATGAGTTTCTAAAAGCGGTGTTTTCTCAGAAATACATTTTCAGTGGTGAAACGTTTTCATTGGTGAACTCATACGTCTTCATTGCTCCTTATTCGCTCTTCAAATCATCAGGAACATTGCAAAGCAGGTGCACGACTCAAAATGTTACCTTTTATTTAAATGGTGCGTTGAATTGTCATCTAGTGTTTTAGTTGAATTTTTTGTGAAGTTTACTGCATGCTTTCCGGTTGCGGTCCAATAAAGTCCAACTCAATTTTCTATAAGTTTCTAAGAGCGATGTTGCAAGGAGTTCACTTGCTTGATCGTAGAGTAGAAATTTCGAAACTTCATGTTTGTAAATTCACGTCGTTTTCTCAGAAATTCAATTTTGCATCTTTCAGTGGTAAAAGTTTTCATTGGTGAACTCCTACGTCTTCATTGCTCCTTATTCGCTCTTCAAATCATCAGGAACATTGCAAAGCAGTTGCACGACTCAAAATGTTACCTTTTATTTAAATGGTGCGTTGAATTGTCATCTAGTGTTTTAGTTGAATTTTTTGTGAAGTTTACTGCATGCTTTCCGGTTGCGGGCCAATAAAGTCCAACTCAATTTTTGACCAAACTGCTGGTGGATTTTTCGATATTTAGCGCTCTAGTGGTAATAAAAATAAAACTGTTTTTCCCGAGGTTGAAAGTACTTTCAATTACATTTGAAATATGAGAATCTCTCATAGGCTTCAAGCCTCAATGCAAGCGTAGCAAATAGTAACGGTCTTTCAAAACTTGCAAAAAACCCAATGAGAGTTTCTCATGAACAATGAATTGCGCTGTCTCCATCAGGCGAGGCTTCTCGGGGATTCAAGCAGCAAATTTTTCTACTTTAGTACTAAAAACTTCTGATCCATTGATCTTCGCTGCTGACAAAGACAATTTCTTCCTCGAACCTGAAGTTGAGATTCATTAATTTGTCTAAAAATAAACTGAGTGCCAAAAATTTCAATTTGATGGCGCTTCAGAACTAAATTTCTTTTTGTCTGATTAGTTTGTTCCATTGGGAGTCCTCATTGCGTGATGTTGGTTGCTACTGAATTTTTAGCATCTGAAATTGTTGAAGTGGTCTCCGTTCTTGTGAACTTAAAAGGCAAAACTATATTGAGCCACCTCATGGAGTTGGGTACGATGCCCGTTGTCATTTTGCACTCTTTTGACTGGTGATCTAGTCTCGAACAATTGAAGAACTGTCGTAACGTCTTGACATATACTCGTTTTTCCAATTCTTTCAATAGTCCGATCTTTTCACAATCCCGAATAGCGTCTTGTACGTCTTTGGAAAGGCAGTGGAAGTATTTAGAAATCCTTGGGACATCAACCCAACGTCATTATTGTAATAGCATATGTTTTCTGCTTATCGCTGCTTGGGAACTTAATTCTGTCAAACGACGAATTTGTTTGTCCGTGATAACAATTTTCAAAAATAACCATTTTTGTGACGACATTTGTCAATGCTGCTGGGAAAATTGAACTGCATTGGATGAGGGATAAAAATTTTTGTCAGTTAGGTGTTGATGATTACGTCTGATCTACTGGATTTGAAGCTTGACAGTATGGATGTGGGCTGAACTCCAATCATGCTTTTGCTGCTTTTGCTTGACCCGTAATAATGATCTTTAGATACTTCCACGGTTCACAACCTGTTGATATATGAGTTCCAAAGTAGTTTACTTCAGTGTGCTTCTTGCCCCACCAACATGATTTGTTTACTTGTGACTTTCATTTGCCTGCACTTGATCTTTTTGACATGAGAGTTTTAGAATTCAGCGGTCTTTGATTGGGGCATCAACTTGCAAATGCATTGCTTTCATGACTTCTGATTTGGCATACTGGGAAACTCCAATGCATTTTTGGCTCATGTAGGTTTTTATCGTATAGGGCAATGCTTTGAAATTCCGGGCGTGCACTACATACTGCTGTCTTTTTAGGCTTGCAAAAATTTTGTGGCAAAAACGGTTGTTGATTGTGTTGATGTCCTAATTCTGTCAATGGGTTTACTGGTGGCACTTTTCTATAGGCTTTTTATATAAGTTTCTAAGAGTTTCCATGAGTTTCTAAAAGCGATGTTTTAAGGAGTTCACTTGCTTGATCGTAGAGTAGAAATTTCGAAACTTCATGTTTGTAAATTCACGTCGTTTTCTCAGAATAACAATTTTCCATCTTTCAGTGGTAAAAGTTTTCATTGGTGAACTCCTACGTCTTCATTGCTCCTTATTCGCTCTTCCAATCATCAGGAACATTGCAAAGCAGGCGTACGACTCAAAATGTTACCTTTTATTTAAATGGTGAGTTGAATTGTCAACTAGTGTTGTTGTTGTATTTTTTGCAAAGTTTACTGCATGCGTTCCGGTTGCGGGCCATTGAAGTCCAACTCAATTTTTGACCAAACTGCTGGTGAATTTTTTGAATTTTAGCGCTCTAGTGGTAATGAAGTTAAAGCTGTTTTTTCCGCGTTGGAAACTACTTTCAGTTGTATTTGAAATGTGACAATCTCTTATAGACTTTAAGCCTCATTGCAAGTGTAGCAAACGCAATTGGTCTTTCAAAACTTGCACAAAGCCCATTGAGATTTTCTCATGAACAATGAATTGCGCTGTCGTCATCAGGCGAGGCTTTTCATGGACTCAAACAGCAAGTTTTCTATTTTTGTGTTGAAAACTTCTGATCCATTGATCTCCGCTGCTGACAAAGACAATTTCTCCCTCGATCATAAAATTGAGATTCATCTAATTTTTCTACATATAAACTGAGTAACAAAAAATCCAATTTGCTGGCGCTTCAGAATTAAATTTGTTTTGGTCTGTTTAATTTGTACCATTGGGAGTCCTCATTGCGTGATGTTGGTTGCTACTGCACTTTTAGCATCTGAAACAGTTGAAGTGGCCTCCGTCCTTGTGAACTTAAAAAGCAAAATTATATTGAGCCACCTCTTAGAGTTGAGGACACTGCTCGTTGTCATATTGCACTCTTTCGACTGGTGACCTGGTCTCGAACAATTGAAGCACTGTCGTAACTTCTTGGCATATACTCGTTTTTCCAATTCTTTCAATAGTCCGATCTTTTCACAATCCCAAGTAGCGTCTTCTCCGTCTTTGAAAAGGCGTTCGAATTTCTTAGAGTTTTAGGCCTACAACACAACGTTTTTAATGTAATAGTATCCGTTTTCTGCTTATCGCTGATTGGGAACTTAATTCTGTCAAACGACGAAAAATTGTCTTGAATAACCACTTTTGTGACGACATTTGTCAATGCTGCTAGGAAAATTAAACTGCACTGGATGATGGGTAGATATTTTTGTCAGTTATGCGTTGATGACTACGTCTTATCTACTGTATTTGTCGCAGATTGTATCTGAAGCATGACAGTATGGATGTGGGCAGAACTCCAATCATGCTTTTGCCGCTTTTGTTTTACCCGTAATAATGATCTTCAGATACTTCCACTGTTCACAGCCTGTTGATATATGACTTCCAAAGTAGTTTGGTTCAGTGTGCTCCTAATCCGGCTCTCAGCGGATCTGTTATGAGAGATGCGTATTGTATCTGGCTCTTGCTTCTATTTTCATAGGCTGGTGTTATTTGCAGGTGGAGTGCCTGTCGAGAGGACTCTTTATCTTGATCTGCCCCATAAACTCTTTTGGATTCGTCTTCAGTATCTACAGAGCTTCCACATCGGAACAGAGAAATTTTGAGCTCCCGGTTTGAAAACTAAAGGTTTTCACGGGTAAGAACTGTATAGTTTTTCTTGTATGAACTAATGGACGATCTCTGGAGCGTTAAGGAGATCATAGAGAGAGACAGTGGTCGACTCAAAATTCGTTTTTGTTGTTCGCTTTCTAACTCATTTTGACGTTCCCTCAATTGCTGCTGCGCTTCTTGCTTGTAGACATCAAGATCTCAAAATTCAACAAATTGTTTGCAGGATTCCTCGACGTACGCAATTTACTTGGCAACGCTGAGTCTTTTATTACCCTTCCACAATTTCTCCTATCGATTTGGAGTCTTTCTCTAGTTTCTAATTACTGTCTCGTTTGAATCTCTTTTGCTGTCTGTTGAAGACTCCACCAGCGGAGTTTTGTTTCTACTTTCATTAGGATGTCCGTGGTTTTACAACGTCTACATAGTTGTTCCAACAGACTCCTAAACCTCCGAGTCCAAGTTGTGGCTTTGACATTTGAACAAATAATCCAGTACTCTGGCTGATCCATTTCGATGCACAATTGTTGATGGTACTCACTTATGTTTTCTGTTTTCAACTCATCTGTCAAAGTTGACAACGGGCCTCAATTGGTTGAACATATTTTATTAATTTGTGGGACTGCAACGAATCCTTCCGACAACCGACAAGCAATGTACAAAATTTTTTAACATCTTGGAGATGCAGCACTTTGTCATTTAACAATTTCAAAACGAGACTCTTTTTTTCTAACATGCATCTGGTGTCCGACTCGAACTATCCAAAACAGTTTAGTTTTAAGCAAAATTCTGCAGTTGTCTATTGTCTTCTAATTAGTGGTAGGTCTCGAAGAAACATCAATATGCGTTCTCTACTGTGATTATTTTGTTTTGTGTCGGCTAGCTTTCAAGCTTGATGTCTCGTCAGATTAATTGAGTAAACAATCAGCTCTTTTTTTCTCTAAAATCTTAATTTGTTGACACTTCGTCCAATCAACATTCAACCGTTTTCCTGTGCCCTTCCAGACTTCTATGGCCATCGCTGCTGTGTTTCTTAGGTCCAACAAGTTGATTTGACGGTTCGTTTCAGTTCGTATTGCTGTCGAGGTTCACGTCGGTAGATAAAACGTTGCAACTGCTCAAATATTACATTGTTCTGTAATAACATTTTTTTCCCAGCTTGCTTCTTGATTGTGGCGCGGGTTCGGTTCCTTGCCTCTAATCTATTTGACTAATAATTGCGTTGAAACTGCTAGTTGCTCCATAAGCAATAAAGAAGCTGCTATAAAGACTGTAGTTCTTGTTGATTGAAGTTAAGAGTATCAAATGATAGCCTATGATTCGTGTGGTGCTGAACTTTTTAAGGCTTCAGTCAATTGATATTACTGCTGCTATCATAAGACTAAATTTAATTGAGATTCAAATTGGATTCCAAACAAGGAACTACTGCTCCTTGTAACAGTTGCCACTGGTTCTCAAAGCAATACTAGTAGACTATCCAAACATTTTGGTTACAATTCTAACCAATCAAAACACCATCTATTTTTTTATTTTTGTTTATCACTGATTGGTTGATTGAAGTGATTGAAATAACTTTTTACATATAAAGGTCAAGTTAATTTGCAATAAGTGCCTCAGTCATCATTGGCGTTGGTGAGGCATCTGGTTACTCAAATATATAGTCTTTGACTAAGCATAAAAAGTCAAAGTCTTTACAAAATCTAGCAATTAAATTTTTATTTATAAAATGATAAAATATGGAACAGATCCACTTTTTCCCCATACAATTGCTTATAGCCTTAATTTTGGTTGTGAGGCAATTCAGTTTGATAGGCTCATGAGTTGTTCAGAGGCTACCCTAGTCACACCACGCATTGATACCTGTGATTGCTCCGCTTGTTTCTTCCCAAAAAAAGGGTTCTTCAAAATTTCGATCACAATTTGGGAATTATTAGGTTATGAATTTTTCGATATTTTGCAAATTTTATGTCTGTTGGTTTGATATGCTTTTTGGTTCCTTAAATCTAGTGGTTCATGCTATTGATTCGTGGAAATTTTTTGTAAAAAATGGGATAAATGAACTCAAGAGAAGTCTTGTATGACCAGCTTCATTTTTTGCTGCTTTTCTTAGACAGTAAGTGCATTCTTTTTCTTCACCGCCTGACCTGCGACCATCCGCAGTTCAGGGAGGAGCCGACGAATATATTTTAACTGCAATGCTCACAAAATGGAAAAAAAATCGCATCCAAAAAGAAACATATCTATCCAAACCTGTTAGATTTTTTTAAATAAAGATAGAAAAATATGCTGAGTTAGGTGAAGAATTACGTAGTAAATCTCCAGAAAAGAACCAACGGCAAGAAAAACTGTCTCTTTGCGCTTCATTGGAAACCTTAATTGTGGAAAACATCAACAGTGTTTTTGTTTTTTTCAGCGAACAAGAGTACAATAGAAAGCAGACAGTCGGACACTTTCACTTCTAATTGTCTTTCTTAACAAAACAGACAATGCATCATCAAGTATAGATGCCAAGTAGACAAATGTTCTTCTATTCATCAAAAAACAAGGCAACGCAACAATCTATAGTGAAAACAGGTTAACCATCCAGGACACATCATTCAACATTTGAAAAACGCAAAGATGTGAAAAAACTTGAAACACCTGATTTGAATAGAAACCGGCTCAGTAACATTAACGACTTTTCTTCTCAAAATAGAGTTTAATCAGCAGTAACGCCGACTATAACTAAAACAATACTAGACTAAGAACAAAATAACAAATCGTAAAATGAAGCATAGGCACATAAAGCAATAACAACAAAAAAAAACATTGTCAACAATCACAGCAAAAGCCCAACAAAAACCAACAACGACAACAGCAACAACGCAAACAAAAAACAACAAAAATGGCGGCCATCATGGACAAAACCACAGTATTTTTACGGAGCCAATTCAAGTACCTTGTATAGCTAATACACAGCCTCAGTAGCCAACTTTGGGACTGTTTTTAGGCAACACAACTGACAAAACAAAACACTTGAAGTTGTATCGTTCTGACAGGATACAATTCATTCAGACCAACAAGTTTGTTGAGGTACACAATTGAGCCATCTGGGACACCATAAATAGTTCTCGCTCAAAATACGATGGACAATAACAGGACCAGTTCAAAACAAGTGTATGAAAATTATTGAGAGAAACCAATTCAGTCGTAACATATCCTGGTTCAATATCTTTCAGCCAGTTGAAAGCGCCTTGAAGGAAGATGTGCCCGAAAATTGTGGACTTTTGAAGAAATAAACAGAGCAAAAATTTGGCTTGTGACGTTTAACAACAAAATTAAAGAAAAACAGATATAGCAAAATTCGGCAACCTAAAAGTAAATATATGGCTACCTCATAAGTATTTTCTAGCCAAATTGTGACTGCGGTCCCCGGAAAAACATAACAATCATGACAGACAATCGGTCGAATCTTAACTGAGCTTAGAACAGAAGGACACCAAAGAAAATTAAATTCATCTAGCATATAAAAAACTGAAACCAAATTTCAGCCAATTGTGATAGCTTCCATATCATCTCTTACAGCATAATCAGAAAAAAGTTTTGTCGTTTAGCAGAAGTAGTATCTACGTAAAAGCGGCAATACCTGAGTAGAGCCCTCCTAAGTGGACAAAGACGTTTTTGCAACTCAACTAACCTCCTACCGATTTTTTGACAGTTTGCCATATTAAACACAGGAGATAAAGAAGCCCAGTTTATACAGATAGCAAAGTCATGACAAAAACTAGGCGGAAGACCAATAATCATCAAGGTATCTATGGCCCAAAAACAACGCCCAACTGATGTTAAAAAAGAAATGACTTTTTTTGGGCAAATTGCTTGGCTTCGTGTGTTTCTATGTATTTCAAAAACGCAAACACTGATATTCAACATCCATCACACCAAGCAGTCAATTCATAAAAGAATGCAATAAGAACTTTAAGAAAAAGATAGCGCAATCAAAAAGACAACATGCATCAAAGAAACGCTAAAAGGGGAGGACTCAATCTAACAATTTTTATTCAGAGACAACTCAATTTTTGGACACCACTGAAAATGATGAAAAGATAACACAACGAGTTCTGGCCAATTATGGGATACAGTTAATGACACCTTATTTTTCTAGAAGACCAAATTTTGGTCACTAAAAAACAAAAATATATTCCGTTTTTAAAACCCACTAGAGAAGTGAAAAGCCTTTTGCCATGGAACTTGAAGCTTTCTTCCAGCAGCCAATAGACAAGGCAGAAAGTAGGATCAAGAAACATCACCCAAATTTTAAAGCAACTTGTAGGATTTGCTTTCACAAATATATTGGCATAAAAACCATTACATCATAAAAATGATTCGTTAGAGGACTAGTCACCATTCAGCAGCTTCATGTTGTTACATATGCATCAGATATAGCAAATTCAGTGGCTACCTAGGTGATTTTCCTACTGAAGCAAATCAGAATCTTAACTACGTCATTAGCTAATCCCACGTAACAACCATGAAGCGAACAAATACATCTAAACTTGAATTAGAGGCATCAAAAATGAAAGTTCATTTACCCATGTTTACGATAATTGAGATGCCATGAAAATTCACCTCAGTTAATTTCTGGCCGAATAGTTCTGCAAATTAGGGATGAATAAAAACAAAAAACAACTATTTTTCGTCGCAAAACGTGTCAACGAAATATGTTTTGTAAGAATCAATTTCAGTTGACAGGAACAAATACCAGGAAAACAAATACCTCTGAAACACATACCAGCGTCCACAAAGCAAAAACCCTTTTACCGAAAGGAGAATTCAGTAGACACTAAACTGTTGAATTGACGCCAAATAATACTGTCTAAAGATTGCAAACCAGAACAGTTTTGCTGAATCATTTGAACACGACCTGATAACAAATGGATCAGAGAAAAGCAATTCTACAATTCAATCCACTCATTGTTGAAGTAAGAGTGTTGCTATCAAACGGCAGACTGAAAGTCGCTCCATTATCTTGAAATCAAAAATACCGTGTCATGTTTGACATAAGACACCATGTCTTTGAAAGTGCCTACAGAAACAACTGTCGATATATGTAATTAAAAATAGTCATATAAAGTTTGTCTCAAAATGAGAACCTACAAAGAATTTTCAAAATCTGAAGTCTTGAAAGAGTTCTAATTTGACTAATCCGAAATTGATTCCAAAATTTCAGATGGAGAGCTCTGAACATTACACAACATATGTCTGATTTTTCTTTTTTTGCGTTGTTGACGCCAAAATGAAGTACCCGTATCCCAATGTAGGTATTCTTTGTTTTGAACACTTCTTTCTGACGATAGTTCTCGCAAGCTTGAAAAACAATATATTTGCATATTTATGCATTCAGTTACTTTATATTGCGCTCGGATCTAGGTACCGAGAAATGTTATAAGAAATCAGAAGGTTTGTGTCTTGCAGAGAATACCTTTAATAATGTCCTACAAATGAAAGTATTTACAACTTCTCGGAAGGTCCTCAATTTGAAAGTTGTCAACCTGGACAACAACCGTAATGCTCAACCATTACTTCAACAAATCAATATAAAAAGTTAAACCCCGCTTGGTTTAAAATGTGTAGGTAAGTGAGCAAACAATTCAAACATTAAACAGCCTCCTCATTATCTTACGCAGTCAGCAACTGAGAACAGCATTTTTAAATCGAATTCTGGCCACAGATCCTTAAATCCCCGCTTCCTAACTGACTAAGTGCACTAAAAAATCTTCATTATCAAAGTTCACATAGTTTCCAGCGAGAAGGACAAAATCAAGACTAATTCTTCATTGCAAACATTGAACAAAAAACAATTTTTTCTCATCTCTACCTAAGAGGTGTGTTTCAAAAGTTCCAAAGTTCCAAGTGGTTCTTCAAAAGATTAGTTTGATCTTCTAACAAGCGCTGTTCGGGGGCTAATGAGCCGTTTTTTCAGATAAGCAGATCTTTGCGTTACCAATAAAAAATTGAAAAAAATAATCCGCTTTAAAGACGCCAAGCACAAACAGGGAACTCTCCTATTCCGCATTTGAGGCTGTAATGCCCAGATATAAATTATTGCTTCCTTTCGGTTTATCTGTACCTATCTGTGTTTCATTTTTGTGACATTGTCATAATTAAAATATATCATTTTTTTTTATTCTGGTGATGGCTCACAAAGTGAAAAAACGCAAAGAAAGAAATAGTTTTTATCTTTGTTGCTCAGAGAAAGTACCCAGTTTCTAGCGCCACTTATGCAATTCTTGCTGATAAAAGAGCCCTAGCACAGTTTGACCCAATGCTCTCATTTGCTGAGAAATTTTGTTTAAATCTTCAGTATCATATATCATATAGCTTTCTTTAAACTTCGTTCTGAACCAGCATGAACCAGAATTCAGAACCAGCATGAACCAGCTTTCATAAACAAGCATTCTTTTGCAGCAAAAACCAGATGATTTTTATCAATTAAAAAGCAGTCCTGTAACAATACAAAATTTTCATTAACAATGTCCGCAGTAATTTCAAACAAAGAGTTTTTTGCTTGATATAACGACCCTTCAACTTCATAAAATCTAAACTAACTTCATAAAATCTAAACTTTCTATTCAATTTCTTAATAGAAAAACAATTAGCAAGCAAGAGCTGCAATCTTTTGAAAAATAAGGCAATTAAACTTCATTAGAAGAGCTAAACCCGTGATCGATGAAAAAATCCGTCATATCATGATAACTTTTATCGCCTGACAAACACTGCCTTCCAGTTCTCGTTTCAATTTCCGTTTTCAACAATTAAAAACGACGAAAAAACGGTCAAAAAACGACGATTTCATTTTTTTTAAAAAAACGACGTAAAAAACGACAAAGAAACTATCTTTTTTACATGCAAAAAACGACTTATACGACGGAAACTAATGAAAACGAAGAAAACGACGACAAAACAACGAACACGACGACTTCTTTCGTCGATTTTTTTGTCGTTGTCCTCAACACGGGTCACCCAACAAACAAGATCATCCGTCATTTCAGAAACGTCTTTTTTGAGGAGATAGAAAAACCTCCTAATATGACTCAACTATTGTCGATCGAAGGTGAACACAAATTTGACGCATGAGTCAAAATCTACCCTGTACAAATTTTACATCAAAAATAAGAATTTTTTCTCTTTTATGGAATAAATTGCTAATGCATTTAATTCAAATTTTAACCTCTACGAATATGATGCCAAGTGGAACTATCTGACCAACGCTTAAATTTCTAAAGAGCGCCATATTAGGAATCTTCTCAAATTGTTCCACCGCGCACAAGCATTGGGGGCCATGTTATTAGCAGTCCACAACATATAATGGGCTCGGGAGGCAGACAAGGAAAAGATTCTATTTTATAGTGGCTCTACTTAATTTTTAGCAAGTGTTCTACTTCAAACTCGGATGCCAAACTCGAACTATAGTAAGGTAAGTGACCTATCAGACATTTTTTTAAAGAAAGAGAGAGCAGAAATTGTAGGAAAAAGAGAGAAATTGCAGACGAAAAATCTTACCTTTGTCTTGACAGATACAACACGCGCCTTAGAGTTGAGGCTCTGGCACTTCTGGAAGGCTTCTAATCTGGTGACCAGACCCTCTTGCACCAAAAATTCTAAGCAAACTGACTCCCCGACGCCTGGCAGGTAGGTTGCATTACCCGGACAGTCGGCTTGGCCAATATCAGCTTCAATGCAATCCAATGACATAATCATTACCACCAAAGCACAGATCACCACGTGTTGAGACATTGAACCGTTTTTGGTTTCTTTTTGGGTTACCCAGGTTGAGAGCTGGACAATATCGAAACCGAACCCGGTCAAAAACGGCTCAAGAGTAGTGGATAAAACGAGGGATTCAACCACCAGTAAAATTTGTCCCTTTCTCCTAACGCTAATCGCGCATGTCGAATCGGGCCAAATTTTACTGTTTGTTGAATCCCTTGTTTTATTCACTACTATATATTAGCTCTAAATTCAATAAAAAAAATCAATTAAAATCAAAAATAAATCAAAAAATAAAAAAATCAAATCAGAATTTACATTTCATTCTTTAAGAGTGATTCACTCTTATTCGGAGTGATCCCCAGTAGAAAAGATCGCTCTTTTTCTCTCTTAAAGAGTGAATCCCTCTTTTTTGATATTTTTTTATTTTTTAATACTTTTTATTTCAAATTATCTACACTTTTCAATAAATTTATATTTTCTTTTATTTTTTCTATATTTATTCCATTATTAATAAGAAATGATACAAAATTATAGTATTGACATGAACAACTATCAGTGAAACTGCTTCGCAGATCCTCTGTTTGGTTAATAAGTAAAGGACTTACAGCTCTAGGACTTTGCCAACTAGGATTAATTGTTTTATCCGCGAAGCAGTTACACCGATCAGTTATATTTCTACTAAATCCTCTAGTCAATTCTATATCTGGATGTTGTTTCTTTACATGAGCCCGTATACCATCATATCTCACAACAGAAGTACAATATGGACAATTAACTTTAGCTGAAGTACAACTTCTACATGTATACTCACCCTCATCAAAATTATTTAATGGTTTTATATAATTACACTTATTACAACATCTAGTTAATACTTCTGAGCTGGGGTTAAGGTTAGGGTTAGGGATAAGGTTAGGGTTAGGGTTGGGGATAAGTTTAGGGTTAGGGTTGGGGTTAGGATCTGAGTTAGAGTTATAGTCATAGATAGAACCAGAACCAGAACTAGAGCTAGAACTGGGGTTAGAACCAGAACCAGAACTAGAACTAGAACTAGAACTAGAACTAGAACTAGGGTTAGAACTAGAGTTAGAATTAGGGTTAGAACTAAAACTAGGGTTAGAACTACAATTAGAATTAGAACTAGAACTAGGGTTAGAACTAGAATTAGAACTAGAACTAGATTCGTTTTTTAAAGGACAACCCCATGGGGAAAAATCATTAGCACAAATACCACTAAATATTATATTACCACACATACATTTATCAGTTTTAATTTTATGAAATGATTCATAATGATATTTTAAAACAGCAATGTTTCCACATTTATAGTTACACTCTAAACATTGTAAAAGCATTTTTAATAGATAAAATTATCAGTGAACGAGCTTTGCTCCTGGTTCTCCAACGAACTTCTTTCGTGGTTTACCAAACTGCTCAACGGAGTTGTTTTCCAAATTCGCAGATAATATTAGCTATGCTGTAGAATCGGTGTACAAACTTTGTGGATAATATTTAGCCATGATTTCAATTAAATCTTTAGTATTATCTTTAGATGTGATACACTCTGTTAAATATTTATTCCTAAAGTATTGAGTGTATTAGTTTTACATCTCTTATCTAAAATCAAATCAAGGTCTAATTCTTTTTTATCTTTAACAAAATTTATAATCTCTTCTCTAAATTCTTCATTATTTATTTATAGTTTGTTTAAAAACATTCCTCCCTTTCTATTCAAAATTCCCATCTATTCATTGACGAAGTCACAGTTACACTGATCAGTATAACTGCTTCCCTGATCAGTATAACTGCTTCCCCGATCTATATATTCCTCTTGGATCATGGAACCTGCTTCGCAGATCGAGTAATCGGACTTTGTCCGTGTTTCACCTTCCAACTCTTCTCCATATCCAACATTAACTAATGTATTTACTCTACTCAACATTGTGCTTGCTCCCATTGCTACAGTTCCAGCATTTCTTGATATTGAATCAGGATAAAAACAATTAAATATAAATAAACCTGTGCCTATAATTCCACCAATATTTGATAAAATTTTCATACTCTCTCCCTTAATCATCTCTTTTGTTAAAACATCATTCTGATTTTTAATATGATTTAAAGTAAGAAGTTTATTAAAATAAAACTGATAATTATCATGATTAATAACTTTTCTATCTGTTGCATTAATCATTAGTGGTTTCATATATGCTATAAGTTTCTTTATATCTTCTCTTTCTAAATCATCTTTTAAACTAAGAGCTTTTAAATCAAAGAAACCAACTCTTGAATCATATATCATTGTTCTATTACTACTAATTATAATAAAAGTATTTTCCTTTTTATTATATTTAATTATACCATAACGAAGTTCATCTGACATTCCATCTGAACAACTATAATAGTTACTATTTAATTCACTAATTATTGTATTGAAGTCATGTTCACATTTATATATCTCATTAAAGTTTTTAAATAGGTCAGGTCCATTATAAGTTGTTAAATAAATAGTATCACAACTTATTCTTGCTGTATTAATTATTTGAGCTGGTTTATGACACATTACAATCATTTGAATATTATAATGTCTACCTTCAGTAACATATTAACCTATATCCTTATTTAACCTATCACCTATATCGTCAAGTACTATTACACAATTTTGAAATTTATGCATATTATTTTTTGTGATCATATTTATATCACATTTATTAAACCCAGTATAAAACTTATTAGACTCAGGATCTATCCAGTCTCTGTCATCTTTACAAACTATAACTATGGACCTTTGATCTTGATCTTGAACTTGATGTTGAACTTGATCTTGAACTTGATCTTGAACTTGACTTTGAACTTGATCTTGATCTTGAACTTGATGTTGAACTTGATCCTGAACTTGATCTTGAACTTTATCATGGTCTAAGTATAACTTTAAGTATTGTCTAATAAAAAATGTTTTACCCGTTCCAGTTCCAACATAAACAATAGTATGTAGTGGTGACTTTTCATATTCAGATCTAAAAAGGCTCCTATTCATAAATCCACCAAAGCTTTCTTCTAGTTTGGTATATTTACTTGGTCTTGAATCATATAATATATAACAAATTCCAATTATAATAATAAAAAAAACTGCACTACCTGTTTCCATTTTTATATAATAATGATAGATTTGATTTAGATTTAGACTTAGACTTATAATTAGACTTAGATTTAATAAATTTATTATATAAAAATGCTCATCCTAACTTTTGAGGAATTCAATAATAAATTTAATATTGATAATAAAGTATGAGTGATATCAGAATAAAAGATATAGGTAAAGATATAAGTCTAACACCAATTGAGATTGTAATGAGAGATGATAAACCAGAAATGGTAAGTGAACCTAACTCTAACATTATTGTAAATCTACATCCAACTAAAGGTACACATTGTGTTTTAGTTATAAGAAGAGAAGGTGGTCCAACATTTTACTTTGATAGTTTTGGTGTAGAAACTCCACCTTTAATTTTAGAAGAATTTGTTGATCTAGGCTCTAATGAGAGAATAAAACAATATGATGAATCCTATTGTGGGGCTTATTGTTTATATATGATCTATCTTATTGATAGAGGATTTAGAATTAAAAGTGTTTTGAATATTCTAGTTAATCAATGTAAATATCCGGGAATATATAATGAGTGTTCTTCTTTAAGTTGTAGTAGAAGTGGTGATAAAGATAAGGATAATGTTAATGATAATGTTAATGATCTACGAAGTAGCTTTGCTAAAAATGAAAATGATAATGTTAATGATAATGATAATGATAATAATCTACGAAGTAGCTTTGCTAATCATGATAATGATAATGATAATTTTATATATCTATTTGATGAAAAATATCAAAGGAGTAAATCTAATAGGAATAGCAATAGTAATAGCATTAGTAATAGTCCTACTAATAATATCCGTGAAGCGGTTTCACCGATATCTGTAAACATAAATGATGATCTATATTCTTGGTTAAATGATGATGATATAATTACTGAAGCCGCATTCCCAGATAACTTTAGATGTATAATATCTCGTCCTACTGAATGTGGTAAGACATTCTTATTGAAAAACTAATTCTAGCTAGTATATACTCTGATAAGCTATACATCATTGGACCTACTGGTGATCAGTACCATGGTATAGAAAGAATAAACCCAAAAGCAGATGTTGAGTTTATTAAAGATATAAAAGATTTACCATCTCCTGATAAACTACCCAAAGACTCCTGATAAACTACCCGAAACTAATGATATTTGATGATGTTAGAGCCAAAGAACCAGTTATTAATGAATACTTTTGTAGAGGTAGACATAATAACTGTAATATGATATATCTTAATCAAAACCTGTTCTCTCTGGATAGGCAGAGTGTTAGAGAGAACTGTAATCTATTTATTTTATTTGAACAGAGAGGTAAAGTCCTCATATCTATATATCAATATTTCTTTAATAATGTTGAACTTAGTTATAATGGTTCTGCTAATATATGTAATAAGGTATGGAAAGAGCCTTATAATTATATTGTCATTGATATAACTAAAAATAAAAATATTAATGGTAAACTAAGAATTAATTGGGATCGGAGAGTTTTGTAGTTTAGTTTAAATTTAAGTATCAGGGAACCTGCTTCGCAGATAAGTGTAAGTCTAAGTATAAGTCTAAGTATAAGTATAAATAGTATAAATAGTATAATAGTATAAATAGATATCATAATATAGAAATTAGAGATATATCATGGTGTGTACCTAGTATTGATCCTAGTAATGATAATAGAATTATTGTGCAAAACGGTTTAAATAAAAGGAATAATGTAGACTTTAGGTATTATGAAAGGAAGACATTTTATAAGAATGTACCCAATGCTACTAACTTCTTGTTTGATCTAGGTATGGAAAGTGGTATGGAAAGACCACAATATATTATAGTTGGTTTTGAAAATAATAATGTTAATGAGCAAACTCATGATGCAAGTACATTTGATGTAATGAAATGTTACTGAATGTTTTTGTAAGATTGGTAGTGAGTTTTATCCCGACGATAGAATAAATATTAATTATGGAACCAATAATTATAATGAGGTTTTTAAAGAGATTGTTAGCTTTAATAAAGATTATATTGGGCTACCACATAATATAAAACCATATATAAATCATAGAACATTCAAGAGTAGTTATAGAATATATGTATTTGATACTCGATATCAAAGTGATCATATAGGTCCACAACCAATACAACTTAATTTTAAATTTAGTGCTGCAGTTGCAGATGTTATATGTCATGCATTAGTATCAACTAGAAAGGTTATTAGTGTGAATAGTGATGGTAATAAGATGGTTGATATAATATCATAGATATAATTTAAGTCATAGATATAATTTAAGTCATAGATATAACTCTAGCGATAATTATAATTTTAGATATAACTCTAGCGATAATTTATAATTATAGTATAATATGGTTATTGTTATAACTATATACTTATACTTATACATAACCATATACTTATACTTATATTTATAGCTAGTCAGCTCTAATTGTTACTTTTGTTAATACCTAACTATTTCTTATTAGTGTTAACAAAACCTTTAGCATAAATAATGTCTAATTTCTTTTTATTCTCTAGAGCCAAGCCTCTAGCTTCAAGCTTAACCTTGAACTGGGCTTAACCTTAGGCTTAGGCTCAGTCTTCGAGCTTCACTCGCGGGTGGAACCCGTAGGCTTAGGCTTAATAACAACAAAGGGATTATACTTTTTAACTTCCATTATTTATTATATATATAAATGAGTCTTTTAAATAAGTTCAAAACTAATTCATATTGTGTTGGAGGTAGACATTATAGTGGTACTGTTAATATAAGAGGAGCTATTACTTCAAAAGGAACTAAGATGTTAAAAGGTAATTGTGTTTTATGTAGAAGGAATAAATCAATGACAGTATCTGATGCAACAATAGAAGCATAAGGACTTAAAGATTTCTTTAAAAGTGTTGGTAGGGCTACAGTTAACTTTGGAAAGAAAGTAGCTAATAATCCAGTAAGAGCATTAGAAATAGCAAGTAAAATAGGAAGTGCAGCTATCTAGAAACCCTAGAGCTGCTTTATCAGCCACACCTGATTTAATTTAATTTGCAACTACTGGTGAAGGTATAAAAGTAGCACAAAAAGGAAGAGGGCTATACCTAGGTACAAAGAAAACATAATTATTTGATTATAATTATGATTATATTATGTTTATGATTATGATTATGATTATGATTATATTATGATTATATTATGTTTATGGTTATGATTATAACTAAGATTATGATTATATATTTATCGATCGGTGTAACGGCTTCGCGGATAAATATTAATATTAATGTTATTATCTTTAATCACATAATATCTTTAATCTAAAAAAATACTCAGCTTGTTTTTCTTATTCTTCTTATAATCCTCATATAACTTAAAAAATTCATTATACTCATCTTTATCTATTTTTTTATCATTCATTGATTTAGTATATAGTTTATTGAACTTATCACTAAACTGTTTACTTAAAATATACATTTGTGAATACTTTATAATTTTATTTCTAATTTTAGTATTAATTAATTTTGATAATGAACCACAAACAGTTGCTGTAGCAAAAGCTGTTGGTATAGAATAAGCTAATCCTATACCTGTTAATGAAACTGATGTTGTTGTTGCAGTTGTTGCTATTGATGATAATACTATTTCTGTTATCTCAGCTATGTTAATATAATTCTTATATCTACTTAACTTCTTATTATAGTTATTAGTTTCAGTTTCATAATAATTTCTAATATCTTTTATAATGTTAATATTGTTGTTAAATTTATTATTAGCTTGAATATTTTCATTTATCAATCTTTCTGATACTGATGACAAATCTGGATATAGTAATCTCTCACTCGGTGCTGTTGGATTGGTCATTGCTTTGCTTATTTTTATTAGTAAAAATTCTTTCTATTTCTTTCATTATATCTTCTTGATTAAAACTATAATGCATCTCAAGTCTGTCTTTCTCTTTATTATCAAGTAACTTACTTTGTAAAAGTATAGCAATTATTATATTGTACTATAACACCTCTAAGAGATTTATTGTATTCTTTCATTTCTCTCAGACCGTTAGTAAACATATCATCTAAGTGTATGTTAGTTATATTCTGATTAAACTTATTATTATCAAATTCTTGCTTTAATTGATTATATTTAGAGATAGTATCTGCAGCAACTTTATTACAAAACTTAACAGTATTTCTGACTTCATTTGTTGATTCAATAAACTCATTAATTAATTCTTCCTTAACTTGTGTTTCATTTAGTTGTAATGTTTTAGTTGTAACTTTATCAAAGTCACCCTTTCTTAGTTCAGTTTTGTTTCTACTTAAAATGTCTATTTTATTAGAAGAGGATAATAAATTATTGTCACAATACTCTTTATTAACAACATCTTTTTCATCTATCGGAGGATGTACATTTGTAATTTTATAGGTATCCTTCATATCAATATTATCATTATCTTCTAGGAATAACCCACGAGCCTTACTTAGTGTTAAGTTGTTTCCATTCCCTATATGACGTTTCGCTTGGTTAAATCTATTTCTTGTCATTATTTATATTAAGAAACATATTTAATGATTCCAAAACCTTATTCTTAGATTCAAAATCAAACTCAGATTTTAATAATTCCTGTTCGTCATATTTACCTTCTATTATCTCACCATTAATATCTCCTATTTTATAAGTTGGTGGTTGTGTTTTTAGAACTTCATTAACTTTAAACAATTCTCTATTCCAATTAGAAGTGTAACCTTTAGAGAAGATATTACGTTTATCTACATTTCTAACATAATCACCAACTTTTAGTTTAGGTTTAATATTCTTAAAACTAAAAGTGTATTTAACTTTATCAGGATTATTAGAAGCATCAACTGGTGTCACATTAATTGTTGAGTGAATGTTATTGTTATATGATATTACTGCATCATTTAATATACTTACCCAATTACCATCGCCATTGATGAACATTGGTTTATTTATTATGTGTAATAATGTTCTATTAAATCTCTCTATAAAAACAGCCTTTAAATCACTATAAGTAGAATATAGCTCTATCCCTGAAGCGGCTTTGCCGGTTCCATATTCTTTAAGTGAAGATTTAAATGTTTTATTATAAAACCCACTACCTCTATCTACCCATAACTTTTCTGGTTTTTTAGGTTCAGAGCCACCTTGTGGATGTTCACTTAATACTATTTTAAAACCATTAGTTATAGATAAACCAGATTTATTCTTTAATGGAATAGCCCATGCATTGTTTGTGAATATATCTATAACTGTTAATATAAACTTATAATTATTATTGTATTTACTTAGAGATGACTTATCAATTAAATCAGCTGACCATGTTTCATCTTTATATAGTGGTCTTACTCTTTGTCTTTTAAACTTTGTTATTTGAGGACTGAATACTTCTTTAGCTAGTTGTTGTTGTTTTTCTATCGTTTTATTTATGGACGTAGTCATCTGCGAACGAGCTCTGCTCGTGGCTAGCCAAGCAGGTTCCCTGATAGCTTTGCTCATTTACCATAGTTAAAAACAAAATTATCTAGTTGGTCTTGATTAATAATATTCATAGATAATAGTTGCTTAGATATATCTAGCATTTCATCATGTAATCCATCATGACCAGCTTTTGTTTCTAGTATTAATAATTCTAATCTTTCTATTAAACTATTTGGATCTGGGTTGCTATTTAACCCCCTACCATATACATCATCTTTTCCCCCCATTATACGTTTTATTGTTCTATATCTAGCACTTTTCTTATCCCCTTTTCCTAAATCATATCTAATATCCTTCAAAAACTTTTTAATTTTGTTTTCATCTTCCTCAATATTGTCATCATATGTTATATTTGATTTAGTAAGAATATCAGTAAATCCTTCTGAAAACTCATATACATTATCCCTAACTAAAAATGCACCCTGCTCTAGCTTTATATCAACATCATTCATTTTATATCTCCTAGTAGGTAAATCTATGAGTTCTAATTTTAATTGAGGATTAGTTTGAGCCCCCATTTCATGAAGAAGTTTGGCTGTCTTTGTATCAACAAAAACTGGTGCTATATCTTGAGTCCCCTTTAACGTTTCACCAATCTTGGAAGCAGTTTCATTAAACTGGGAACCAGCTTGCTCGATCATCTTAGTTTGTTTATCTAACTCTTGATTTTGCCAATCTATTGCTCTTAATGTTTGTTCACTTAATGCTAGATTCTCTTCATTGTTTGCGTTGATCTGCGAAGCAGTTTCACTGATAGTTTTGGTTAGAGGATCAAATAAATCTTTTATTTCACCATAATATTCTTGTTGTTATAATTTATCTTCTAATCTATTTCTTCTTTTTTGTTTTTCTAGATTGTTTAATTCTATAAGTTTATCTAGTTTAGTCATTTTATATGTATTGAAAAATTATAATAAGAGTAAAAAATGGATAATGAAAACAGCTTCTCTCTTAATCTAAAAAGATGTTTAGCTTGTAAAAGACGTTTTAATACTATAGATGAGTTTTTTGATCATATTAAGGAACCAAATCATGATTTAATAATTTCAACTTATTCTAAATATTTAGATGGGGCTGGGAAGATAATAAAATTTCTAGAATACAATAAAAATATAATAGCTGGAGCTACACTGCAAAAGAATACAATCATGGGAGACACTATGGAAAAATATATGGCTCAGATAAAGATTTATAATATACTAACTACCAACCATATGGATGTAATGAATGAATTAGGTCTATAATTATTTGTTATAAAAATTAGCAAAGCTCGTTATAAAGTATAATAGCAACTTCAATTAACTTTCTATCATCATTAATGGTTAGTTCTATAATATTATTAACCAGTAGGTCTTTGCCTCCATCTAATGATGCTTGCTGGATCATTTTTATTAAATCTCTTTTGAATAGATATAGATTCTCATCATGAGGATAGCTTTTAACATTATTTACATAAAATCTTTTATCATCAAATGTGTTTCGACTAATCTTACTTATTTTTGTTGTTGTCATGTTATCACCAACTTTTTGTATTCTACATTCATCTACTGTTCTCTGTGTATTATTCATTAACGCATCATAATAATCTATGTGCCGAGCATTATTACGCTTCTTTATTCCTTTTTCTTTAGTGTTTTTAGGATAATTTTTGAAGCTATATGTTTTGGGGGATAATGCTATAAATTCCTCAATAATCCTACTTCCCAGATCGTGCTTAAACTTGCCGGGGACTTTATTATTAGTTTTTATAGGTATTTCTAGATTACTTAAGTCCATATGCTCATCACTAACTTTACCCTCACTATATCTTAATACAAAACTGTCCGTATCCATATAGTGAAGTGTTAGATCTTTGAGAGATGGTTGTAGAATATTATAGAATACATCATACATGTGTAATTTACTTAATTCTAAGATAGTAACACCTACATATACTGGAGAATCATATTCTATTTTTTTCTTTATATATTCTATTTGGCTATGATCTCTATATCGAGTTATATTCCTAAATGTTGGTTTACTTACACTTTTCATTATCTTTTCTTCATCATGCAAAAACTTGCTTTGAAAGAAGTGTAGAGGATTCATGCACATTCTTCCATATAATGAGTTATTCATTAATTTCCTTACATCCTTTTCTGCTTCAGTCTTAGCTGTTGCTCTTTTATTTGTATTGTTTTGTATATAATCGCTACATATTTAATCTTGTTTAAATTTAATTACTTTATGTATTTTTGTTACTTTTACTCCCATCTTAACATAGAACTTTAACATCCTATAATGAACCATATATTCTGTTTTGCTGTTTTGGTCTAAGATTAATTTCTCTGATCGGTGAAGCAGTTTCCCTGATCGGTGAAGCCGCTTCTCGGATCTTGCTTTGACTCCATCTCTTTCTTGATCAGTGAAACTGCTTAGCAGATATCCCAATTCATTATCATTTATCTTTTAGGCATTAGTGCTAACTGTTCTGTTCTCTCTTTACATTCATTAGTAAAATCAATATCACAAACTATATAGTAACCATGATCACTATCATCTGGAGTATTCAATATTACATCGAGGAACCCGCTTGGCTTGCCACGAACGAAGTCCGTTCGTGGATCTAGAGTAGTAGTAGTAATAAATTCAAAATCCTTATTAGGTAATTTTTGCATCATTGCATAACCATATAGGTTGCTTGCGTCTATGTACCATATGTTTCTATTAATAACTTTATCATTAGTATTAGTATTAGTATTAGTACTAGTAATAGTATTAGTATTATCATTAATATTAGCATTAGTATTAGTATTACTATCTGCGAAGCAGGTTCCCTGTTTATTTATATATCTATCTCCCATTATTCCACATATACCACCTCTCTTTGCTCCAACAAAATAATCTAGCATTTGTTTTTCTTGTAATGTATCGAATGTTACACCGCTTGACATTAACCAACAATCAAAACTATAACCTGGGAGACTTACATAGTGTAGGAGATTGTGCTTAAATTCTTTCATGCTTAGTTTAACATATTCATTCATGCAATAGTCTAATAT
This sequence comes from Convolutriloba macropyga, assembly GCF_964194025.1. Classification (NCBI taxonomy): domain Eukaryota; kingdom Metazoa; phylum Xenacoelomorpha; order Acoela; family Convolutidae; genus Convolutriloba; species Convolutriloba macropyga. Next base: position 53,835,466 of record NC_134477.1, read on the forward strand.
TTCCACGTCATTCTGTAAATACTCTATAGCTGGATCTTTACCAGTTTTATGACTGTTTTCATTATTAAAGTTATCTACTTCTTCTTGTGTTGGTAATTTATTATGTAGTGAAGATTTGAAGTCTTCTATTTTTAGATTACCTATAGCTTCTTGGTAGGTAGCTTTGCTACTATACCACTCTAAACCAAAGTATTCATATGGATATAATGTTTTAGTTTTACATCCGTATATCTTTGCCATTTGATCTAGAGGCATAGCTAAGAAGTTATAACTGTCTGAGAATTTGAGACAACCAATGCTAAACATCTTAGATTTACCAGCAGCTAGTGGTATGTTATCCACTTTTCTTTTATCATTATTCTGTTTGAAGAGTTCACTGTATAGTAGGTTGAAGTCATAGCCAGAGCCATTATGGAATATTACTGGAATGAAGTTTTGTTGTTTGTATCTTAGATTACATATTTTACATGCTGGTCCTCTATATTTACCAGTTTCATGACAATGATCTCTTACTTTATTAATACATGTTTTGCAGCATATATGACAACTGTTATTAGTTCATGATATAATTTATTTTCTTCTGTGAATATCATCTTTTCATTATGTTTGAAATTATTCTCAGTTTCTATTTCTAACAGATCTCTAGCAAATCTTTTGACGCCGCCTAGACCGAATTAGTGTTTGAAGTTACCTTGCCAGGTGTAACCCACAGCTATTTAAATATGTTCAGCTATTACATATTTTAAATTATTAGTTGAGACTTCAACAATGCAACATTCTATATCGGTGGTTATAATATTTTTTATATTCTGACGTTTGTGTTCATTTACAAATATTATGTGTTTTTCCTTAAGACAAACAATCTCTGGTTTGAAAGAGGTGCTGCATTCGTGTTTATCATATTTAATTTGTGAGTTAAACCAATAGGTACACCTATCACAATAATAATATTCAATGTTGTTTTTATTTGGTCGTTCTAACAAGGTTTCTATATTTTTTATTAGGGCACAGTATTCTATTTGACCATTACTCCAAACTAGTATTCTTATATCTTTTCTATCTTTATTAAAATCATCCACTTGTTTAAACAATTCTATTTTCCATTACCACGAGGTGTGTATACCCAAATATTAATATTATACAATTTCTGTATTCGTATTATATAAGCAAAATCATCTTCATGTTGTTGTCTTGGTTCAATTAGTTTATCTATATATTTACTTTCTCGAGTTGCATGGTGTGGGGCGGGATGTAGCCAAGCAGTTATAGTTAGTTGTAAGCAGTTGTATTTATAACTACGTATGTTTAATATCGATTTAGAGTTTTTGAGATCAGGAGGTAAATCAATAAAACTACCAATAGATGCTTTAGTTGGTTCAATGTTTAACTGAATACTTCTTATTCCAGGAAACTCAAAATCTTAACCATAACCTTCATATATTTCCTTTTCGAAATCTAGCCACCGATTGAAGTCACCATATTCATATATTGCATTATTATTAATATAATCAGTATTGAAAAATATTTTATTAGTTTTAACTTCTTCTTTGGTTCTCTTCTTATAATCACATTCAGGCGTGATCTTATATTTAAAACTCTTAACTTTACGAAACTGGTAACAGTTTTTAATTTCTTCTAAAGAGTAATTAGTTGCTTCATCTATATCTTCAATGTAATTCCCACCTTTATCAGTAATATAAAATTCTCTCATGTTCTGATTTGAGTTTATATCGAAGTCTTCTGTGTTTTCTAGATACATGCGATTGTGACTATATGAATGAGTAGTTAGAGCTACTTTACTTCTAAATTCTTTATGACCTTCTTTACGTATAAACCTAATCTTAGAATAGATATTGTTTTCAGTTTCAGTTTCTGATTTAGTTTCTGTTTTAGTTTTAGCCCTAGTTTTAATAATATAATCATCTTCATCCGGATTATACACCCTCTCCAAGATTTCTTCTTCTTCAGACTCAAACCTTTTCTCCAATAGTTCCTTATGTTTGAGATCATAAGATTGGTGTCTGTACAAACCCTTCTTTGATTCAAAGGATAGATTACAGACATCGCAGAAGTTTATGACACTAGTATTAGTTGATTGAGACATTATGTATTTAATTAGGGAAATAATCAAAAAATATTTTTTCGAAAAATGAAATTGAAATGCAATAAATGCATAAATAAACCTTGGAAAGAATGGTGTAATAATTGTAAAGAATTAGAATATTCTTGTTATGTATGTAAAAATATGGTTAAGGTTAAAGATCATATAGAACATTTGGGATATCATTATTCTGATCTTGATCATTACCTGACGTGTATTATGTGTAATGTTTATAAACATTTATCATTATATAGATTTAGAAATAGGAAATGTAGACTATGTATTTATCTTCATAGATATAGATATGGTCACACTAGAAATCAATTCAGAGAGCATGTTTATAAGTATAGTATTCAAGAAGACATAGAAAAACACTAATCACTGTGTTTCCACTGATCTCAGTGTTTTTGACTGTGCTATTATTGTTCGCTTTCTTTCATATTTAGCAACCACTAATAGTACAAGAAGTCAACCAGCTTGGTTTAACATCGCATTACACTGCTTAGCAGATCGAATGAAAAGTGCATGTCATGCTAAAATGGCCGCCTCCATTGACAAAGAAAGCCACCATCACTAACAGAATGAAAACAAGTGAAAATTTCGAATATAAGATACCCTTAAAAATTAGCTAGTAAAGTGAGTATTTATTACAATCTTAATTTAATTTTTAATAGATTATACAAATCATTCAATTTAATAGAAGGATATAATTATTATTTTACTTTAAAACATGTAATTACTTGGGAAATGATAACTAATTTTAACTTAAAAATCATGTCAGAATATTCTAGAAAAAAGAATGTTCTAGAATAATTCTCCACGTGGGGACCTTTATTCTCCACGGCATTTTTTGGCTATTCATCATGAGTTTCATTTCACTACAAAAACTAGCAAAAAATTTTAAACAATTTTTGTCATTTGACGAGACTTTAATAACTGGAGCTTTATCATCCACTTCTTTATCTGAAGAAAATATAAACGAGTTGACTAATTAAACAAATCAAATGATTACATTTTGTAAGGAGAACAAATGCATACCCGACAACACCGCCGAACATGAAAGTGAGACTGGAAAACGAACTAAAACAGAACTCTTCCAGTTCTTCCTCTCCAAGTTCAAGAAGGACCTACTAAGTTACGAGCATCAGGAAACACTGGACAAGTTTGAAGTGAATGTGCCGGAATATTTATCTTTCCACAATAAACTCAGGAGTTCATTCAATATTGGTGAAATTGAGTCTTATCTCACCACATTCAATAACATGGAGGGAAAGCTGAATCGTTTATATCTATTGACAATTTCTGACAGAGGATACATATGGGGGAAAGTGAAACAAGACCATCAAGAAAACAATAAGGATATTCCTTGGAAACAACTGCTGAACGATAAAGGATATTCCTACTCTACCATCCAGAGTTATATCAACTTCTCTCAGGCGTGTGAAAGCTATCCGAGAATCCTAGTCTCAACAGACTACTACTCAGAATGGAAAAAGTTCCTAACAATGTTTTTTGCAGAAGTTCAGAAGGATAGCCAGCTACAATCTAGGTGCATGACAGAACTACAATTTTCATAAATGATAAATGAGAGATTGTTTATTCAGAAATATATTTATTATTAATATTGATATCGATATCCCTACAAATGATATATTAATATTGATCAGTCAGCTTAATATTAGACTTCAGTCAGCCTAATAATTAAAATTAAAAGTGTTCAAGCATTCTGTAGTTGCACCCTCCCCCACAGTTGCCATTAAGAAAGGTCGAGCAGTTCTGCCGTAGCGTGGTAAAGGCGAGTCAACCTTTTAACAAGACCTCCCAAGACTCGGCTCAAAATGTAACCAGGTACATAGAATCACTCAGTTAAACATCATAGATCAATCGTCTCCTGGTTAAAGTCAAAATTTTAAAGAAACTTGTTTCTTATTATCCAGTTCTAAGCAATTTTGAGTTATTTTCAATCCATCCGATTCTATTGAAAAAAAACTTTGTGAGATGATTAACCTGATTTATTTCAGTATAGTTTGGCATATTAGATATGAAATTAGGCTTAAATCTAGCTTTGAGAACTTTTGGATATTAGTGTATGAATTGCATAAATTATACTAGCTATATACATTTTTGTACACAAAATTGTGCGTGTAGTATGTATTTATAGTGGTGAATATAGTAGTGGATAAAACAAGGATTCCAACAAACAGTAAAATTTGTCCCGATTCGACATGCGCGATTAGCGTTAGGAGAAAGGGACAAATTTTACTGGTGGTTGGAATCCTTGTTTTATCCACTACTCTCAAGACCGGCCCGAATTTCAGAAAAATGATTAATCGCTGATAAAAATGCGCTGATTATTCAGAAATTTCAGCTCACAAAACACATGATAATTAGCAGAAAAAATGCGCCGGAAAGTGCTGAAAATATGTACGAAGTGTGCTGATAACAGCTGAATGTTCAACCGCACATTCTTGGGTCTTACCTATCTCTTCTTCAACTGCAATATTGATGACTGCGAGTTTCAACAACAAATTTGGTTTCAGATTAGTAAAGTACTTCGTAAGCAATGAGGTTAAATGCGCTGAGTTTTTGTAAAAAATTATTAATGCAATTCATTCCCATTTTTGGCGCATTTCCGCGTATTTTGATGTAAAGTTTTTGAGAAGGATTTTGAAATTTTAGCACTTCGAGCGCGCAATTGCATCCATTTAGCGCATGTTTTCATGAACATCAGCACACACATTTCTTTAAAAAAAACTATGAAGTTCTCTTTACGTAAATGTGTTCGTGCATGCGCTCACATGTCACCTAATTTAGTTCAATTTTTTTAAATCGCTCAATAAAACTGAAATTTCAGCTTTAACAAGAATCCCAGTATAAAATGTTCTGAGGTCAAAATTGCCCAGATAGGGATCACCCTACAAAATCACAAGCACCCATACAAAAAATAATCCATGACTGAACGAACCTGTGGTTAGTCATTTAAATTTATCAAATTCTCAACAACAATAAAAAATGTTACGTTGACACCGCATGTTACGTTGAAGTTAGTGAAATGTCGTTAAACAGTAAATTCAGCAGGATACCTCTAGCAGTGTTGGAATATTTCGGGAGCGAAAAGTGTATTTTTTAGGAAAAAAGAGTACAAAAATTAGGTAAAATGTAGACAAAAACAAGAAAAAAAACGGACAAAGCTCGAAAACCGCTTAAATTCATTAAAACCAAACAAGTTCGAAAGTCGCAAAAACCATAAATGACCAACTAAAAACTAGTAAAGAGATTTTAATAGAACTCACTGGGAAGCCGTTGAGACCTGTTATTAGTGAGACCATATCATATGCACACAAATCAGCAACTAATCAGACGCGATCAAAAATTCAGAAGCAAATCAAAACATTATGCAGTTCTAAAGCCATTAAAACCATAAACTAAAACCATTAGCAGAAAAGATTATACATGTTCTTCTGGACCTCATTTGATTATCAATGAGGCATCTTGTTAAAGGGATTCTGTGTATAGAACAACAAGAGCGAAAAGCAATGAACAATTACAAAATTTAAAACTATCTATGAAAACATATAGTCTCGAAGTCATGAAATTACAAATTTGCTCAGAAGTTACGATAACTAAAGCTATAAAACATAAATTTAGATACAGATAAAAAAAGCAACTGTCAATAATACATTGATATTGAAAACAAATGAATGCGAAATTGTTGAAACAGTTAGCTGGTGATTGAAGGCTTGAAATAGATTCATCTATTTATAGATATAAATTTTTCGAGAAACACTTTTTTTTCAAAATATGTTCTATGGTTACGAAACAAAAAATATACAGGCAAAAGTCAAAATTCGGAAAAACCTAGTTGAGGCCCTCAGAACCTTAAGTCATTCTCTGAAAACATTGCACAAGTTCAATTGAATTTTTGAGCATTTTTCAATGCGACACTGTGCAAGAACACCAATAAAAATCAACAAAGACAGGCGAATGCTAAAACAAATAAAAACTTTATGATACCTTTTTGTTTCAATGTCTCAGAAACAATAGTTAAAACATAGCACAAAAAATAATACAGGTTATTGACATTAAATGAATTGAAAAATTCAGTCCTTTTGAACATTAATGTGACCTGTCGTTGATGAGGCAGACTAGAGAAACAACAGGATCAAATAACTAAAATAAATATATATTGCGACCACAAAAGTAAAATTTTCTTTTTTAAAGACAGTTCAATATAGAAGACCAATTAACATCAAATAGAAAACTCAATTAAAAAAGCCAAACAGTTATGAACTTGTACTCCAATAGAAGAAATATGGGTGCCATCCTAAGCAAGACTACCTAAGAAAAAAAGGCGAGGTTAAAAAGCACGTTGTTTATTTTTTGAAATTAATTTCGGAATACTGAGACACATTAGCTGTCATCTGATTTTTCAAAAATGTTTATTTTTTTCTCTACAGGAATCCATTCGGCTGTATGATTATCCAGAACATCTTACTCATAAAACTACAAGTATAATGCGAAGTTTTGGAAAAAAAATCAACATTTATATGAGACTTAAAGCATGAATAAGGCCTGAACTTAAACTAAAAAGAGCATCAGACCTCTTTTTCTTAGAATACGCGATTAAAAGACAGTAACATGAATAATAGAGGCAAAACATTAAAAATTCTCCTGAAAAGTAATTTTTATTAAAACTACAACAAGCTTAATTTTTCGACAATTTGATTTGCAACTCCCTAAATAGCCAATTGGAACTGTTGTTACTGAAGCTAAATGTGAAAAATATACAAGAAACTACGAAACAAGCAAATTTTAACGACCATTTTTACGCCAAATTAGAGGCCAGAAAAATCATGACGTTTTTACAGAAATTCTAACGTTCTCTTATTGGTCATTATTCAACAAAGCACATTTGTCAATCATTTGACTTGAATTGAAATTAATGTGGTCTGTAATTCAGATATAAAACAGCCAAGCAGCAAAATTATTAACCAAGAGAGCCCCAATATAATTGAGTAATCTTTGGATCTGAAAAACTCACGATAAAACCAAAATTGGATTTGCTAATGTTGTTCTTCCATTAAAAGATTAATTCTCCAAAAAAATTGAAATCAAAATTAAACGATGAACTCTGGCTAATTAACGATTTGCAGTAGCAAAAAAAACCTGACAATTTTAAACTAAGCTCACTCTCATATAAAACGAAAGTTTAATTTGTCGTGTTTGAAGTTTGAGAAGATTGTGTCTTTAATTTTGTTCGTCCGAAAACTTAAACAATGTCTGCTAAAGAAGCATATTTTATATTGATGAAGAATAGTTCAATTTTGGAAAAACTTAGCTACTTTAATTCAAGGGAGTGAATACAAACAGTGAAACCTCTCCACATCTGAAATAAAATCCAATGACACTATCGTTAGCCTTTTTAAACAGATTTGTTATGAAAAATTGACAGAAATCTGATCAAAATACGCAAAACGTGACCAAGACTCAATCACATTTTCACAAAACTTCAAACCTCAGCAACTCCCTGTGGAGTGTTATAATTCAAATGCTTTAGGATCGACATTTTCTTAGTGATATCACTTACAGTTTGCAACAAGTTCTGGCGAAAAAAAACAATAAACTGTTAAATTTTTCAAAGAAATTGTTGTCAAAGCAGTTAACACGATAATCCATTGTCTAAAAGCGTTGATATTTTAAAAAACGTCCACATTGAACGCATTTAATGTGATATGTGACCTGTTGTTAAAGTCATAATGTGACCAAACTTAAGAAAACAATTCAAATTCGGGCGAACTTATTAAAACAAGAAAATTTTTGAATACTTGTAAGTAAGCAGAGGAAATCATTATATGAAATATAAAACCTGAAAAACAGACTTTAAAAAGACTTAAACGGAACAATTTTGCTAGATTTATTCCTGGAAGTGGCAACAGTTAAGTTCTTTGAACGAAAAACCAATGACACTACCGTTAGCCTTTTTAAAAAATTTTGAGCAAAACTGACAACAAAATTGATCAAAAGTGCGCAAAACGTGAAAAACAAAAACAACTGAAATCAGTTAAAAGACTTCAAACCTTGGTAACTCCAAGTGGAGAAAATAAGATCTAAAAAAAATCTAACACAATATCCTCCCCTATAAGGTAGATCTGATCAAAAATTTAAAACCCTGAACTTAAATCACATTAGAATGATAGTTTTTTGAATTTGAAGGCAAAATGAGTACCCCATTTGATTCTTCATTTATTAGGTAGAGTATATCCCGGTCTTTTTGTTTAGCAACTCAAAAAACTCAATTCCCACTGTGTCAATTACAAAAATTTAGCTATCTATCAAACGGAAAAAAACTAACTGCCGCTCCAATCAAAACTCTAATTCTTAATTCTGGCAGGCAAGTTGTGCAAGCATAGTTTCACATCTTTATGGAGCAAAAGTTTGTATTTTAAGGAAGCATTATTCGCTTTTCTCTTTTTTCACATAAAAAAGCAAAAGACGCAAAAATCATTTTGAGGAGTTTATTTACAATTAACCGGAGAACACATCTACTTTACTGAGAAAAACGTAGCTACTTTATATGTTTAGTTATTAGTTTTATGATCAATTTGTGCAACTTTCGCAAATATAACAATTCAGAAATAAGTGTATGAAAAGTATGTAGCATTGATCAATTTTCTTCCAAACGACATTAGAACCAACATTTTACAGGTGAAAAAATTAGAACACTAGACTTAATTTTCATTCAAGCAACTTTGGTTCAGATCAGCTGCAATTTATCAAAGTCTGCAAAAATTGTTGAATCTCTCTTTTCTCAATTACATTTTTTTTCTGTATTTTTTTTCATTATGATAGCTGTCCTTCAAGTGCAAAAATGTAATGAGCTGTGATATAACCGCGGTGATATAAAAGAATTTTAAAAGAAAGGCAAACTTTATCATTGACAGAATTACTTCCTCTTCGAATGAAAATTAACAAACAAAACTTCAGTTTCGATAACTTAGTTTTTTTGAATTTTCAATAAGTATAAGAATCAGCTAAGCTTTCAAATTGGTAAAGCAAAGAAAAAACAATTCAACCAAATTAACTGCCGCTCATTCTTTTTCCATCGAGAAGAGAAAAAAATTTTCAACACCTTGAGAAATTTTTTTAGTTTCGCAACAGAAAAATCTTTCAATTTTGACGTCTTTGATGATAAAACTTACTGCAATTAGGTTTTATTTTGTTTTCGAATTCACTTTCTGTCCTCTAACCTAATCCACTCTAGTACACGAGAGTAGATTTAGTACACTATTTTAAAAGTACCTCAGGAAATTTATCGTTCTCATAGCCATTGACCGTTTATTCCGAAAACTACTCAAAACTCAATTATCACTCAATTGCGGAAAATTTTTTTATTAATAAGAGCCAATAACCAATGTCAGTTATCCCATTATGTTTTCTAAATTTTATTTACTCCCGGTTTGAGAAATTGGGACGAAATCGACGCATGAAGCGTCGTTTTTTGTCGAATTTTATCGATTTTGTCGATTTTTTTATGTAGGAACTGTCGATTATTGTCGATTTTGTCGGTACTATCGATATTTGATGAAAGAAGTATCGATTAGCGTAGTTTTTGTCGCAATTGTTGGTATTTGATTTAAGAAGTGTCGATTATCGTCGTCTTCTTTTCGGTATTGTCGGTCTCGATTTGTTTTAAATACAAAAGAAGTAGAGTAAAACTAAGTGATTGGTAGTGCAGTGGAGGAGAAGGGGATAGTAATTTATGGTTCGAAGGTTCGAATCCTGACAGGGACTGCCATTTTTGTAAGATTTTTAGAACGGCAAAAACCGAAGATTCCTACGTTTAAATACCGACGAAAACCAATCAAAACGACGAAAAAAACGTAGGGGCTTTGATCGGTTTTGGCGAAGTAAAATCGACGAAAACCGACAATTCTTATGTTTGAATCCAAGGAAATTCTCAACTCGAGCTGCAGATTTTGACCGTTTTTCAAATTTTTCTACTATTTGTGATGAGGGTAGCCGCAGCCCGTTGAAAAAAAAAACGGGTCGCCAAGGAGCCAAAAAAGTACCACGTTCAGTGCCGCAATTAAAGTGTGAGAGATCGCTTTTCAGGGGAAAATTTCCGATGGACTCTTGATTAAATTTCAAGTTGAAATTAAACAAATTTAATTTTTTGTTACACCAGCATCAATCAAAATGTTTCACTAAGAATTTCTTCTTCGTTCAAAATTGAAGGTGCCAAATTCAAAATTGTATTCCTAAATTAGGCAAACCTAACATAGTAGGCTTAAAACTAACAAAACAGAGTACACGGCCCGGGTCGAGGTTTTGACAAAAAATAATGTAAGATTGGCGGTGAATAGCGGTGAAAAAAAAACTTTTTTCACCGCAAAGCGCCCGCATCTTTTAGCGTTGAATGCGCTGAAAGCGGTGAATTTTGGTAAGAATAGCGTTGAATTTTGCGGTGAAAAATTTTTTTTCACCGCATTCACCGGAATTCTTCCAAAAAAGAAACTGGCGTACAAGGGTTCGAACCTCTACTTCATGCTTGTGACCAACTTCGTAATCCACTGCGCCATCTGTCACTTACTTCAATGATATTTCCTGTGAATATAAGATAAGCGTTGAAATTAGAGCGGTAAATTTTTGTAAGATTTGCGATTTTAGCGGTGAAAAATTTTTTTTCACCGCATTCTGCTGGTAGCGGTGAAAAATTTTTTTTCAACGCATTCTGGTGGTAGCGGTGAAAAATTTTTTTTCACCGCATCCTGCTTGTAGCGGTGAAAAATTTTCTTTCACCGCTTAAGCGCTGAAAAAAAATTTTCACCGCTTAAAAGTTTTTTTTCACCGCATTCATCGCATTGAACGCAAATCTTATACTTTTACTCAAATTCACCGCAAATCTTACATCTTTTAGCGATTTTTAGCGGTGACACCTCGACCCGGGGGCGCTAATCAACTACTTTTGCGATGTGAAATCATTTATTTCTTAAGATCAATTTACAAGAAATTTTTGCTATCTAAAGATCACAATTTTAAACTAACTTGGTTTATGAACTAAAGTGTGCCAAAAAATATGAACTGGTCTGGGAGAAAATTTAACTGTTAAATGAGAAGTGACTTGCAAGACATCAAGCAGAGAATTAAAGCGACAGTACGTCTAGTTATTAATGTTTATTAGTCTAGCTGGCCCTTGAAACCTAGCTGCTACTCACGGCGATAACATGGTGAATATCTGTCAGAACAATAGCAACGCTTCGTGAGTAAACATCTGACGCATAGACACGCTCAATTGTAGGCGATGAAAAACAACAAAATTTTGACAAAATTGCGTCATTTTGGCAATTAGACATACCAACTAGCCAGCCTACTTTTCAGCCATGATTATTTGTTTTTTTACAAATTACCCTCTAACGTCGAATTCAATCATCCTCTTCAAAATAGCTGGGGTGAATTTTTAAGTTATTCTGATATGTTCGATATTCACGCTGGAAAAAATTATTGTACTCAATTTTCACGGAAATGGTTTTGGCTCAAATGCATCAAATAATGTGGATGTTCTCCATTCTGCCCGATCATTTTTCAAATATTCCAAGCCTGTAGTTTTCTTTTTCCTACATAATTTGACTGAAATGCAGACCCTGTGTACCCCAGTTGAGAGGTCGACTTTTTGAAAAGACTTATAAAGTCGACCTGGGGGGGGGGGGGTATTTCCCTACCTTAAATACTCGGTTGACCTCCTAGTAAGGGTCGACCTAAAGTCTTTTCATAAGTCGACCAACGGTCTTTTCATACCCAATATCGGTCGACCACGGTCTTTTCATATATCGACCAACGGTCCTATCTAATCTCAAACAATTCTGTTGGAATTATCCTAATATAGAACAATGAGGCACCCCGAGTCGAGGTGTCACCGCTAAAAATCGATCAAAGTTATAATATTTGCGGTGAATTAAAGGATAGGGTGAAAAAAAATTCACCGCTAAAATTGCAACTCTTACAAATTTTCAACGACAAATTCAACGCTTATCTTAAATTCACAGGAAATATCAAAGAAGTTAGTGACAGAGTGGAGTAAAATGTTGTTGACATGTAGGAGGTGAGAATTTTGGTTCCGTGTACGGCAGTTTTTCAGTAAGAAATCCTTTGAATGCGGTGAAAAAAAATTCACCGCTAAAAACCGAAAATTTTACAATAACTCACCGCATTCAACGCTAATAGATGCAGGCGCTTTGCGCTTTTCTCTAACGCAGATCAGTAAAACTGTATTGGGTCAGTATCAAAGATCAGATCAAAAAGATACTTGTTACGCTTACGTTAATCTGAATATTGTCTTAATTTTTGACAAATCTTCAATCAAGTCTTGAGCACGGTTTTTGGTGTTGTTTTTTACTTGCTTTTGTGAATGGACGCATACAATACAAAAAATCTGAGCAATTTACTTAAGTTGAAAATGCAATAACTATAAAGAATGTGCTCTCAAGAAGTCTATACTTGTCGAGCAGTCAATATTTGTGAAATCCGGACCAAAAATTGACTCGAGACTCGGCAAATCTTGGCCAAAACACGATTCAAGAGTTATCAAGTCTTTGCCAAGAATTGATATAGACTTAACAAATTTTGGGCGGTTTTACTTCTTTTCACCTCAATTCATTTAGCCCCGCATTTCTCAGGCCCATATTATTTAAACCCTCTATGATTTCACGCCTCAATAAGCTGACCGGTCAACGTGGCAATCTACATTAAAGGCATATTTTGTCATAACCAAGCAAATAAATTACTGCCATGTTTGCTGGTGATCGCTTCATATCAAGTCTCACTGAGACGTGAAGAGATGATTATTTTACTAATTTAATAGTCCTTTTTTATAAAAGATCAAAATTGGGGGGGGGGGGATGATAGAGGGGTTAAGTGATAGTGTTATTTAAAAATTAGGGAAATCAAAATTGTAAACATTTTTTTTCTATAAATCTTTTCCAGTTACTGCTGCGGCTGACGCACATGTACTTAGCCATTTTCTCGTCCAACTATTAATGATTTTTTGATGTTATGAAATAACGATAACAGTACTAATTCGTTATCTCCATGACTTGTGATTATGACACACTTTGACATGACACACTTTGCTTCCTTTTTCATCGCCATATAAACTCTCATATTCTATGAAGAATATAGATACTATAATTTACTTATTCGGCTACCATGTCAAAGTAGGCTTATAGTTTACGAGGACAAAACTATCCTTTTTTGGGAGTTTTTTTAATCTCACTGCTGATAAAAAGGAATCAAATAACGAAATTGCATGCTGCGAAAACAAGCATCGTCGAAAACAATAAACTTGGCCAGTTATAAAAATTTGACCTGCTAGCTCTGTCAAAAAAGATATTTTAGTGCGCAAAAGTAGGGACAAATGCATTGCTTGGCAATTAGCAGTTCTAAGAAACGCTTCTATTGCCACTATTTTCTGTGGAAGAGTTATCAATTTGTCAATTTTATTATTATTATCGGTTTTTATTGATGACTTAAGATCTAAATTTGACAACAAATTTTTAGGTAGACTTGACATCCGTACATTGCAAGTCTCCAGTTGTCGTTTTAATTCTCAATTAATATTCTGAGAGACCCTTATGAACACCGTTAGCGAATAGTTTTTCATTCATTTCTGTCAATTTGGCACATAAAACAGCAGTTTCAACAGCCGCTTCTGTTGAAACTAGTTTCTGTGGACGAGTTATCAATTTGCCAATTCTATTTGCCAATATGCCAATATAATTTGCCAATATAATTTTCCACGTTTTTGTATGAAAATTATTTTAAGTTTTTTAGGAAAAATAGACATAAATCATTTATTTTAGGTTATTGTTCTCCCTGACAGTATACTTTGCCGGTAGACTTAACCTGACCTCGTTTTGACTGAACTAGAATTTTTTCTTGATATGCTGAAATTGAGGGAAACCTAATTAATTAATTTTTCCACTGTTCTGAAAAATTCAATTTTAGAGTATTGACTTTAAAAGAAATCTACAAAACCATTGATAATTTAGAAAACCGTAAATCGCCGGGTTCAAGATTTGTGCATGCATGGGCTTTAAGATGGGTGAAGTACGCAATTGTTACTCATCTGCAATTTATTTTTAATGAAGGTATTCAAAAAAGTGTCTTTCCAAATGTTCTAAAACATGCATATGTCACACCAATTCACAAAAAAGGATCAACAACACAAGTGTGCAACTATCGACCAATTTTTGTCACACCATTTTTTGCTAAGCTTTTTGAGAAGCTTCTCCTTTTCCAAATGCTGAATCACATTAATAAAAACAATCTATTGAATAAAGAGCAATTTGGATTCCAAAAAAAGAAACCTTCAACAGATGCAGTATTGTTTTTCACTGAGACAGTAATAGAAAACCATGAAAATGAGCAAAACCTTAGAGCAATTTTCTTAGACCTTGCAAAAGCTTTCAATTCAATTTCGAACAAAATTTTACTGAAAAAAGCAGAGTGCTTCAACTTCTCTGAGCCTACAGTTAATTTATTGAGATCTTTTCTCGAAGAAAGATCAGAATTCGTCAAGATAGGCACCGAGGTCTCAGAACACATTTTCGTTAATCATGGAGTACCCCAAGGCACAGTATTATGACCCCTAATTTTTTCTTTTATACGTTAAATATTTTTCAGAAAAAGTCAAAGGTGACTTTGAGTTTGTTCATTTTGCAGACGATACTAGTATTTTATGTCGATATAAACCAGAAGAAACAATTTCAACAAAAATTGAAAATATTTTATTGAAGACGGACAGTAACTTGAAAGAAAATCAACTCAGTTTGAATGCTGATAAAACAAAACTACTTTTTTCTTCTACCAGGGACAAATTAGTACCAAAAGTTACTTTTAACGGAAATTTAATAAAATCTGCTGAGAGTTGTCGCTATCTAGGAATACACCTTGACTCAAAATTGACTTTTGAAGCACATCTAAATGTAGTTTTAAAAAAATGGCGACCACCATTCGCTCACTATATCTAGTAAGAAACCATATACCTTTGGTAAATTCGATCATTGTCGTGATATCTTTCTCAAATCGCATGTCCTACCAGCTGAATTAATTATTTCAAAGTTTAGTATATTGAAACTCCAGATAGAATTGAATCAGAGGATAGTATCAGAAACAGATTAGTGGTCTTATAATTTTTACACCGACAGGCAGACGTGCCAATTTTTTCTTAGTAACATGCTATATAACAACACAAGGGGATCACTAACATTATTGGGTTAAAACAGAATAGACGCAGAGTA
Source organism: Convolutriloba macropyga (assembly GCF_964194025.1). Taxonomy (NCBI): domain Eukaryota; kingdom Metazoa; phylum Xenacoelomorpha; order Acoela; family Convolutidae; genus Convolutriloba; species Convolutriloba macropyga. The sequence continues at coordinate 53,850,862 of NC_134477.1, forward strand.
TTGATCCAAACTTTAGCATTTAACAAACGGTTTTTAATCCCTGTTTGCTTTAAAAAATTTTTCTTTTTCTAAGAAAATTTCGTTTCTCTTTTTGTTTTAGCAGAGTGCCCAATTTCAATTTTCTGACACTGGATATTCTCCAATCTATTAGAGAGAGCCTTCTATGTGAGCTTTTCATATTTGGTACAATTTTTTCCTGGCTTGGAAACTCTTTATTTTCAGTCCTCTATTAATCAATGCTGATTTATTATGGGAAAAAGACTCATTTTGACTGCGTTAAATTATTTTGAGGAAGCAGTATATTGAAATAGAGGTAAGAGTTTAATGTCATTTCCTGAAGCATTGACTGCAAAGAACACAGTTCAAAGTCTTTTCATATCGTATAATTTTGAACTTCAACGTTTAAACTTTTTTACCAATTCTTTAATGGAGAAATGAGAAGAAGGCAAAATACATAAACACTTTCAACAAAAAAATCAAAAAAAATTGGTATTGTGGCACATTTCCATCCGAAAATTGTGATAATCCTACTCTAAGAAATGAGAAAATCTGATTCCACTGTCATCTTGAATCTTTTTTGAATCATCGTAAAAGTAACAGCATTTTATTTTAAAATACTTTAAAATTTTAAGAAAAAAGACAGGAATCATATATTTTAGGTTGTCGTACTAATTTTTTCTCTGATTGTGAAGAGCAGCCTGAAACAGAATAAGGGGTATTGGGGCAATTGGGAACCATTCAATTAAATTCATTTTTTCTGTTTTTGATTATTACTTTTACTTATCATTTGACGCCACTTTTTTTCTCTATAAGAGCATCTCTATCTGACTGAGAAAAAAAATGATACTCCCCTGAATTTGCAATTTGAGATAGTTGAAGAAAAACTGCCATTTTGTGATAAATTATGGAAAAAATGTACAAAAACATTTCAATATTTCTTCTGCTAATTTTTTGATAGAAAATGATCGACCTAATTTGGCGTAGTCCCCAATATAGGTTGCATATAGAC
>NC_134477.1:53856870-53861870 GCF_964194025.1 Convolutriloba macropyga
ATAAAAGGAATACTCTCACTTAATCTACAGTCAGGATCATGGACAGCCAAAGACTGCAAAGTGTTAATAGTGGAGAATAAAACGAACAACATAATGGGGAGAGACATCCTCACCAAACTGGGGATTACACTCAGCGCACACAAAAAACCTGGTAAGACAATTAATACAATTACAAATATCCAAAAGGAGAAAAACATTATAAAGTGGATATTCCACAAATACCCACACCTTTGTACAAGATTGGGGCGATCAAAAAATCACATCGCAAAATCGATATTTAAATCTCAATACACACCGTCCCAACACAAAGGAAGAAGAGTTCCACTCCATCTGCTCGACAAAGTGGAACAAGAACTCCAAAAACTTATCGATGGAAAACAAATTATAAAATTAGACAAATGTTCAGACGAACACTTTATAAGCCCAGTGGTGATAACCGTAAAGAAAGACAAATCAGTAAAAATAGCTCTCGACTCCAAAAAGCTAAACGATGCTATACATAAGAACAAATATCAAATGCAAAGCATCGACCACCTTATGGACTCGGTAGCAGTATTTATTTCAGAAAGAAAAAACAAACCAGGTCAGTATCTATTCTCCAAAATTGACCTAAAATATGCATACAGTCAAATTCCATTAGATGAGAACATCAAAAAACACTGTAATTTCAACATAATAGGTGGAAAAGCCACAGGCACATATAGATTCATCAATGGATTCTATGGTTTAACCGATATGCCAGCCACATTCCAAAAAACGATAGACAAAACACTTCATGACATAAAAACAAAATTCGCATACTTAGACGATATACTTATAGTCACAAAAGGAACACTAGAAGATCACGAAAAAGAAATAGACAAAATAATGCAAAGACTAAATAACGAAAATCTAGCTATTAACCTACAAAAATGCGAGTTTGCGAAAGAACAAATTACATGGCTAGGCTTTGTGGTCACTCCAAATGGAGTAACACCAACAAAACAAAAATGTGACGCAATCATAAATCTCGAAAACCCAAAAACACTTAAACAATTAAGATGCTTCATGGGGTGTATACACCACCTGATCAAATTCATACCAAACTTGGCAAGAATATCCGAACCACTAAGGCCCCTGCTATCAAAAGCAAACACAAAATCACAAAATAAACTTGATTGGAAAGAAAATCACACAATCGCATTCAACAATATCAAAGTTCAAATAAAACAAATAACAGAAAACAAACATTTCGATATATCGAAACAAACAAGAGTAAGATGCGATGCAAGCAAAAAAGGGCTAGGCGCCTGTCTTGAACAAAAAATCGGTCAAATATGGAAACCGATCGCATTCGCAAGCCGATTCCTAAATAATCTCGAATCAAGATATAGCACAAACGAATTAGAACTACTAGCGGTAGTCTGGTCGTTGGAACATTTTAAATACTACCTATATGGTACGGAATTCATACTCCAAACGGATCATCAAGCACTACTTTCAGCTCTTAAAGAAAATAGAGGAAACAAAACCTATCAAAGTAGATTAACACGTTGGGTAGATCGTTTACTACCATTCCATTTCACAGTCGAACATGTTCCAGGAAAAAACATGGGGTTCGCTGACTACTTAAGTAGAAATCCTACAGGAGAAGCAATTCCACCTACTGACGAAGACAAAAACTTCGTAATCAACACAATCGAAGAATTCAAACTTTTCATAACAAGAAATTCATTGTCTCCAAATGGAGCGAACAATTCATTCTCTCCAAAGGGAGTGATTAGCTCAACCAATCAGAACACAGACACAAAACTAGTCAAAAATGACGTAATTAATCCAAAACACACAGGCAACAAAACAAACAACGCTTTTTGCCTTAACACGCTTACAAATCAGTCGCTTATTAATTCACATTCATTAACTCCAAATTCTATCTTCAAATTTATTAACAAAAACATTGTCGGCATAACTACAAGACGTAACCCCAACAAAGATACTTTCAATATTCCTATTAAACGTAGATTTCGAACCCCCAATAAACTAACAAACCCCCAAATGGAGCAACCAAGCAATTCAAAAACGTTTACTAGTTGTAGCACCCAAACGGAATTCAATTCGAACAAAGGCAAAGGCCTCGACCCTTTAGATCAGTCCAAACACGAAAATTTATTCGACGCGCATAACGACTTACCAACCCCTTTATACAGAGAAAACTTTAACAAAGTCTTTAAAGAAGAATTTCTTGCAGAAGCCTCACAACGCGAACTCAAGCCAATCATTGATCTAGTTAAAACACAAAATTGGGACGACCTCAAAAAAGTAAATCCGCTATACTTTCGCATTAGACGAGACTTATCAGTTACCGAGACGAATTGCTTGCTATATGACAATCGCCTAGTAATCCCCCAAAAACTTAAACAACTCGTTATAGACACAATTCACCACAAACATCCGGGACAAGTGGGAATGTTAGCGTTAGCCAAATTAATATGGTGGCCTCATATTCACTCCGAAATTGTAGCAAAAGCCAAAGCCTGCCGACACTGCATCGATAAAGGTAAAAACCTAAAACCTTTAATTCCAAAAAACCAATTGGGAGATCTACCCAAACTAAATGAGCCTAATGAAGAAATCCAAATGGATTTCGCAGGACCAATTCCATACAAGAATAGCACACAAAACAATTACATCCTAGTAACTGTAGACAGACTATCACGTTTCCCGCACGCGGAAACATTCCATAACTGCGACACGGAAACAGCGATAGACTACTTAGAAAAATATTGCAGACTTCATGGAATTCCTAGATCTATAAGATGTGATCAGGCACAAGCCTTTAAGGCAAAAGAATTTGATATATTCTGTAAAAACAAAAACATAAAACTGATACTAGCTCCAGCCGGAGACCACCGAGGAACAGGAATGGTCGAACGCTTAATACAAACGATCAAAAGACGTTTAGCCGTACTCGATATTGATCCCAACTGGAGCTCAGAAACTCTAAGCTCACGCCTAGCAAACATAATAGAAAACATCAGACTCATACCTAATAGAACTACAAAAATTACTCCATTTGAAGCGCACTTCGGCAGAAAGCCAAATACAGCACTATCAAACATGCTAACAAAACCAACGATAAAAAACTTATCATATCATAAACTAAAAAGTCGTTGTTTAGACAAGCGAACACTCAAAAACGATGTACTGTCACAAGAAGGGATGTGGAGACTAGATGGGAGGTCTGAGGATGAACTCGACATACAGTATAAACAAGACGAAAACCCCACATCCGCCCCACAGCAAATAGATTCGGACGATTCCGAAAACTTACCACTAAGCAGAAGCTCCCCAAGTAAGATATCTCCCTCAGAATTACATTTCTCCATCGGAGATAAAACAACTAAGATAATATACAATAAGAAAAACGTCGCGCGTAAATCCATAGCGAGAAAAACTAAGGAACCAAGAAACACTTTAGCACCACAATGGGCCATAATCCCAGATGGAACTATAACTAACTACACACCACATACTATAACAATAGATACGCCACAAAGGAAAAACACAGTAATCCGCAAAAACGACATTGCAATAGCAACCGAAACTAAGCCAATACCCGAAAAACCAAGATTAATTCATATGGTGGCATGTAAAACGATTGGAGAATATAAAAGAAACCAAGAAAAAATACGTAAATTCTGTTTAGACGAAGCCAAAAAGCAAAAAGCTACGAACCAACCACTAGGAACCAAAAGAAAACGTGAAGCAATCAACTGCACAATCAACCCAGCGGAACCTTCAAGTTCAACGGCCAACATCAACGAAGTACCTGGGTCATTGAAAACAAAGAACCAAAGACAACAACAATCTACAATCCCGAAAACTCCAAAAGGAGTCAACAAAGCAAAGACCAAACACAGCACACCATTAGCCAATTTCAATGAACGAGCAAAACAAGCTGCAATTCTTAACAGCAAAGAACAAATCTCCATACGGAGAAACACTACACCATTATCGGACACAGATACGTCCAATAGCTCATTCTTGATATTCAACACCCCTGTACCACAACCAAAGTCCATAAAAATTTACAATGTCGAAGCCGAGCCCCACGACGAACGATCCTATGAAGTAATAACCAGCAGCGATGCACAAGACTTCATGGAAACGAGTTCATTAAGCCCCAAAACGCAAAACGAACCAAGCATCATTGCGACAACAACATTAGACAACGAAGCGATCATTGATAATAATGCAAACACACCGGATATGACTTTTGCGATCTCAACAAAAAAGATTGACATAGCAACAGAGAAAATCTATGCATTCAACGCAAAGAAACAGGACAACATCACGTCAAACTTGATAAACGACAATCCATGCCAAGAACACCCACAAATTATATATTTAGATTCATCCACGTCTCCAAACCAAACATTGGACCTATCAAACAATGTATCAGAACCAACCCCACACGAGACAAGGGATACGTCGGAAAGAAACCAAGGCCATCCGGACAAAAACACGAGCGATTACTCAAAAGACGTAACAGAATCCACTCAAAAGACTGACATCAACCAACTCCAAGTGGAGAACACTTCACAACTTCAAATGCAACCAAGCACACACTCTACTCAAACCAAGAACGAAGAAGCATTAAAGGAGACCCCTCCAGAACAACTCCAAGTGGAGAAAATATCCAGCCCAGCAAGCTCACTCATTTACAAACCCCCCCCCCCCATCCTCGCCTAACCCAGACTCAATATCAGACCTCAACGATGAGGACATCGCTATTTTAAACGAAATCCCTTAGTTCAGGATTTCTTTGTCAGAGGGGGAATGTGATACCGGTATAGCCGCATCATCTAAAACTCTACGCAACAAAGACTTAAAAGTATTTAGTATCGTATTTATAAACACTTATGATTATATAATTAATGCATTGTACATACTGTGTCTCCGAAAGGAGTTTATGTTAGTTGCTCATTTTCACGCCTGCGATTTGGCGGGTATTATAACGT
>NC_134477.1:53866870-53888020 GCF_964194025.1 Convolutriloba macropyga
ATTATTATTATTATTATTATTATTATTATTATTATTATTATTATTATTATTATTATTATTATTACTATTATTATTATTATTATTATTATAATTGTTATTATCATTATTGTTTTCATCGCAAACGGTGCAAAACACACAATCTACAGACAAGCAGTCTAAAAGAAACCTGGTCTGAAATTTCAGTGGCGAAAAAGTCAAAGATAATCGCAGATGTGAAAATATGAGTACAATTTTTTTTTAGAAAATTTGCCAATGTCCTTTAAATTAACTTTTTGTCAGTTGAAACTAACCAAAAACGTACAACAACGCTGTCAAAAAGATAACTGTTATCTGAATGTCGAAAAAACGAAAAGTGACAAAAATCATACAAGAAAAACAGGAGAAAAGCGATTAAAATTTTTTCTTTGAAATGGCTGCTAATATACATATACCTGGAAAATAGACATGGATAAAAAGTTTGATAAATAAGTGAAGACGCATAGAAGGAACAAGGAACCAAAGTTTCGAGAAAATTATTTTGTCTCATTTTCTCCCAAATTAATTCAATTCTTGGAATCTTTCCGTTTGTGCCCCCCGCCCCAGTTACAGAGCACATGTCATTACCTGGCAAAACATTAATGGCACGTGCGCCCGTGGGTGCAAATAAAATGCGCCAACTAGGCTTGTAGGGCACAAACGGAAAAAATCTCAATTGTTTAACGAGCAATTCTTCATAATCGGTAAGAGAATTATACGTCAATCTTACATACTCTCATTGAGGTTGGCACCAAAATATTTCATGATATTTGATCCTGTTCTTAATTTCACAAAACTAAGTGCTCGCTTGCATTGGAAGGTAAATTTTTAGCGGAACAAACAGTTTGATTGACTATTATGATTTTCGGGAAAAAATGATAGTTCTCAACTTCTTCAATTTTTTCACTTTGTTTAAAAAGTTAATGAGTTCGCTTTTTCTCCAAGAAACTAAACATAACCATTATCTTGGAGAAGACGTCTAAAAATTTTTTGGAAAACGAATAAAACTTGAATTAGGTTCTCAATTGACCAGTCTATAAGCAATTTAATTTAAAATTTTGTAAAAAGTTTGCTTTTTGAAATGCGGGAGATAAGAATGAAGAGTTAGGGTCAAATCAGTATTTTTTTTAACCCCATAAAATCGAATTGCTCGTCTTTTTTCCAATATTAAAGTAAGGGAATATTATAAACTGGGTTAAAACCGGTCTTCGACACTTAACCGTTACAGTAAAATCTCTTTATATAAACAAAAATAAAATCGAATTTTGTCGCTTTCGCATTTTTTGGTCTCTTGTTCAAAAACGGTATTTTTATACCACTTCTCTGTTTCTACGCCAAAAACAACGTTTGGTCAAAAATGGAAGAACAAAAAACCTTTTTGAGCATAAATTCCTTCTGCTGCAGTCGATGCATTTGGTGATTAAAATCGAGTATTTACGAAACGACGAGGAGAAAGCATAAGACCGTGAGGTTACAGTCCTGTAGGATTTGTTTGGTAATAAATTTCAGTATGTTATTCTCTACAGATTTCCTATAAGTTTGTGCAGAAAAGTAAACCGAATTCAAAAGTTCGATAAATAAACTTAGTTGGATAAAACTTCAGGTTTGGGTAAATGATGAAGTGTTGACTATAAACTGCAAATCAGTGCCCGTACCTAACCTTCAGAGATCATCAGTACTGAATCAGAACAAATTCAGCGAAATTTAGGTTTTCAGTACTAAATCAGAGATAATTCAGAACGATTTCTGAATTTCTCTGATTCAGAGAAAAATTCAGAATCAACTTTCTCTGAAAATCTCTGAATCAGAGCAAAATCAGAATAACAATTTCTGAATCATCTCTGATTCAGAACAAAAATCAGAAGTTTTTTAAAGCAGCGAAACAAACAAAATTGGTAAAAAAAATGGCTCCGAAATAGGTCTTTGCAACAATAGCAGTGATAAAAGTAGGCATCTTGAGTTTTTTTGCACTTTTTAGAATATAAAAGTTAACTATGATTCTGATCATTTTACAACATCTGCTGCATATCTGAGCACCTGGTTCTCTATTGCAAATAGATACTCTATGCTAAACAAGAATCTTCAAAAATTTTGGTCTGAATGTGTTTCTTTGAGAGAAGAAACTGTCATTTTAGAAAAATAATTTTCGACTTTTTCTGTGATCACTTAAATAAAAAGTCTTATATAAAAAGTCTGTCAATGTAAATTATTTGAGTTTCTTGATTTTTATGTAAACTAAATCGTATGACCGCTTCGTACTTAATCTGCAAAAACGGCAAAAAACACATATGAGAATAAAAGTTGTCATTATTTAAAAAATTTGCAATTGCAACAAAGAATTTTTCAATTTTTCAAACATTTTTTATATGAATATTCTTCACAAAAGGTGAACCTTTTCGACTATATAAGTAAATCTATTCACAAAAATTTTGACAGAATTCTATTGTCGAAAGTTGAATACGAATCGTAAAAAACGGGGAAAAAATCGTCGTCACACAATTCCACAAAACTCGTTTTTTTTTTCTTAACTTTGATTCTTCGGATATTAGACTGGTAATACAGTATTTAACGACAGATAGCCGTAAAAAAACCTGAGAAAATTCCTACCCAAAAAACAACAAAATATTTTACACTTCCAAATTTTCACAAAAAAAGTCTAGTTCCTGACATTCATTCATAAGAGGTAATAATTCGTGTCCATGTCAACAATTAAACTCAGTGCAATAAGCACAACATTTTTAAAATTTCTTGTTTGCTTAGGTCAAACAGGATTGTTATGAGGTTTAGAAAATTGCCGACATTTTTTTTTGTTTTCAAGATTTCATCAAAGTTTGACGGTTTTTCATATTTTGCCAAAACATACAAAACATCATAACCTTCATGGTGAGGTGAGAAATTTTTCCCATCTCCCCATTAAGATTATCCGTCACCCAGAATGTCAAAATGGACCAAAATCACACCCAGAAATACGGCGGCAGCGCTGTTTCACGTTGTTTTACGTCAGTTCCGGAGATTTTGGGCTTCGCTTTTAGCCCAAAAAAATCGGGTACAAGTCAGTATTTTGTTTTTATCTGCTAAAGTACTTGACCAAATTAAACGGCAGAGGTCGCATTTTGTTGCCAATAAACTTTTCTTGTTTGTGCTGTTAGGTGGTCTCTGTAACCAGGAGGGTAAAAAAATTATTTTTTGTCAAATTTGCAAAAAGTTGATATTTTGGGTCATCTTGGCTGACTCAAAAACCGTTACCACAAAAGAGCCGAGGAACCCTACATATATAGGTTCCTTAGATTCCTCAGGTAGTGGGGAGTATACCGATATATTTTTAAAATGGTTTTCTGGAGTTGAATTGGTCAATTTTTGCTCTGTGTGCGCCGAACCTGGATTTTGGGCCATTTTCGGCTATTTCGGCGGTGACGTAGAAAAGTTAAAATTTTTGGTGTCAACACTATAAATTATAGTGTTTCAGATTGCCCAAATAATGGGGAGTATCACTAAAAACAAATTGTACCACTTCTTTACACGTTTTGATGGTGTAATTGAAGGACCAAATTCGTTCAACAACTACAAAACTAATTTTTTTTTGTTCTATGCCGAGAAAATTATATCGAAGGAGTCTGAACTACAACAGGCTAAAACGGAAATTAATTTCCAACGATTAACAAACTGAGCTTATAGATCACTGAGAAGTGAAATTTCTGGGCAAATAGGTACAAGTAGGAGGGTATTATAATTTACACTGTTTAGCAAAACTTTTCGAAACAGAAATTTTTTTTGTGAAAAGTTTTGTAATTCAGAAACGACACTACTTCAGGCTGTGTTATTTAGAGGTACCATGTCATCTGCCCGGAGTTAATAAAGAGGTTAAGGTACTTCTTGATAAATCAGGAGATTTGAAAAAAAATCTGAAGCAGAAAAAGTCTGAACAATGAAACAATTCTGTATAGATTACCTGAACCAAACTTTTTAAAAAAATATCATTGGAAGTATGCACGTCAACTGTTGGCGTTCTTCTTTGGAGCCTTCGTCTCTAAATTTACTTGTACTATTGTATCAATATTTGTCTGATTACTGTTTTAAGTTGTTTTTGCAAGATTTTGCGTATAAACTGGGCTTCTCAGGAACCCAAAAAATGTGGTATGGCTCTAACATTTGGTCATTTCTTCAAAACTATTTTACCAAATTGAACAATCATGAGCTTGTTTTGTTGGCACTTAAATTTGCTTGCTCGTCCTGATAAGTGGTTTTTATAACCGTAACAGTAAAGTAATTATTTAAGGTCAATTTTCAAAAAAAAAGTTTGAAACAGTAGTTCATGTTGGTATCACACAAAATTCGGTACTCAAAATAACAAAATAACCCTACGTATATAAGTTTATTAGGCTCCTCTGATAGTGAAAAGCATCTTAGTTTATATTTTTGTATGGTTTTGTGGAGTTTAAAGGGCTACTTTTTCTCTGTAAGGGTCGAACCACGGAAAAACAAATCTTTTCTGAAATTTAATGGCTGAGTGGTGTTTTTTGCAATTGAACACGTTTTCCGGCTGGCTTTTTGTGTTTTCTGGTTAGTATTTAAGATAAGGAAGCTAATTGAGTCAATTAATTGGGTTAACTCAACAATTTTTCTTTTTTCACGATTTCATCCATTTTCTGTGGATGTTGTTTTTTGTCAAAACACACAAAACATCGTAACCTTCATGGTGAGGTGGGAAATTTTTCCCATCACCCCATGAGGATTATCCGTGACCCAGAATGTCAAAGTGGACCAAAATCACACCCAGAAATACGCCGGCAGCGCTGTTTCACGTTGTTTTACGTCATTTCCGGAGATTTTGGGCTTCGCTTTTAGCCCAAAAAATCGGGTACAAGTCAGTATTTTTTTAATATCTGCTAAAGTAGTGGGCCAAATTAAACGGGAGTAGTCGCATTTTGTTGGCACTGAACTCCTCTTTCTTGTTCTATGACATCGTCCCTGTAACCAAAAGGGTTGAAAAGTTATTCTGTGTCAAAATTGAAAAAAGTCCATATTTTGGGTCACGTTGGGCAACCCAAAATTCGTAACCCCAAAATACCCGAGTAACCCTGCATATATAGGTTCGTTAGATTCCTCCTTCTGAATTTTACTCTGATTCAGTACTGAATTTGCTTTTGAGTTAGGTACGGGTGGAGTGTACACAGTAAACTTTACTCTTGTTAATTTCTAACAAATTTTAACAAAAATTTCGGAAAATTTTTTAACAATCAGGACCAATTATTGCCTTGTTTTGGCTTAAAAAAATGAAAAGTCATTTTGATAAAATGATGGAGTTTTTTCTTGAAATGCAGTTTAATTTTTGTAAATTTACAGAAGCAAGAGAATTTGTAATGTGCGTTTGCTCGTAATATTTCAACCCGCCGTACAAATGGTCATCAAAATCTGAGGGGAGGGTACTGCTTCAACCAAAACTCCAATCTAAGGATACTTATCTAAAAGAAATCATGCTGACAGTACAGAAACGTGTAGACAAGTTGAGATATGATCAAATCAAAGTGTAAGATTTACGGGCGTCCTGAACACTTACCTTTTCTTGTTTAAGTTTCTCCTTAACCGCTTTAGCCTGAAACATCAAGATAGCCACGCTTGATGTTGCTATTCATTCTGCGTGTCAAAAAAAAATTTATTTTACATTCAGATAAACTAAATTTGACCCGTTATCCAGAGCAAATATTTAAAGAGAACAAAATGCAATTAGTAAAAGATCCAGTTTTCTAGAATTTTAATCATCTAACGCTTCTGGAGAACTAGTTGCCTGAGTTAGGTTGAATACTACATTTTTTTTTAAAAAAAGAGGCGAAATTAGAGAGCGAAGATAGAAAAGCAGCAAACGAAAAGAAATTAGCGAGCATAAAATTCATAGCCGAAGTGTTTCCCTTAGTTATGCTTTGAATCCAATCAAAAAAAGTAGAAAAACGTTCTGTAACGCTAAAAAGTCGTTAATGGCAATGTAGTGACATTAAATTGATTAAAACAAGTTCATCAGCAAAATTTCAGCTATATATTGTCGATAACGAGAAGGATTCGCAAAAAATTGCTCTTTGGGTGCCTGGGTCGAGGCCAAATGGTTAACTTGTAAGAACTTGCAAGTTTCTGGCGGAAAATTTCAGGCGAAGCATTGCCGTGCAAGCTTTTCGTGCAAGTTCTTACAAGTAAACCATTCGAATTACAAGTTCTTACAAAATAATCATTCGGCTTCGAAGGCTCTTACAAGTTAACCATTCTGTTGAAAATTAACCACTCAACTGGCAGTGTTCTTACAGGTTAAATATTTGACTTACATAATTTCTTAAATAAGTTTTTTGAATATAAATTTTTACCAGACACTATTTCCAGAGACTATCTTGTGGAAAAAAACAATAAAACATTGCAAGATATGATCTTAATCAGATGCTTCAAAAATATTGAATCTGGAAAAGTGTGAATTGAAATTATAAAATAAAAATTTTCGTAAAATGTCAGTTAAATCGGTTTATACTAATGAGTTAGGATATGCTTGGTTGGGGAACTCATTGCTGAAATCAGTTCTAAGTCTAACTGATTCTCAAAAAGTTTTATTGCGATCATTCTTGTACCCACATATCACCATGATACCCATGCAATTGAGTCTTTGCCTCTTGTTTGTTCCCAGAAATCCTGACAATCGGATCTTCAAAATTTCATCCTCATCAACCCACACAATCGGGTTGAACAGAAAAAAAATGAGAATTGTCCCCGCTCATTCGGTGACAACCAATTTCTCAAAGTTCTGGCACAGCAGTAACTGCTCAACTAATATTTGGGTGAGCCAAGACTGTAAATTGGTAAAAATTAGAAATAATTGAAGGGTCATAAAATTTTTTGAGAAATTGCTGACATATAATTTAAAATTTCAATCAAAGTATTATGAACACTTTTAAAAAGTTAGACATTCGACTTGCAGGTTCTTACAATTTAATCATACGACTTGCAATTTAGGTTTCCTAGAGTATTGGATAATTTTTCAACAGGGAAAGTCTTTTCTGAACGTATAAAATTGCATAAAAAGTTTATTTTTTCGGTATTTTACGTTCTGAAAAATTCGAATTGAAAATTGTTCCGCCTAGAAAGATTGTAGCAAATAATTTGCACTATTCAAAATCGATAAAGCTAATAGAAGGACAAACATTTTCGCTCAAAATTTTAAATTTTGCTGAGAAAGGAAAAAACCGCTCAAAAACAAATAATTTAACTCAAACAGGGGTAGCACTTAATGTCTAAACGCCGATAACTAAACAGACAAGACAACAGTATGTGTAGTTAGGTTGAATTTTGCTAGTGGTGAACTTTTTTTCGGGATGATTTAATCTTTAGCTTGACAGTTTGTCACACTATTAACTGATCCCTTAAACTCAGTTTTATTCGATGACGTTCTTCGGGTAAAATTAGGGAGATGAAAAAACGTTTGTTAAATACAAACGGAAACAGGTGGTTCAAATAGTTTTGGATTATTTTTTTCTCCTGAACAAGAAACGCATGAAGCCATATTAAATTGTGATAGAGTTTCATTGAATCGTTCTGAGGGAAATTTTTCTTTTTAGAGTTAAAAATTAAAGAAAAGAAAATTTTGTCTTTTTGTCCTATATGTGACACTTCAATATGTGAAATTTGAGTTTGATGTATCTACGTATGATTTCTTTGTTTGAAAATGTCAAAAACTAAATCAACTCTGAATAACATTTTTGTCAATATTTGTATATTCAAATTCAAGTTACAATATTCCAATTCGTAACGAGGGACTGCAAGCATCAAATTTGAGCCTATTTAATGACCAAAATCAAATTCGGGTTTTGCAGTCCCTCGTTACAAAGTCGAGTTACTTTTGAGAAGACCAAAAAAATTGAGATAAAGTTTTTTTTCGTTTACTATTTGAGTCGATTATGGAATTTTCATATTAATTTTTGGTCGAGCGTTGTCTTTCCATAAGTCGAGATATAAACTCTGAAACGGATCAATTTACATATATGACAAAATGGTTCATTTCTTCTTTTTTTTCTTTGTCACAAGTATACTTTCATCATAATACTTATTATGATTTCATAAAGTGTTTAATGATTGAACTAGTGTTTTATAATGGCTTCTTAATGCCTAAATGTTAATGTCATCTGGTTCCACGTAATAGTTCAAAATGTACAAAACGTTTAATTTAGGAAACATTGAATAGATACAATGGTTCATAGGGTTTATTTGACAAAGGTTAGGACTATAACAAATAGAAAAGATACCACTCAAATTCGGAAGTACAAAAATAGACTCTTTTGTTTGTAATTTGTTCTCAGACAGCACAAATAGCTCGAAGGAGTTGGGCCACTGTTTATTAACCACCTATTATTTGTCACAAGTATTTTGAAAACGAATATTATTTGTTTTGCCTGACACCTTAACAAACAGTTTGTTTACTGTCTAGTAAAAACAAACTTCAATTTCACCAAAAGCATCATTCTGTAACAAAGGGAAAGTTTGGTGGGTTAAGAAAAATGGAGGGGGTTATATCTCTCTTAAATTTGATTGGGCTTTTTATGTTACCTATTTCACTCAATTTTGCCCAAGTTACCCAACATTATTGCAGAGATAGAGACGGAAACATGGACACTAACTGTTTCTGTCGGCTAGACAAACTTCAAATTTGCCAAATCTACTCAAAAACTGAAAACAACCTGACCAAATGTTGGCTTACTTTGGAAAACCTGAACATATCTTCAGTCATGCAGGATTTCAAGCTAGTAATCCCCAAAAACTGGGAAAATCCTTGCAGCCAGCTCAATTTCCAGTGGAAAAATATGGATATTCAAAATTTTGGGGGGCTAGTTACCGAACTTCCCAAACAAATGTTGCCATTAACAAAACAAGGAAATATAGTTTTCAACACGCTTCCCAAACTAAATTCGGACGATTTTCAAACGCTGGTTGAAAATATTGAAGTGAACAAATCGGTAATTTTGACTCTTGAAGTCATTAACAGTTTTGAAAATGATTCGATGAAGTCGCTCAAGTTTGACAACTTTGCGCATAAACTCGACCATTTTCGAATTCAAAAGCCAGGGGCTGTTTTGGATATTGGAAGCCCGTTTATAGTCTCGAAAGAACAAAGTTTAGATATTGCTGGCGGTACCTACACCCCGGCATGCTTAAACATTCTAATCCCGACTGGCCGACAGAGATTTAGCCTAACCTGGGCAACTAAGCAAATGTTTCCGCAAATTTTCAAAGAAATTGATCCGACGAAGAAATTGGAGCTTAAAGTATACTTTAGCGGAGATGGTGAAATTGTTTACAAAGAACAGTTAGCGTACGCTGGGGTAATAAGTTTTCTACATATTTCGATGTCGGTTAACCGAATCGAATACGGCGCGTTGGGGACTACAATTGAAAAACTTCCGAGTTGTGTCGTTAGTCGTTTTGACCAAGATGAAGACGACTTAGACGACCAAGAAAAATTTGACTTCATCAACGGCGATTGCCACAAATTAGAAAAGCGAACTTGTGAAATTTGCTACATGCATCAAAAAGGCTTACACCGTGAAAACGACTTCTTAGAGGAAAGTTGTCGAACTCGAACCAAAATTTTGGGAAAACAATTGCAGAAATGTTATTGGCGGGAACCTCAGCCAATCCCAGCCGAGTTAGCGCAGTATAACATTAACCAATCAAGTGTCGATCCGAGCGTTCCGTTATGTCCTCCAAGTTTGGTACCTGTCGAAATTCAGAATATACCCTGTGGATCCTCTCCGACTATCAAACCCCCCACGATATCAACTACGGTTAAACCTAAGACAACAACAACAACAACAACAATAAAACCTCTTACAAAAACGAGTACAGAAGCCTCGAAAACAACCACAACAAAGCCCGGAATAACAACTACTGGAAACCCGGCAAAAAGCACGAGCAAGCGATCCTCGACCACAACCATTACTGAAAAACCCCGAACAAAAACGACAACAGAATCTGCAGAGCCCACGACCAATAAAACAACCACGACAACGAAAACCCCAATCACGACCACTACGACTAAGAAACCATACACAGCAACAACTCCTTTGAAATCCTCGACAACTACGAGTAAAGTATACGCAACCACGACGACGACTACTACTTCAAAAACAACAACAACATCACCGACGACTACAACTCAAGCTACACCTGTTCCCTGCATTAAAGAATTTGAAACAAAAGGAACCCCTAATTGTTGGTGCGTGAACAACATCGCCCAATATTGCGTAATAGAATCAAGCGTAATTTCTGCCATCACCAACTGCAAACTTGACATCGAGTTCCTCGTCATCGAAGCCTTTAGTGACAACTTCATCTTAGAACCGCGTCAACAAGAATGCGACAATTTTGAGGTGAAATTGGTATCTTTGCCTGTGAAATATTTGGGTGGGTTCGGGGCTAAGCTTTCCCGCCATTGGTTGAAATTGAAGAAATACGGAAAAATCACTCTAAACAACATCTGGAAGCTCAACTCCTCAGATTTGGAGAACAATTTACGAATGATGGTTAAAAATAAATATCAACCTGTTTTTGAAGTTGAGATAAATTCGAGTTTTCTTCAAAATTCGTCAAATCTACACATCAGCAAATTTGCGGAAAAGTTTGACAAAACTATGCTGATTAATTTGTACAATAACTTCATAACTGAGAACCCGTTTGTTATGAATAATAACTCAGGTTTGTTAGTAGAAAACTCACTAGCAGCTCAAAATTTTATCAACATCATAGTTACCAATGACCAGACCTCGAATGAAGTTTTCCTAGATTGGAACAACAAACAATTTTTCCCACAATTATACAAAGAAATTGACGCTGCGAAAAACTTCTTCATTAACTTAACCGGAAGCGTTGTTTATTTACAAAAAGAAATTTTATACAACATCGGAACAATCGAAACTTTAAAGGTTGGCAAAGATGTTCAACGTATTGAGTTCGGAACTATTGCTACGCCCAAAAAAGTTCTTGTCAACAATTTCATCGATCCAGACACCAACCAAAAATATTTTCTCAAAAGCTATGACAGAGATAATTTTCTGCGCAGTAAATGCTCTGAAATTAGCTTACAATTTGTGTGCGAAATTTGCTACATGCATCAATACGGTTTACACAAGAGCAAAAACAAAATTCCTACTTTGTGTCAGGCAAAAATAGTTCCCGAAATTCCTTTGAAAAAATGTTACTGGCGCGACGCTCAGCCGATTCCCGAAAGTCTGTGTCATTATAATGTCGACCAATCACGACTGAACAACGAGGCCTCGAGCGGGGTTCGAACCTGCGCCGCAATACCGGAGGACATCCAGGATTTTCTCAACACTCTGCCAAAACAACGCGGAAATTGTGTCAACCCAACAACTTTAACAACGAAACCAGGAGTGACCACAAAGTCTCCTAAAAACCCGACATCCGTAAACCCGAACCCAGGAACAACTACCGCTACGATAACCCCTTCGCCGACGGGTTGTAAACCAATTAACCCAAATGCGAACAGCAGTGTATATATTTGCACATGCAACAATTCAATTTTAACTAGTTGCGATCTTCAAGTTGAGACGAAAAAAAGTAGCAACGAAACTCGTTGCCGTTTGGAAATCGTAAACATGGATATCAAAAATATCAGCAACAATTTCACAATCAAAACAAACAATAAACAACTGGAAAACTGTTCACACATTTCCTTAGTTATCGACAGCTCTTCGGTAGAAAACTTCGGAAATTTAGCCCAAGTTGCAAAAAGCTCACTTTTGCGCTCCGAAACCGGGTTTCTGACGTTCAAAAACCTCCCGGGTGTAACAGCTTACGATTTGGAAAAACTAATTGAGCAACTTACCGAAAAAACAGAAGACATTACTTGTCAACTGGGAAAAAACCTTAACGCAAAATTGAACCTTAACATCGACACAGTGTTTCGAAATTACATTCAAGAAGATTATTTCGATATCGTTTCATTTTACAATCGCTTTTCAAGTGTATTTGTAAACAACTTGTTCAAACCTGTGACGTTTAAAAACCCGTTAATTTTGGATAAAACAAGTAGCATGCATTTCGACAACAGCTTGTTTAAAAACAAACTTAACTTTGTCGCCCTTTCTGGAAATCAGTCGAAAATTTACTGGGAAAACTACGATTTCTATCCACAATTTTACAGAGTTGAAGACAGAAGCAAGAACAGCAATAAATCGGTTGGTGAAATTTTTATTAATGGCTCTTCAAGTTATATTTTGAAGGAGGTTTTTGCTTACTCGGGCGAAGTTGATACCATCGGGTTAAATCATCATGTTCAGAGAATTGAGTACGGCGCGTTGGCAAACACGAAAACCCTCCGGGCAAATTGTTTCAAAAACCTGTCAAGCCATGGAGCTCAAAAAGTTTGTTTCGACCAATCAAGAAACGACAAAAAGAACTTTCTGAACGGAAGTTGTACCAAAATGTCAGACAAATTTCTGTGTGAAATTTGTTTTATGCATCAATTTGGTCTTCATAAAACAGTTAACAATGTTACGCAGCTTTGCAATGGAACCTCGGAATATCGATTGATGACCAGAGAGTGTTATTGGCGACCATTGCAACCGGTTCCTATAGCATTGCGGGACTACCAAATTGACAATTCGTTTATCGACAAATCTGTGACTGAATGCGAGTACATATTCAAAGATGTTCAACAGTTTCTAGATGCAAGTTATCAAATTTATAACCCAGAGGTTTATGTCCAGTAAAGAAATAAATTGTATAGCCTCAAATCAGATGTGAACTTTAATATTGCAACAGAACGCCCAAAAATGATATTTTGGGAACAAGAAGCGCCGGAGATTGGAGTTTAATATAAATATAGTAATAAATTAAATTTCACTTTGAGTAAGCGACCCTTGAAAAATCAAATTTAACTTTATGAGTTAATGTTTTTTATTATAATGAGTCACATGGCATCTGTGCATAGACATTATGATTGTTTTGGACTGATTGTGCAGCAATGAGGCTTGCATTGCTGCGATAGGTTACTAGGAATTAGAGTTGAACGACGGGCGCAAAGCCGATTGAGAAAAAATGAGCCCGATGTTTTAATTTGATCGGCCAAACAATCACAATGATTCAAATTAAAGTACTAAAATGGACGAGATGATGATATAATCAGTGGTCGTTGTTTGATTATGTATGGAACGGGGGGGTTCGATTTGAGTGTAACTACGCAGAGTTTTTTTTATTATATAAGTTTTATCTAAAGAAAGAAAAATGCCTTCTCCAAATTAAAGTTTAAATTCGACCAATAAGAGCTCGGATAGCATTCGGCTTATTTCTTCATTTATAGCATTGTGCTCTACGCCAGTTTATAGCGTCCTCAGTTTATGCTTTACTCAGAGGCACCAAAATTTTCGGAAATAGAAATAAGAAACTCCGCCAGAAAAGCCGCAACAGTTACTCGTGAGTTTTTTCTTTGGAAAACATAAATTTTTTGCCGATTTTTGATTTATGTTTTCTAGTTCTCGCTTGATGCTAAACTTTATGGCTAAAACACAAGTCCCGGTCCCGATTAACAAAGTTTGGTATCTTTCCGCTAGCGCCCCACCCCCCCCCCCCCCCCCCAAAGTAAATTAGGCACCTCCAATTGTGTATGTTCCAACATAAAGTATGCATTTGAATTGCCACGTATGAATAGACTTTTACAAAAAAACTAATAATGCGTAGAAATATTTCACAGCATATAATGTAAATATCGACCAAAAACTTGTTCGTTTTACATTTTCAGGAATTACGTGGATTGTAAAAGGGTCTGCTACATATTTTCATGAAAAATGGGGCCAATATGGTTAATGATTTATGATAGCGGGCACGTAATTATATAAGATAAGCCACTTTTGAGAAGTGAGCCTTACTTTAAAAATTGGTTGGTGCCCAAAATGCGGTTATATAAGACTGGGGGATCACAGCTTCAACTAGATGTAAATTTCAGTGAATAAAAAAAATTCAACAAACTGAATCGAGCTTATCAAAAAATGTTTGTAATCGGGTTTCTTTCTTACCTATTTAATTCATAATTTCGTCAGCGCTGTGTAAACGACTCATATGTCACAAATTATTATTGACGACATTAAAAGTTTCCCAATATTTGATTTTCAATAATAGAAAAAAACAGTTGTTAATCTCAACAGTGTCAGAATACTTAAATTTTTGTTAGGTGGAACCAAAAAAGGGTTCGGAAAATAATTTGAGTAATACAAGTTTAACGGCTGTTCTCTGGCACGAGTTATTATGTTCAAATTAAGATTTGAAAATTACTTTTCAATAAAAAACTACTTCAAAAAGTTTTAGCAACAAAATTTCCACAAAGTCCTCTCTCTATATTCTCAAAGTCTTATAAAACACACGCACACACATATGTAAATATATATACAGGTATATATATATATATATATATATATATATATAAAAGAATTGATTAGGATAGCAATTTTTCTGAAAATTAATATTCAAAATTTTCCAAAATAAAGTGGATTGAAATAGAAAACATCTGTGAGCTGTTGTTATTAAAACTTGTTGCAGAAATGTCTATTTCTAAAAAACAGACTGCCTTCATGTAGTTGTCTTCAAAATCGTTAAAAGAAAGATTTAATATGAACCCAACATCGAAAGATTCTGTTGAAAAATTTGGTCTTTCGAATTTCTTTACCTGAGAACAACCTTCTGGAACCAGTTTTTTCTTCAAAAAAACAGTGGAATGTGCAATAAAGTTTTCTGCAACCTGGTTAGAACATCATCTTTCACCGAGCAATTTACATGTTGCACCAAAACTGATTGAAATAATACCACAATTTCGAAGTTTCTTTGAAAAATAGTCAAAACCGAAGTTCAAATTTTTGTGAATGTTTTAGTTGCGGTATTAAGTTTGAGAACCTGATTGCTGACTGTTATAAAAAAAGTAAGAGAAAAGTCTAAATAACAGCAGACAAAATAAGCCGAATTTTGGGAATTTTGAATTTTTTCCTAAAAATATTTTGAAAAAACATCCTTCGACATGATTTTTTAAGGGATTTCAAATCAACACCTTGTTGGGCGCGGTAAAATTGCAATGAAAAGCTTTGAATTCTTGTTTTTTGGTTCAAAGAAATAAGTCGACAATAAAAAATTTTAGGTCTGCAAACTATGCTGCATCAAAAACTATTTGACACGGTACTACGGTAGTATTAACGGTTGAAAACTTCAGAAGACAAGAAAATTGCAAATCATTTCAATTCTAGTCATTGAAATTTAATTTTATGTGGTATATCATCTATTTTATTGTTGTCAACTAATGTCTGAAAAAGCTTTTGAAAGAGAATTTAAAAAAATTGGCAAAAGGTTCAAAAGTCTTAGACATCGAAAGGAAAACACAGAAAACCTAATCACACTCGAACATACATAATCTCACTTAGACGCAAACATGCCCCGCACACACACGCACACACACACACACACACACACACACACACACACATACTCCCACAAACACAGTTCAATCTATGACTACATAAATTTGTGCTGTAAATTGGATTTGATAGATCATGCACATTTAACTAGAAGACGAAATGTCAAAACCAATATTTAAGACTTAGAAAAGAGAGAATCAAGGATATGCCAATGGGTGCTGCGAAGTGCAACAAAACACCAACAAAATGATCATGGTTAACTCTAGGTAACAAGATAACATGGAAGAGGATGCCGTCTCAAGACGCAATTAGAGAATGTGTCTATGACAACTATTCTTGTCAACTTCTCTGTATTTTGTTGGTAAATTTCGAGAAAGACGCTAAATTTTTCGAATAGATTTGGTTTCAGAAATTTCGAGAAAGACGCTAAACTTTTCAAATAGCTTTGGTTTCAGAAGCGATATCGTCCGTGAAATTACAATTTTTTTTACCACAAATCCCGTACAGGTTAGAGTTAGATTTTAGAGCCCCCAAAGATCATTAATGAGCGCTATTATCTAGCTTTTTGATTTTAATTTTCGATTTCGAAATTTGTCAGCCGCCATATAAAATTGGATACTAACCATTCGGTAGTACATTTTTAAAATGTAAAACCGATGCGTTAGAACAATGATAGAAATAACGTGGAAACAAAAAATGGAAACCAATGATTAAAACTTTACGAAAAAGAGAATTCGGTCATGTATAGACCTATGGCGTGTTCAAATAGAGAGTTGTGATTTTGACAAAAGATAGGCAAAAAAGATATAAATATTCTTGTGTTCTTTCTGTTGTAAGATAGCGAGAATTTAACAATTGCACCACGAGAATTAACAAGGAAATCACTTCCTGTGAAATTGAGTAATTAATATTTTTAAAAAAAAATAGGATTACGAGCAAAAGTTAAAATAGTAGGAGACAAAATGAGCGAAATATTACTTTGAATAAGCATTTTACGTCGTGATTTTTTAAGCGATCTCAAATCATCATTTCGAACTCGTTTCGCGTATAGAGACCAAATGAACATTAAAAAAAATTTTAGGTGTACTATTGGTCTGCAAGCTATGCTGCATCAATTTTTATTTGATATGGTAGTATTAACGGTTGAAAACTTCAGAAGACAAGAAAGAAGCAAATCAATTCAATTCAATTCATTGATCTTTAAGTTTATGTGGTATATCATCTATTTTATTGTTGTCAACTAAGATCTGAAAATCACTTTAGAGTCAAAATTCAAAAAAACGTCCTAAAGTGTTGAAAAGTAGACATAGAACGGACAACACAGAAAACTAATCAAGCTCAAACAGACATACTCACACACGCACGCACGTACCACCGTACACACAAATACGCCCACACACTAAGTTTACCTTAGGACTTCAAAAAATGCACCAAAGATTTGATTAGTATAAAACTTTGTCTGAAAATTACTATTGAGAATTTTACTATCAAATAGGATTGAAATAGGAACAAGGAGGCTCGGCAATGTGCGTTTGCCCAAAAAGTTCCGACCCTTCCATCAACCTTTTTCACTTAATTGTCTATCAAATGAGGAAGAGATAAGAAAATAACATATCAACACATCGTTCACCAAACTACTAAGTGAATAAAGCAATCTACCTTAGAGGGCCGATGAGAACTGTGACTACCATGATATGACTATCAGAAGAGGCGCCGATAAAAAAAAACAATTACAATTTTTAATTTTAACCAAAACTCATTGTCTGTTTTGTGAAAAATATTAATAACAATAACAAAGTGGCATCAGATAAAACTATAACCAAAGGAGATTAACATGAACTTCATTAAAGAAAAATTACGGGACCTTTTCTCAATGCGAATTGGTAACAAGTCGACAAGAAAGGAGCTATACTGCAAAATTTAAAAAACCGTTGTTTTTTAAGAATTATTGTCAAAATGATTGGGAACATTATGCATTCAATGGAGTCATTGAGGAATTCTTTAATATCTCTATAGAGAGCGATTGAGACCTTTTTTATCCAGGATATGTCATACAACTACAAAAAAACAACAAATACAGGCAAAGTAAAAAATGCACAAAAAATTCATACAAGAACGATATCCCAGCCAAAAAAACTAAGTTGTTCACTAACAACATTAAAACTTTTTTATTGCGTTTTTTTTTTCAAATGACCACAGGGCCGCGAATTATTGTGACACTGTGAAAAGAAAACAAAAACCTACAATAATAGGAAAATATGCCGAAGATAAACATATTTTAAATAAAACTGGCTGTATAGAAAATGTAGTTCAATATACAAGGGATGTGGCTTGTCTATAGAGATGCTAAACTATAAGTTAACAGAAAAAAGATTGGCAAAAAAAAGGACTTCGAATTTCATCACCAACGTAAGCTTTCGACTAAAACAGTAAACAACTTATCTTGCAGTTTCTTCGAAAACTAAATGCGCCTGTGAGACTAAGTCACATGACAGAAAAATAACAATAATTAAAAGCAAAACCAACAAAATTTCGCAAACAAACTTACGATACCACAGTGTTGAAGCCATTAAATATACAAAATATAAATCGCAAGAAGGAAAACTTTCGTCTTCGTCTCTTCTGAACATCATAGTCTTTAAGCAAAAGAACCATCCCAAAATGACCGCAGAAAGAACCAAAAAGAATTAAAAGTATCGAAATTTCACACGATCTTAAACAAACTGTCTAAGCACTGAATACATCAGTCAAAACGTTTAACCAAAAAAAAGAAGTTCTGTTGAACAAAACTTTAAAGAGATGTCTCAAAAATGAAGTTAGGTTACAAAAATAACACATAATGATAAAATACAAAAAAAGCACACCAGAACGGGATAAGTTGAAGAGTACTTTTATTTTTTTTTATAGAAATTATTTACAATTTTTAATTTTAACCAAAACTCATTGTCTGTTTTGTGAAAAATATTAATAACAGTAACAAAGTGGCATCAGATAAAACTATCACCAAAGGAGATTAACATGAACTTCATTAAAGAAAAATTACGGGACCTTTTCTCAATGCGAATTGGTAACAAGTCGACAAGAAAGGAGCTATACTGCAAAATTTAAAAAACCGTTGTTTTTTAAGAATTATTGTCAAAATGATTGGGAACATTATGCATTCAATGGAGTCATTGAGGAATTCTTTTATATCTCTATAGAGAGCGATTGAGACCTTTTTTATCCAGGATATGTCATACAACTACAAAAAAACAACAAATACAGGCAAAGTAAAAAATGCACAAAAAATTCATACAAGAACGATATCCCAGCCAAAAAAACTAAGTTGTTCACTAACAACATTAAAACTTTTTTATTGCGTTTTTTTTTCAAATGACCACAGGGCCGCGAATTATTGTGACACTGTGAAAAGAAAACAAAAACCTACAATAATAGGAAAATATGCCGAAGGTAAACATATTTTAAATAAAACTGGCTGTATAAAAAATGTAGTTCAATATACAAGGGATGTGGCTTGTCTATAGAGATGCTAAAATATAAGTTAACAGAAAAAAGATTGGCAAAATGAAGGACTTCGAATTTCATCACCAACGTAAGCTTTCGACTAAAACAGTAAACAACTTATCTTGCAGTTTCTTTGAAAACCAAATGCGCCTGTGAGACTAAGTCACATGACAAGCAAATAACAATAATTAAAAGCAAAACCAAAAAAATTTCGCAAACAAACTTACGATACCACAGTGTTGAAGCCATTAAATATACAAAATATAAATCGCAAGAAAAAAAAACTTTCGTCTTCGTCTCTTCTGAACATCATAGTCTTTAAGCAAAAGAACCATCCCAAAATGACCGCAGAAGGAACCAAAAAGAATTGAAAGTATCGAAATTTCACACGATCTTAAACAAACTGTCTAAGCACTGAAGACATCAGTCAAAACGTTTAACCAAAAAAAATAAGTTCTGTTGAACAAACTTTTAAAGAGATGTCTCAAAAATGAAGTCAGGTTACAAAAAAAACACATAATGATAGAATACAAAAAAAGCAAACCAGAACGGGATAAGTTGAGTACTTTTATTTTTTTTTAGAAATTATTTTTAAAGTAAAAAAAACTATAATCTATTTAGCGATATCATTTATTAAGATCATCTATAGTTATATAGATTTATCTATAGTTGGCCACTGTGAAATATAAATAACTAATTTTTGCCATACGACAGCAGAGATTAATTCTGCAAGAGAACGTTGTCGCACGCCTTAAACGAAAACAACAGCAACAATGTGCAATTATGCGCAAAAGTCACAAAATTTTGTAGGAAAACAAGTATTACCAAAACCCAGAAACCGTTCTCTTAAAACAATCGCCACAGAATTAATTTTTAGTTCGTTTACTATAGGAAAGAAAATTTGGCCGGTCTTTACTGAGAGTTTATTTAAAAAATTGACAGAAATAAGATAAGTTCGAAAATTTACTGAAATTTTCCAAAAACAATTACATGCTTTGGCATAAGAGGCATTAGGTAAAAACAAGTTGAAAGATACAATTTCTTTTACACATCTTGAGAAAAGTCATTTGGATCTTTGAATGGTTAGACATAGTAATCAGACTGCAAAATGAAAAATAATTGAAGGCAAAGCACAAAAATTCAGTAAAATTTACTAAAACTCCTTTCAATGCCATGAAAAAGCATTAATTTCTCTGAAGACAAACTATACCTGCTTGCATCATCATTGCTACGTAAATGGGAGTTGTCTTTAATGGAGCGTTGAAAACAAAACGCTGAGAACAAAAAATTATGATTGTAGGAACCCATAATAATACCAAACATATCCCTGATCTTGCCGCCCGCCCCAAAAACCGCCAAAATGTTTACGAATTCGATCACTTGTTGAGTTAACTAGTTCAAATATTATAAAAACAATAAAGCATTTTGCATAATTATCGAGTTAAATTTGGAAAAAACGGCGAAATTTTAATTCCAGAAGACTTTTATAGGATGCCGAGATCCAACTAACTCTCTTTTTTGGAGTTTGGGGAGATTTTGCAAGGGGCTACTAGGTTTCTACTTCCGGCAAACTTAAATAAACTGGACCAAGAAAGCATATGTTGTTCAATTTTTGATGAAAAATTCTGAATTTTGAAAATTTTATTATAATTCTTAGACAAAGAAACTCCAATCAAATAAAACAGTAACAATGACAATCTTACGTTAAAAATTTTCACGCATGTGAAACAATTTTAGCAACATTTTGCCAAATTTTAGTAAAATTTTACTCATAAGGTGTATTCATTATGTGTTCACAAATCTTTAAACCTCAATAACTCCGTGCAAAGAAACGAAATGCGGACACATCTTTTTTTCCATATTCTACGATTTGTTTGCCTTTCAATGAAACCATTCACAACTATCAACGCTGATATCGAACGGCCAACATTGACTGAACAAAAAAACCATTTGAGTATAGAGTTGCTGCCTCCCCAATAAAGTGGATGTCGGAACAAAAAATCAATTTGTTGTTATGAAAACTAGTTTCAGAAAGTTCAATTTGTAAAAACAGAACAGTTTTCAAGTAATTGTCTGCAAAATCACAAAAAGGAAAATTATTATGAACACAACATGGAAACATGCTCACGAAAAACTTGGTCTTTCGAATTCGTTTTAACCTGAGGAAAACCCTGCGCGAACCAGTTATGAA
>NC_134477.1:53888220-54106261 GCF_964194025.1 Convolutriloba macropyga
GTTGGAGTTCGTTGCTAACTTTGCAGCACACATTTGCATGTCAATTGCATTGGCTTGTCAACCAAAACGATAACAACCCAAACTCTTTTTGCAAACTCTGCAGTGAATATACAGGAGATGATCTTGAAAAAAGAGCTCTAATCAGCTAGACGTTCTCAAACGAAAACTTAGTCCGGAAAGCATGAACTGTCGATCAAGTGCAATTCGACGGTTGTTTGTTTATCAGAGAAATGTATTATGGAGACCGTAAACCAAATGAGAGTTTACGAAAAGATATTAGAGAACTAAAAATATATGAATTTAATGCCACCAAAAGTACATAGATTGTGTAAATTATCAAAAGTTCTCGGCCGTTTTTCAGTCGATGCATAGGACGGTGTTTTTAAAACATTAGTAGAAGTGATTTTTTGAGGTAAAACAACGAACGTGCTCAATGCTCTGCAGGAAAAAAACCCATTTAGTCACAGAGCTTAACCTAAATATATAGTAAGCAATCTACGAAATGGGGATCTAACGTTGCATCCTTCTGTTCGAAAAAACAAAGAACTTGTCTAAAGACTTGCCCCAATGAAATCAAAAGGCAGCCACTGTCCATCTCTTCTTGATTCAATGGAATGGGTAGAGTTACTGACATCATACAAATTCTCCTCAAACGTTCTCTGCAAAACCTTGTTCGTACCTGTAATGAAATTTATGCACCGGAGAACCCATTTTTTTAAATTCAAATAACGCTTATTGTCTGATTGTACTCATTAACGGCCCAGTGGGTCGACCAATTGATACTCGCGAAGTCCTAAGATTAGTTACATAATTCAGCAGAGTAAATTGCATTAAACAGAAAGTATAGGTATTGAGCGGTAACGTAGAGCTGAGTCTTCTAAAATACGGTATCGAACATGGCATTCATGCAGTCCAACGAAGTTTTCTTGAAGATAATACTGAAGCTGCTCATTGGCGCAAAGAACGAATTTAACATCCTAAATAGAGAGCTTGCTCTGAAAAAAAACAGAAAATTCTCCTCCTCAGTTTATTTTTCTTATGAGACTTCATCAGTTGCTATGTGATTTCAAAAGCATATTCGAAAACAACTTAGCCTTCTGAAATCTTATCTCTCAAAATGGCTTCTTACTATGATAAACATGAGACGATGTTCTCTTTCTGGTTAAAGCAAGTGATCTCAACTTTCTTCTAATTAAAGACATTGCAAGAGAATATGAAAGATCTATTCGGATATTTGAATGGTCACAGAACTAAAAACCTGCAGATGCAAAAATTCGTCATGAAGGAATCCTCCAGAAAATCCAAAAGCCAAAAGAACAGCCAAAAAAAATTGGCAATGACTACAACTATTGGCTACAACTTTAAAAAATAAAGATTCAAAGTCACCGGTTGACTTGCCGCGCTCGAGTTGATCAACTACCCTCTAAGGGGAGGCAGGAACTTTTTTCCATGAGAATTTAAAAAAATATATCTCGAAACTTTTTTCGTTGAAAACGAGGTTTTGGTCAGAAGCGGTACAACATGGAATAGGTTGGTCAGTTTCAATCTTCTTTGAAGGAATAGGTTGGTCAGTTTCAATATCCTTTGAAGGAATAGGTTGGTCAGTTTCAATCTCCCTTGAAGGATGAAGACTGCTGGCTTCGTGGAAAAAAATTTATTAATGAAGTTTTGACCAATTTGTCTGCCTGAGGACCACCGCACGTTCATTACGGAGTGACAACGAACTGAAATTCGAACTTTCAGATTCAGGCCGTGAAAAGTAGTGATTTTAAAGAGTGGAATACTCAATTTTCTGTGGCATCTTTTTAAAACGAGCTGTAACGCGCTAAAGAAGTGCACTACCTTGTGGATGTAGACAGATTGGTTCGTGAGTTGAGGGAAAACACCACTGATGGTGAGAAGTTACGTGAAATAGAATTGTTGGCAAATTGGAACCCCAAAAATGGGCGTGAGATATCAATGAATAGTGGGGTTCAAAAAGTTCACTAGCTGTACCATTTGATATAGGGTGTGGTTACTATGAAAAACATGAAACAATGTTCTCTTTTCTGGTTAAAGAAATTGATCTCAACATCCTTCTAAATTAAGACAGGACAAATGAATATAAAACTTACTTGTATATTCCAGCCGAAACAGAGCTATAACCCTGAAGATTTGTCCTTCAGATAATCAAAAACTAAATATAATCAAAAACTATTTCAGATAATCAAAAACTAAAGCGAAAAATTGTTGATGAAAAATCTCAGCAAGGAAAAAGGCACATTTTTTTGGTCTGGTTAATGAAAAAGGAGCATTACGCTGGTCGAATTCCTTTTTTATAGAAAAGACTTCTTATCAATCTAAGTAAGGGAGAGTTTAGAGATAAAATTTTCTTAGCTATTGATTAAGTCGCCTAAAGTTGTTATCATCCAAAAGCTGGCTATACTCAGTTCGTGATTATTATGCCAACCAGCTCATAGAGGTTTGCGATGATGTCAAAAATGAGACTCTTCTTCAAATTTTGCAAGGTGATACGTTAGCAAATAGAAGTACCACTACTGATGACAACGCTCAACCACTGCTAGATACAACTGTTAATGGCTTCTTTGAATTGCTCTTTGGTTTGAAAGTTTAATTCGTATGCTAGGAATTGCCTCTGAAGGGTAAGTTAGGTCGGGAAAGGCAATTTCTGTCCTTCGCAATAAGAAAGAAGATTCAAACTTGAGCGTGATCACATACATGAGGAGTCAGCACCCTACAGTAGAAGCCTCGAAAGGAACAGTTGCTTGAAGGGAGGCCGCTGTTCTAGATTTCTCTATAAGTTCACCTTAAATAATGATTCAAAATCACTGCATTCTAGATATTGGGTTCTGATTCACTCAGCTATTTTGTTTGTAGTTCTGTTTTTTGTCTTTCTCACCTTTGATACTTTAATTTTTGACTACTGTCACAATTTATACTTGTATATAGGAGTTGAATTGCCGCCCTCGAACTGACCAACTAACTTTCTGTTACTTGACATTTTAAAAAAATTATATATATCAAAACTTTTTTTGTTGAAAACCAGGTTTTGGTCAGAAGCGATAGGTCATGGTGGTAGAGCATTTCCCAGAAAAAAATTGGTCAGTTTCAATCTCCTCTGAAGGATAAAGACTGCTGGCTTCGCGGAAGAGAAACTTTTTAGTGTAAATTTGATCAAATTTTCTGCTTGAGGACAACCGCACGTTCATGAAGGATTGACAACGAACTGAAATTTGACAATTCAATTTCACTCCTTGAGATTTGCCAGCAAAACTTCTTCTATGGAACTTGTAATCTCGTGAATATTTCCACAGAGTATATAATTTGGAAAAGCGGTGGGTTTAAACAGTTGATTACTCAATTTTTTGGCATCTTTTTGAAACGAGCTGTAACGCGCTAAAGAAGTGCACTACCTTGCGGATATAGACAGATTGGTTCGTGAGTTGAGGGAAAACACCACTGATGGTGAGAAGTTACGTGAAATAGAATTGTTGGCAAATTGGAACGCCAAAAATGGGCGTGAGATATCAATGAATAGTGGGGTTCAAAATGTTCACTAGCTGTACCATTTGATATAAGGTGTGGTTACTATGAAAAACATGAAACAATGTTCTCTTTTCTGGTTAAAGAAATTGATCTCAACATCCTTCTAAACTAAGACAGGACAAATGAATATAAAACTTACTTGGATATTCCAGCCGAAACAGAGCTATAACCCTGTAGATTAGTCCTTCAGATAATAAAAAACTAAAGATAATCAAAAACTATTTCAGATAATCAAAAACTAAAGCGAAAAATTGTTGATGAAAAATCTCAGCAAGGAAAAAGGCACATTTTTTTGGTCTGGTTAATGAAAAAGGAGCATTACGCTGGTCGAATTCCTTTTTTATAGAAAAGACTTCTTATCAATCTAAGTAAGGGAGAGTTTAGAGATAAAATTTTCTTAGCTATTGATTAAGTCGCCTAAAGTTGTTATCATCCAAAAGCTGGCTATACTCAGTTCGTGATTATTATGCCAACCAGCTCATAGAGGTTTGCGATGATGTCAAAAATGAGACTCTTCTTCAAATTTTGCAAGGTGATACGTTAGCAAATAGAAGTACCACTACTGATGACAACGCTCAACCACTGCTAGATACAACTGTTAATGGCTTCTTTGAATTGCTCTTTGGTTTGAAAGTTTAATTCGTATGCTAGGAATTGCCTCTGAAGGGTAAGTTAGGTCGGGAAAGGCAATTTCTGTCCTTCGCAATAAGAAAGAAGATTCAAACTTGAGCGTGATCACATACATGAGGAGTCAGCACCCTACAGTAGAAGCCTCGAAAGGAACAGTTGCTTGAAGGGAGGCCGCTGTTCTAGATTTCTCTATAAGTTCACCTGAAATAATGATTCAAAATCACCGCATTCTAGATATTGCGTTCTGATTCACTCAGCTATTTTGTTTGTAGTTCTGTTTTTTGTCTTTCTCACCTTTGATACTTTAATTTTTGACTACTGTCACAATTTATACTTGTATATAGGAGTTGAATTGCCGCCCTCGAACTGACCAACTAACTTGCTGTTACTTGACATTTTAAAAAAATTATATATATCAAAACTTTTTTTGTTGAAAACCAGGTTTTGGTCAGAAGCGATAGGTCATGGTGGTAGAGCATTTCCCAGAAATAAATTGGTCAGTTTCAATCTCCTCTGAAGGATGAAGACTGCTGGCTTCGCGGAAGAGAAACTTTTTAGTGTAAATTTGATCAAATTTTCTGCTTGAGGACAACCGCACGTTCATGAAGGATTGACAACGAACTGAAATTTGACAATTCAATTTCACGCCTTGAGGTTTGCCAGCAAAACTTCTTCTATGGAACTTGTAATCTCGTGAATATTTCCACAGAGTATATAATTTGGAAAAGCGGTGGGTTTAAACAGTTGATTACTCAATTTTTTGGCATCTTTTTGAAACGAGCTGTAACGCGCTAAAGAAGTGCACTACCTTGCGGATATAGACAGATTGGTTCGTGAGTTGAGGGAAAACACCACTGATGGTGAGAAGTTACGCGAAATAGAATTGTTGGCAAATTGGAACGCCAAAAATGGGCGTGAGATATCAATGAATAGTGGGGTTCAAAAAGTTCACTAGCTGTACCATTTGATATAAGGTGTGGTTACTATGAAAAACATGAAACAATGTTCTCTTTTCTGGTTAAAGAAATTGATCTCAACATCCTTCTAAACTAAGACAGGACAAATGAATATAAAACTTACTTGGATATTCCAGCCGAAACAGAGCTATAACCCTGTAGATTAGTCCTTCAGATAATCAAAAACTAAAGATAATCAAAAACTATTTCAGATAATCAAAAACTAAAGCGAAAAATTGTTGATGAAAAATCTCAGCAAGGAAAAAGGCACATTTTTTTGGTCTGGTTAATGAAAAAGGAGCATTACGCTGGTCGAATTCCTTTTTTATAGAAAAGACTTCTTATCAATCTAAGTAAGGGAGAGTTTAGAGATAAAATTTTCTTAGCTATTGATTAAGTCGCCTAAAGTTGTTATCATCCAAAAGCTGGCTATACTCAGTTCGTGATTATTATGCCAACCAGCTCATAGAGGTTTGCGATGATGTCAAAAATGAGACTCTTCTTCAAATTTTGCAAGGTGATACGTTAGCAAATAGAAGTACCACTACTGATGACAACGCTCAACCACTGCTAGATACAACTGTTAATGGCTTCTTTGAATTGCTCTTTGGTTTGAAAGTTTAATTCGTATGCTAGGAATTGCCTCTGAAGGGTAAGTTAGGTCGGGAAAGGCAATTTCTGTCCTTCGCAATAAGAAAGAAGATTCAAACTTGAGCGTGATCACATACATGAGGAGTCAGCACCCTACAGTAGAAGCCTCGAAAGGAACAGTTGCTTGAAGGGAGGCCGCTGTTCTAGATTTCTCTATAAGTTCACCTGAAATAATGATTCAAAATCACTGCATTCTAGATATTGGGTTCTGATTCACTCAGCTATTTTGTTTGTAGTTCTGTTTTTTGTCTTTCTCACCTTTGATACTTTAATTTTTGACTACTGTTACAATTTATACTTGTATATAGGAGTTGAATTGCCGCCCTCGAACTGACCAACTAACTTTCTGCTACTTGACATTTTAAAAAATTTATATATATCAAAACTTTTTTTGTTGAAAACCAGGTTTTGGTCAGAAGCGATAGGTCATGGTGGTAGAGCATTTCCCAGAAATAAGTTGGTCAGTTTCAATCTCCTCTGAAGGATGAAGACTGCTGGCTTCGCGGAAGAGAAACTTTTTAATGTAAATTTGATCGAATTTTCTGCTTGAGGACAACCGCACGTTCATGAAGGATTGACAACGAACTGAAATTTGACAATTCAATTTCACGCCTTGAGATTTGCCAGCAAAACTTCTTCTATGGATTTTGTAATCTCGTGAATATTTCCACAGAGTATATAATTTGGAAAAGCGGTGGGTTTAAACAGTTGATTACTCAATTTTTTGGCATCTTTTTGAAGCGAACTATAACGAATTGATGAATTACACTTCTTCGCGGATGTAAACTGATTGGTTTTGTGAGTTGAGAGAGAGAGCAACAATGATGGTGAGAATTTATAAGAAATAGAATCGTCGGCAAAGTGGAACGCCAAAAACTGACGTGAGGCAACAATGAATAGAGGGGTTAAACAAGTTCATGAGCTGTTGAACGATCAAAAAATACAGTTTGTACCATTTGATAAAAAGCTGGTTTTCGCGTTATGAAAGAGACAACTTACTCTGATAAACTGAATGAAAGCATTAGTGCCAGTCAGTTTGAGGCTGCTAATGGAGAAAGCGACGATCCAATCATATAAACTGCGAAATTGATAAATAACGGTCTGCATCAAGGCCAACAATTTTTTCTGGAGATTGTTATTATCATTGAAGTTTTCCCGGTTCTGGGCTCAGTTATTGATTACGATAGAAAACTGTTTTAATTTAAAGGAAGAACTATAATGACCATTCAAATTCACGCCAAAAAAACTCATGTCTTGAAATTTGACAATTCAAATTTACGCATTGGAATTTGCCAGCAAAGCTTCTTCTATAGAACTAGTGCTCTTGTTAAAAGACTTCCACAGAGTATACAATTTGAAAAGGCAGCGGGTTTAAAAAGTTAATTACTCAATTATCTGTGGCATCTTTCTGAAACGAACGAGAACGAACTAATGAATTGCACGTCCTTGCGGATGTAGACAGGTTGGGTCGTCAGTTGAGGGAGAAAAAAACTGATGGTAAGAATTTATGTGAGATAGAATTGTCGGCAAAGTGGAACGCCAAAAATTGACATGAGACACCAATGAATAGAGGGGATAAAAAGTCATGAGGTTTTGAAAGATCAGTAACTACTAGCTGTTCTTTTTGATAAAGGATTTGGTTTTCGCGTTATGAAAAACACAATCTACTCGGATAAACTGAGGGAAATCCTTAATGCCAGTCAGTTTGAGGCTCGTAATGGCAAAAGCGACGATCTAACCACAAAAACTGAGAAACTGATAAATAACAGTCTGCATCAACTAATGAAGCAAGGAACGATAAGTGAAAAAATTGATCATAGGCTTAAGATGACTGGATTGCAACCACCCAGGTTTTTTGGTTTTGCTAAATACAAAAAAAAACGGTACGCAGTTTTGGCTTGTTCCGTCAATACCCGGTAGCAGTTACGAGAACCTCAATAAATTCTGGTCTCACTTTTTGTAGAAGTTATTAGGTGCAAATATTGAGAAAAGCCCAAAGGATGCTGGAGGCGCTTTAGAGGAGATCAATTTGGAAGAAGATGAGCTAGTAGTATCACTCGATGTTAAAAGCTTGTACACCAATGGATCCGTTGAGGAGACAATTGAAAAAGCGCTTAAAGAGCTGTATTCCAGTGACGAGGTTCCTGACGTTCCGAGGTCAGCTATGAAGAACTTTCTTTTTGAGAGTAGCTGTAACGGATGCTCACTTTAATTGTAATAAAATGTGGTACAATCAATCGGACCGTTTAGCTATGGGTTCTTCCCTGGCGGTAATTTTGGCAAATTTGTGGATGAAGTTGTTTGGAAAAATCTTTGCACAAACCAAACGAGGGAAGCGAGATTAAAATTCCCGACATAAAGCAAATGTGCTTTGATTGTAACCGACGCGTTACCTACCGAATGAAAAGAGTCGAGTTTGAATCGTACTAAACAGTTTTCATGAAAACTGCCAAGTATCACTGACAAGCAGTAAAAAATTATGCATGCAATTATGTATGGATCTGTTCCTATTGTGCGGAAAAACATACAACAGAGGACACACTGGAATTAGAACTATTCAAGAGGTATGCGGATGACAAAGTGTGTACTGTCAGGAGGATTTCTCTAGATTACCTTGAGTATGCACATTCCCTTTACCAAAAACTGACAATTCATTCTTCAGAAACCCAACTAGAATGCAGACCTGGCAACCATAGATCTAAACATGAACTTACACGATGAAAGAAAAATTAGCTGACATTGGTATCAAAAATCAACTGATACCGGCACAATCCTAAATTTCCCTAGCTGTGCAACGTTAAAATGTAAGAAAAATGTAATTCAGGGGAAAGTACATAAAACTTTTAATGAAATCATGACTGGCAATCCCTTAATGTAGCTCTTAAAAAAATCAAGATATCTGGTCTAAAAATCATTATCCAACTGAGTGCCGCTTTATGAATGGTACGTTGGATAAAATAGTCACGAAAGAAAAAATTACGCAAAACCCACCAAAAATGATCACAAAGATGATCATAAACCGATATTTTTTGTTCAATACAGAGGAAGCCAATCAAACTTTTGCAAGTAGACTAAAACCATTGGTTGACATTCAGATCACTTTTGCACCTAGAAAATATTAAGAACTTGCTTGCCCACCTTGAAATCTTCTTTTTATAAAAATCTGAAATCGCAAGTGGTATATAACGTTACATGTATT
Organism: Convolutriloba macropyga; assembly: GCF_964194025.1. NCBI lineage: Eukaryota > Metazoa > Xenacoelomorpha > Acoela > Convolutidae > Convolutriloba > Convolutriloba macropyga. The sequence continues at coordinate 53,897,203 of NC_134477.1, forward strand.
GGATACAGTTACTTCTATGTTGGCCAAACCAGCCAACATGTCACCATCAGAATTTGGGAGCACCAAAAGAAATACTCCAATGTGGGACAACACTTCGTTGAATATTGTGGCACAGCGCATAATATTGAATGGTAGATTCTAGATGCATCTCGCGTGGTTGATCAACTGATGACAATAGAAGCGATCTACACCAAAAAGCTGAACCGCAAATAAATATGAGCGATGAGCGTGTCGCACATGTTATGCTTGAAATTCGGTTCGGTTGCTTTGTGTTCAATGATTTAGGTTGAACTCCTTTGATTTAATTTTGGTATCACTTGCTTTTTCGCATTTTTATTAGTCTTCTCATTAAAAATTATTCGTTAGAAACAGTTTCATGTTTCAAGCAATTGCCAGGAACTAAATTGCAAACGAGTATCAGATGAGTAGTAAAAAGCAGTATTGAAAAGCATTTTTTTCCTCGTTTTTTCTAAAGACTATTTTTTGTTGTGGTTGCATTTTTCATTTGAATTCCGTTCAACTAGATTCTTAAAATTCTTTAATTACCTGGAGGACATGACTTGGAAATTCTTGTGCAGCAATAACGAAACATATCTAAATAAAAACCGTATAAAAACTAGGGCGGAAGGCTATAAGGAATTTCGTGAAATAGTAGATGTTAGCAGAAAATTAAAAACTCTGCTTTTCCAAATTTTCTCGATTTGAGTTTTTTTCTGAAAGTTTTTTGCTGTATAGAGATTGCTTCAAAAACCCAGCCAACGGAGTAATTTTTTATGTATTGGTATAAAACAGTTTTTACTTTGTTTTGGTGTTTAAACAAAATTGTAAAATCCATTACAATATTAAATGTTTTTTACAATTGTGGCAACTGAATGATTAACCCCCCCCCTCGTTCTTCTATTTTTCCCTTTTCTGTTTACCTTTCATTTTAAAAGCTCCCCTTTTTCACCCAAAGTAACCTCTAATTGGGAAAAAATGCTGTTCCTTTTTTTCGCTAAGAAGCGTAAACTTAATGTGAAATTTTGACCGAAGAGAAAAAGCCGGCCGCACATATATATTCCCCCAATACTTCTATACTTCAATAGAATATCATCCAATTCAGTAACCGGACAATCTTTCGATTATTTGAAACTGTATTATTTATTTTAAAAAAACGCAAAATTATAAAAAAGACCGTGTACACAATCAGGCAGCGATGGATGTAGGATGGAAAAAAAGGGATGATGAGTAGCACTTAGCTGGATGCTGCACTTCAAGCTATTCCCCTCCAGACAATGTAAAGACGGCCCAGTCACAAAAATAACCAACAAGTGGAGAGTAAAGCACCTATATATATATATATATATATATATATATATATATATATATATATATATATATATATATATATTTATATATATATATATATATATACATATATATTTGTTGATATATATATAGCACACATAGGAAATTGGTATGGAAGGATTAAAATAAAAATGGATTATCAAGGAATAAGCTAAAGAAAAAAGTTAAGCAGCCAAACAATCAGTGCAGCCTTCCCTCCTCCACAACGGCGCTAGTCGAAGTCTCACTCAGAACACGACGCTTGAGGGCGCCACATCCCCTCAAGCGGAGAACACAGCGCCTCAGAAGTGCGAAGCTGATTTTCGTTCGGATTTAGCTTATAGTATCGGCGTACGGCTCACCGCGTGTTTCGCTGATCTTGATTGGGAGTTGTTTCCTAACTCTCGATGCTTTTGGCCCAGCAACGCTCGAGCAACAAAAACCAGTGCGTTGAAAATGCTGTGTTCCGTTTCGCAGATTTGCTTTTCGTAACTATTTGGCTTGATGCTCTCGTGATATTTGTATGCATCTTTTATGGTCTAAGGGCAGCTCTTCGTGTGAGGGTTGAAAATCTTCAATTCGAAGAAAATGCGATTAAAGCGGGAGCCCCAAAGATAGTTTGCTTTGATTTCCAGTCGAGCGTTATCATCAGTAGCGTTGGAATTACACGAGAAAATTTCTCTATCGAACAACTGAAGTATTGGCTCGATCTGGACATTGTGGCAAACCTCATCCATCAGGTTTGCAAACACGTCTCTGAGTTCGTAGGTTCGTATTCCCGCCTTTGGCGCAATGTAGGGCATGGGTGAGGCTAAATTCTCTCCCGCATGGGCATATGGCTGCCGTGTTCTCCGCTTCCCCGGTGTAGCGAGGTGCTATTCCATCACGGAACTCAGTCTTCGTGAGGTCAAAACCATGTTTTAATAACGGAAGAGCGTTAGGCCAGCTAGATGCTCCTTTCTCGGAGGCCAGCTGGATAGTATGCTTCGTTTCTGGTAGATCGTTTTCAATTTTGGATTTTTTCAAGATGAGTTCACGTTGCTTGTCTTCTTTCCCTCTGAGACTCATCTTCGTTTATTCTAATTCTCAATGTTGAATTTCAAATGTATCATTATTGAATGACGCCAATGGACTTGAGAGTTCAATTGATTGCTCAAGACTTTTATGAAGATCTTGTGGGAGGGCGATGTTAAGCCCACCCATTCTGAGAGGGAGAGGAAAAAATTTTCTTTCCTATTGGATTATACCTTTACCAACGATGTTCGGTATGACTCGCTCAAGCTGCTCCTCCACCTTGTCCAAAAAATTGTCCATGGTGGCTGTAGTACGCGAGAAGACGCTCAAATTCTGTCTGTTGAACCGCCTTCGTCAAACATGCATAGGCATTCTGAGGAGAGGTGAGAGCAAATTGACAAGATCTGTTCAATTTTTCTGTGTATTTAATTTCTGCATCCTTCAAGAAATTTTTACTGGCATCAGAGCTTCCGATAACTGATCCCAGGACTTGAGCATTCTGTGTGATTTCCACAATTGTTCCTGCAAACACAGTTGACGCATGGCACTCGTCTCCTGGCTTATTTATCAACTGACACTTCGGTGGTTGACAAGATATCCGTACTTTGGACCGAGCTGAGTGGGCTTGTCGAAGAGTGCCCTGATACCTTTCAAATTACCGGCGTCGCTACCATCATCAGCATGCCATTTTTGTGTCAAGGAGTCATTGTCAGGTCTTGTTATTAGGGGTAGGATTGCGATTCCATCCATTGTCATCGCAAGGGGATCGCCTTGTGTGGTACCTTCCTGAGGCAGAATGGTCAACTTACCGACGTAGAGAGAAAACGGATGGCTATAGGAATTCTGTAAGGCAGCATGCAATGTTGGGCATAATGATCTCACGTTCTCTAATGCTTTTTGTCTATTGTGCACGTTAAATGCGTTTTTGGCATCAATTAGTATAATGGCCTCTTTTTCGGGATCATCATCAAAACTGTGGCAAAGCGCATGTATGGCATGTTCTATGCTGCATTTCTGGCCCAGGCACAGCTGCTTGTTTGCAATGAGGGTTGTTAGATCTTGCGTGATGCAGTCGACGATTATGCCTCCGCTGATGTGACGCATTACTTCACCAGTACCATTAGGTCTCACAACTGGACGTTTATCCAGAGTCTTTAGTCGACATCGATTGTATGCAATCAAATCATCCGGTGATATTATTGACGTAGCCGGCCTCTTAGCAAACTTGGCAACAAGCTTACACATGGTCGTGGACGTATGCCCGAAAGCAGAAGGTAGTCTACGCCAGTCATCGGCTTCGAAGCTTGATGTCCCGGCACTGCCATGAGTCTTCACTGCATGCTTTTGGACGATCCTGGCTCTGATTTTGTCGAAAACAGTGGGGTGGTAGGGAAGCGCGCGTGGATGTTCGCTTTGAATGCAGTTGGGCTCCAAGGGTTGCCCTTCAGGATGTTTGTCGCGTAAAATCTCGAAGATGGTCTTCAGTCTATGAGATCGATAGGTGCGAGCGCGCCGCCTTTTTGCTCATCCGAAAGAATGCGAATAGCAATACTGATCTTACCACGAGACATGAAAACGTTGAACTTCTTGAGATCAGAGTGCTGCTTTTTTTCCTTGAGTTAATTCTCATTTGTGTTGCCTTGGCTTCAGAGAACAGCTCTGAGAAATTGCGGCTGTGCCATGCACTCAGTCTACGCTTGATGGTCTCAATGTTTGATCCATTGTCCGTGTTCTTTGTTGTGTTGGACTGAGGGTAAGGTGCGGAAATATCATACAGAGGGTCAGAGATATATCGGATCTATCCGTGTTTACACGGCAACCGGGGAGAGGACACAAGCCTTCGGCGAACTGTTCACCTGTTGTTGTTTTTTTGGGGATTTACAGCTGTGCTGAAGGGTCTAAAGTCCGCGTCATCAAATTAAAATAATGTCCAATAGTTTCTACAGTTTTGACAATCGCAGAACAATTGCCAAGTGCACATATTTCGCTCAGAAAATTCGAAAAAATTCCACATTGTACGTAATATTCGGTTTTTCTGTCCAGATGGTTCCCTTAAGTTTCTTAAATTTTCTTGCTGTCTTGTTCTTACTGAGCGTGAAGAACGAGGGCTTCCATGAGACGACCTCGCGGTATAATTCGCGCACTGTTACCGCGTGATGAGGCTGGAAGTTGTCCCAAAAAATATTCGATGGTGCGGCGATGGAACGTTCGGGGGCGGGCGATGTTGCAGGATCTATGAGTGCAGTGTCGGGAACGGTCAAAGCATTGTGTAGGGCCGGCGATGCGATTGCTGTTTCGGTGGCTGCGGTGACCTCAGAGCAGCATTTGCATGCTTGTTTTATGTCGAATCTCGAGTTGACGTTTCTTGTGAAGCCCACCACCAGCGGCTAGAAAGTTTTGCAGTTGTTTCTGTCGCTCAGGTGTCCTTACGTATTTCTCAGCGATAATGGCCCATTAATGAAAAACCATCACATACAGTGATGGCCTCTAAAACATAGGCCAACATAAAAACACTAAAACCAGGCTCAACAAAACTAATGACATCTTTAGAAGAACCAAATTGCTCTTCAATTACATCTAAAGTGTTAAATGACTATGGAAAATTTCCTTAACTAAATTAATTTAACGTACAAAATGTACCGCAAAGATTATACCGAGAAGAAATGCACTTGGATATTGATCTGATTATGTGAAAACTGTAACATACACAAGATAAACTGTGGGGATCTTTAAAACGGCCGGAAACCCCAGAGCTCAGCCTCTAAATCCGTTACTACTACTGGCAAAATTATGTTTGATTAGTGCTATGGTTTCCTGCTTTTGATGAAATGGGCCCAGCCGTGAGAGCTGTTATCATCACCATTTTTCTGTATTTGTATGATTTTTTCAGATGGAGGAGCTGTATGATAAACTACTGTGCAGCCCTTTTGCTGGTAATTTTCGATACGGGACTTCTGGGTTTCGAGATTTAGCCGAAACTCTGCTACCCATTGTCCCGAGAGTTGCTTTAGTAACTGCTTTGAGATGTGTGTTTGTGAATGATAAAGAAACTGCATCACTAGCATGTGGCATTATGGTTACTGCTAGTCATAATCCGATGCAGGATAACGGACTTAAAATAGTCGATGTTACTGGTTCGATGTTGCCCATAGAGTGGGAAGCCATTTGTACCAATATAGTGAATGCAAAATCTAGGGATGAATTGCAAGGGGCGGTTAATTCTGCTGTACCTGGGCTGTAAGTAAATTTTTGTTGAGCTTTTTTACTCGATAAGAAAAGCTGAAGCTATTGTGTTTTCAGTACGTTGCAAAAACTTACGAGTTGCCATATTTTTGTCGGTATGGACACCCGACCATCAAGCCCGTCTTATAAAGAGAAACTGATGTTCATTTTCAACTACCTACATATCAATGTTACTGACCTCGATGTTCTCACAACGCCTCAATTGCATTATGCTGTTATGAAATGCAACACCTCGAGTTTAGCATACAGAGCAGAGATGTCAGCGCAGCAATATTTACAGAGTTACAACGACGAATATTCTAAAGCTTTCAACTCATTTTTGAAGAACTTGAAACAACTAACGGTCAACCAATGTATCGTTGATGTAGCAAATGGTGTGGGCGGATTAAGCTTAGTTGAGCTGGCCAAGAAAATTGAACCAGTTGCTGTAATTACCACGAACAATGGAGACGGAATCCTGAATAGGAATTGTGGCGCCGACTTTGTTATCACTACCAAAACAAGCCCTAGTCCACTCGAACGGTGAGCTCACAATTTATGATGGTATCTTAAATTGCTCGAGAAAACTTAGATGCAATTATTTGAGTCTTGTTCTTCTTTAGGTAATTATCAGTTTTGTTTTAGTTCAAAAATCTGTTGGAGCTAAGAACTTTCCATCTCCAGTAACTAATAGCTGCGATAGCGAGCTATTATTGGCCTCTTTTTTACAGACCCGAGGACATTGGGGCGCTGATTTTTTGAAGATCGTTTCACACTGTTTGTCAATGAGAAGTCCAATTAGAGCGGTGAAAGTTTTCAATATGCTTTTAGATTGCCGTAAAATATTGGTGTTTGACTAAATTTCCAGTTTCGATTTCACTTGAATACTAATCTCCGACTTCCCATATTTTTTTCAAGTTAATAACATTTCGATAAAGTTAGCTGAAGGCAAAGAACGAGAGCTAGTACTGCCTGATGTCCAAGAGGACCAAGGGTGATTACCAATGTTCTCAGTATCATTGGTTGGTAATGAGGCATAAATGAGCCTCATTAAGTGTTTGAGTTTATGGCAATTGGTTTTCATTACTTCACATTGTTTGTTCTCAAAATATTGTAAAGGTTTTTTTGAGTATTGGGAGTATTTGTTGTACTTTGTCGTATCATTTAATATCATTAGAGACAGGTCTCCTAGATTGCTACTATGAACTATTTTACCGATTTAATCGTTTCATTTCAGAGCTAACTCTTTCTATCACTTTGAATTGCATTGTTTTTAAGAAACATTGAATACTTGGAGGTCTCCGAATTTTTATTGCACAATTTGTCTTTTTTTCTTAGTTTCCTTAATGACACGTATCATCGGTTGCTAAGGATGCCTAAATTAATTTAATTAATCCTTTCAGTTTTTAGCTGTTTTTTTTTTTTACTTATGTGCTGTTCGTTTTCAAAACAATTGTACAAAATTTGAGTTCTGTTATTAGTTGTTGTACTTTTTGATGTTTAACTGCTCTCAAACAAAGTTTGTAGCAATTATATTAGTCCTGTGGTCTTTCTTTAATGCGATTTTTCGCTTGACGATTTTTGGGTTGACTCATTTGACTTGGAAACAAGATGAACAGTTAGCTCTCGGAGGGCATTAAGTGACCGAGCAGCTCTCTTAGAGCTTTACGATTTACTAGTCTCTAAATATGAGATTCACCGAAACTGCTTTGAGGAGACAATTTGAAGGGTGGTGCTTAGTTTTAAAAGTTTGACCCTTCTGTCACCTCCCAGCCCCCCTCATTCACCCCCTACCTGACTCCCACTCTCACACCCACTTGATGCATCACTAAGCCCCAGCTGGCTACTGCCGAAGCCCACCGCTCGCTAGACGTTTGAGAGGAGTTCGCCCGATGTTAGTCAGGTATATTTTATCACTGAATCTTATTAATGGCATGCTTAATTGGTTGCTATTGAGTCGTATTTGAATCTAAATAGTCGCTTGAGTTCATAACAATTGTTTTTAAGATTGACACCTGGTTTTCGAAAAATTGAAATTGATTCTTCGGCCTTACTTGTTCTTGTTCTGTTGTGCTCATATTGCTTAGTCTCAAATATACGATAAATTCTTATTGGCTATTTGGTGCGGCTTAATTTTAGCCAATTTATTGGCTCCAACTTCTAGACAACGTTTTAATTTCTCAGAGATACCTTTCGTTTGATTTTGCGAATCTTGCCTTCATGTGTAGTTAATTTGTCCGTTTTTCAGCTATTAGATCTGCTCAGTGGTATCTTGTGACTTCAAAAGTTTTTGCTATGCTGTGGTTAAGGATTTTGGCATGTAGTACTTTTCTTACTTTGATGCACTTGACACCAACGAGTGCTTTTTGCCAAGTCAGTTTTTTGCCAAATTTTCTTCAGTTTTTGCATTTTTTTGCATTCACTTTTTGATTTATCTGTCATTGATTCCCGCAAAATTTTATTATGTACTGATTTTAGGACGCGTAATGTCATAAGTTGTTGTTATTTTCTTGAGACACTAAATCTTTGAAAAAAAGATTTTTCTTTTTTTGACCATATAGGGTTAGGGAGTTTTAATTTTGCGGTTAAATTTAGATTGTCGGCTCATTAGTTAGTTCATTTCAGATTAATTAAGGACTTGTTCTGTTGTTTTTAAAGTTCGCGTTCTGATCACGTTTTTCGTTTTCACCTTTGACTCATGGTTTGCCTCTCACTGGTTCAACTGAATTTTCGTTTTGTCTTCTTAGTCGATTTATTGACAGTTCCCATTGGGTCTCTATTAAGACAATTAAATTTATTTAATTTAAGCATTTGACTGCAAAGATTTTTATGACTTTGACACTGTTTCATAAAATTTTAGAGAATTTTTCAATTTTGTCCGTTTTTCTTGTTCTGTTTGTAGTCTTATTACTTAGTCTCTGTATTGATAGGTCCCATTTTGTTCCTAATAAAGCATAATTGAACCTTTTAAAATTATTTGTCCATATATTCAATTTTGTCCACATTTGTTGCTCATTTTGGCGTCTCGGCATATACTCTGTGATGACTGGTCAATTTGGGTTTCAAAGAAGACGCATTGAGTCACATCTAGATTAATATTTCTAATCACGATAGAGAAGTGAAGAAAGTGAACAGGCGAGTGCTTTAAGGGTGTATTTTTTTCAAGTTGCTCGTAAAGTTAATTGATAATTGATGTTTGGATTTTGAGTTTTTTTATCAAGCGGCAATTTGACTTCGGATTTCAATAATCTTTCTTCATACACGCGTTACCTTGGGTTCTATGATGCAACATGGTACCCCAAATGCGCAGCTAATGGTTTTCAATTTTAACACTCTTTTGTTCTCACCGATTTTTTAGTTTCGCCCTTGCTCTCACCATTTTTTTAGTTTCGCCAATTCTCACCATAATCTTTTGTCTATTTGTTTTGTTTCTTAGTATCATAAATGACAAAATCTCATCGGCTTTTTATAGGGCATAAACGATTTTCATAAACTGTTTCCGTGTATAGTTTTTGGGATTTAGTGACTTACTGACTTTGACTCTACCTTCTTTCAAATATGATTAGCGAATTTGACGGTACTTGTTGCTCATAAATGACTTCATTTTTTTAAAGCTTTTTTAACTTTTACACAAGCTTTTAAGAAAATTGTGAATAGTTTTGAGTTTTGCCTGTATTTTCTGTTCTTTTTGTTTTGTCAAGTAATTTTTTTGAAATAGCATTGTTTTTTTTTGCTGTTTTTGGTGTTTTTTTTAATTCAAATTGCGTTAATAACGCGTTAAATTAGCTGTCTAATGAAGAATAAAAACCAACTTAACCTAGTCATTCATTATCTGTTAATTTTTTAAGAATATGACATTCATTTTCTGAAGAAATAATTGAATTTTTCGGGTTTTACTCGTATTTGTTTTTGTTTTTATACTTGGTCTCATTGGTGACAATTATCATTAACCTCATAATTAACCTCGTAGTTTATTTTATGTTCGGATACGTTTTGATTTTATTTTTGAGATTTTTTGAATCTTACATTTAATTTTTGTAACTGATGTCCCTGGGTTGATATAATGAAAAGATTGTATTTGCTTTCTCAACGTTTAATGTTATTAGGTTATATTTGTAGCTCCCTATTGAAAGCCCGATTTCTCCCTTTTTTAGTTGTATTTCCGTACATCTATTGAGTTGGTTTGGCTCTTAGGCATTTAAACTAGTTGTTTGACCTTTTCTTTTTGCGTATTCTTTCTACGAACCCGTGGTCTGAATGATTACTTGTTGGTATTTGTTTTGATAGTTCTGACGTCACTGCCTATTCAAAATAGATTTTGTTTTTAATAATTTAGTTATATAGTATTTATATTTTTATAAATAATTGGGTATATTTATTTAATTAGGTCAGATGTTCAATTTTAACGAGTTGTTTCTGTATAATTGCTGATAGTTAATTTGTTACTCTATTTAGTTCTTTCGTTTGTTATCCAGGAAATCACGTCCTGCTACTTTTTATTCAGGTTCTGCTGTTTTTTTTTTATTTCGTCTGGAGTCTTGTTGCCACCATGTGACGTGTAAAAGGAGCAGAAAGCGAGTATTTTCTTGGCGTTGAAGTTTAAAAACGTAGTGAAAAAGGAGCGTCACAACAAATTTACAGATTGTCTGAGTTAATTTTTCCCCGTACGGCAATTTGACTTCTGTCACAGTTTTTAACTTGTTCTTTTTTTACACGAAAGTTGACACATTTGTTCTCAAGGTTTATGCTTCTAACTCTCTGTAGTTTTATTTAAAGGCAGCTAACGGTTTCTATGACGCTAACTATTTTTTCATACAGAATTTTAAAGCGTTTCTTCAGTTTTTCATAGCTTTCTTTTTGTTGTCTTTTCTTTTCTCAACGACCAGTCTCCTTTGATGGATTTCATGGGTTTCTTATAAAGTTCAATTGAAGCTATTTAACTGTTTGATTTCATATCTAACGTTTTGACGATTTCGACATTTTAAAAATTATCACTGATTTTTTGCCCATATTTATAGTTGTTCTTTTTGTTGTTCCATCACTTTAATGGCAGGTCTCATTGGCCCTCTAATTAGGCATAATTGGAGCTTTTAGGGAGTTTCAATGCATATTTAACATGTTTACTTTGGCAATTAAGCCTGTTTCCGTAGTACTTTTTGTTGTTCTCTAATTTAATATTAATGTCAGGTCTCATTGGCTATCAGATGAGCCGTAATTGATGCTAGTTAAGAGTTTGAATATCTAACGGTTTAAAGAACTAAGGAGCTTTTAGGGGTTTCAATGCATATTTAACGTGTTTACTTTGACAATTGAGCCTGTTTTGCCTGTTTCCATAGTACTTTTTGTTGTTCTCTCATTTAATATTAATGTCAGTCCTCATTGGCTATCAGATGAGCCGTAATTGATGCTAGTTTGAATGTCTAACGGTTTAAAGAACTAAGCACACCTTTTTTTAAAAAAAATCTCAACTTTCAAGTGCTCTTTGTCCTATGCTTTTAATTTCGCTCATGAAAGTTGACAGCTCATATGAGAACGCGTGTGGCTTTTTGTAGTTTGTGACGAAATTTGTAGCAATTATTTTTTAGTCCTTTTGGTCTTTTTTTATTGATTTTGCAGTTTTTTGAATTTTTTGTCCCGCACTTAGGGCCCAGGAACCTCCTCCGAGGTTTGATAATAAGCTGCGGCTAAATTTATGGAGTTAATGGAATGGTTATCAAAATTTTAATGACTTCAATTTTAGCAATTTTTAATAAAATTTAAATTTTCAAAATCCCGAAAGTTTTTACCATGTTCCATGTTTATGGATCTTTACGAGCCTTTATGGATCTTTACGAATCTATTTAAGTCTTGAAATAGGGATACTGGGTTACTGGATAGTCTCTTAAGATAATAAAATGGTTATGAAAATATTATTACGATTTTTGCAAGGTTTTGTTAAAATTTGCAATTGTTTCTAAAGTTTTCATTATTTTTGTCCTTTTTTGAGTTCAACGACCATTACTGGCCAACAAAATTTCAAGTTTCGGAGATGGTTTACTTGACTGAACTTTCGAGACCAAAAATGGTTTTGATTTTACTGCGAATTTGAAAACTTTTTAATAAGATTTTGCTTTAGTTTTTTTTCTATATGATTTATTTACTCACAAGAATATTTTTGTTATGAAGAAATTTTTTAATGTTTTGTCCTCTTATGAGTTAGAATACCCTCACATAACGCCCTTTAAGCTAAAGCTAGCCTCACTAAACTGTGGCTACCTACTGACAAAGCCAACCGCTCGCCGGTCTTTTGAGAGCAATCCCCCCGTTCATAGGAATCCGATTATTTATAAGATGGATAGAATGTTTTGGAGATTGGAACGTTATTTCAGAGATTTTTTAAATATTTGAGTCAGTTTGTCTAGTTTTTTTCGGAGGTAGTACTCAAAAAGTTCTAATCTGACAAACGACATTTCGACATAACCGAAATAAATAAAACTACATTGAAAGTGATTGAAAACGAAATCGATCCATTACAGTCCACCTTTTTCCTAATTAAAATTAATCGGAAAAAATTGTTCTAAAGCCTCCATGGAAAAGAATATGAGTAGGAGCAAACGCGTTTCTTCCACGCTCAATTAGACCTTTTTTCAATCTATATACTTGATCACATGGCAATTCAGCTAATTCTCCTATGTCCAATGCCATGATACCCAACGCCATCATTTATATCCACTACCTATGTACCCAATGCCATTTGATGTTTTCGTTCCTTAATGGGACTAAAAATTTGCCCATGTTCTGTTGATAGTTTCATATCAAGTCCTAGGGGCTGTTTTATTATATAGTGGGCGAAATAGTCGTTCTGAAAATGGCTGGTTGGGTATAATGGCACTGGGTAAATTTTTCGGACACCATTGCCTTTGTATGGAGCAGTTTGATGGTCAATGTGTTTTTTAAGTAATCTTGGTCAAAACCTGAGCAATTATGATTTGCTTTTCGTTACTATAGGTTTTTTGACGTTGTTTTAGTCGGCACTTCCTTTGCGGGCGTCCAGCGACTCAACAATAGCTAGGTTTGCAATAAATATTGATAACAGATATTGTTTTGTCTTGTGTGATAATATTAGCCTCAGAGTCGTCTGTTCTAACACAACCTATCGTTCCGTTATCTCAAAATAAGGTTTTGGTTTTGATGAAATTTGACGTGAACAATGTCTGCGGTCATGTGAATGCAATTTTGTAGACCAATTAAGCACATACTACCCATTATTCTAAATTTTGGTTGTGATAAATAAAGCTGAAACTCGAGATAATTGATGGTCGGCTCTATTGATATTGAGGGTTTGCCTAATTACAGTGCAAAGTTCGCAATTTTGAGACGTTACATAGAGTGTAATGATCTGAAAGAGTTGATTCTGTTGAGCAAAGTTAACTGACTTTTTGTCATGTATTTTCTGACTGTCAACGTGTAATTAAAATTGAAAGAGACAAATAACAATAAAAATATTGAGAGCAAAAAAATGAAAAGCTGTAACGGGTTTAAAACCTATAGAAAATTTTAACCTTTTTCTTTGACCAAACAGAAAGCTGATCTTCCTGCAAAAAGGTTTGAAGAAAGACTTTGAAGGAATATTTTGCGCAAGTTGGAATTTTTTTTCGCTAATTTCTCTTGACTAAATTTTATTTGAAGACGTCTAATCTCGAAACCGGCCGGGCCACTTTGTTTGTTTTCGCTGAGTATGGATGAGTTGTTTTAGTCCTAGTGAAAAAATAATACGGGCCAATTAATTGTCTCAGGCTGCTTTGAAAGTTTTTCATTGAGAGTTTAAGGCGCCAGTTTGAATTTCAATTTCGTGAAAATTTTATCAATCGTTTGGAGCTTGCGGTTTCATAAAAAACATGGTAATAGAAGTTTTAACGTATTTAGGAGTATCAAAAGGGTGATGAGGTATTTTCTGATAACACTAACCAAAACTGCAGGGGAGTCATATTTTAAGGGTTTGAAGGACAAATTTGGGAGGGGTTAAGCTGGCTGCTACCAATCTCAACCTCTAATCAGCGGTTTTTTCCTAATTATTTGTCGTTTTTTGTAAACATCCTGCTGACTTAATTAGTGCGTCATTTACTGATTCAATTAGTTTACGGACTGCAGTAATGTCTGATCTGTCTGCAGCTGGTTCTGTTTTTAGCAACAAGTGCTACTGCTCGTTTGACGGAGATGCTGATAGAATAGTGTTCTATACAAAAGGAGATGACGACTCATTTGTGTTGCTTGATGGAGACAAGATCACATGTCTACTTGTTCACACGTTGCAAACTCTGCTCAGCAAAACAGGTTAGCATGTCAACTAATTTTTGTATCCTTGTAAACGTGATTAATAGCCGCCTCAGCCTCTCAAACGGCTATTATTTAGACACTCTCCTTTTTACAATTCAAATAATTTGAATTTTTTTGGGGCGCTGTCTTTTTTTGTAAGATCTCTTCACACATTTTCATGATTTTTGAAGTCAAATTGGAGTAGTGATTTTGGTCACGTCGAAACAGGAAGTGGAGCAAAAAAGCGAGTGGTCTTGCGGTGTGAAATTTTTTTGCTCTACTTTCAAAGTAGAGTGAGAAAACGGTGTTTGAAGAAAAATTCGGTTTCTCGCTAGTGGTTTTTTTTGTTCAAATGCAGCAAGGCAATTTCACTTTGATTTTTACTGTTTTTTTTTCATTTCTTAGATTAAATTTTTTTTCTAAATGGTTTTCCCAATCCATTCATAGTCCCTTCTAGGTCTAGTTTTCTGTTTAGTCAATAAAAATTGTGCGTCAGGACTTGTCTTGCTATGTTTTTACAATTCAAATAACTTGAATTGTATTGGGGCGCTCGCTTTTTTTAAAGATCTGTTCACTCATTTTCATGATTTTTGAAGTCAAATTGGAGTAGTGATTTTGGTCAAGCCGAAACAGGAATTGGAGCGAAAAGGCGAGTGGTCTTGCGGTGTGAATTTTTTTTTGCTCTAATTTTAAAGTAGATTAAGAAAACAGTGTTTGAACAAAATTTCGGTTTCTCACTAGTGGTTTTTTGTTAATATGCGGCAATTTCACTTTGGTTTGTTGTTTTTGTAAATGGTTTTCCCAATCCATTCATAGTTCATTCCAGATAAACCGAAGGGGGAAGGCTTTAAACCGCGGAGTTCGTTTCAGTGGTTCAAAATTTGACCGGGTTTTTTGTTTTTGCTGTTCGCTTTTTAAATGTATACCCGCTATGTTCATACCGTTTCATTACAGTTTGAAGTTTAGACTATTCTCTAATTTTAGTTTTTTATTTCAATATCGAATCGGACTGGGTTGCTACAGAGCACACAACATGCGGTCTCTAAATGTATTCTAGCTCAATCCGATAGGAAAACAAATCGAAGACAAATATATGTCTAAGAACTGTTTCTGTAAAATATTTAAACTAAGTTTCGCTCTTTGAACTCATGAGTTGAAGGTGGGAGTTCTCAACCTTGAAGTGCAGCTCAAATAAGTTGGAGATGCATGACACAGTTGCAAATAGTTTACTGCGCAAGAGTGGTTTTTTGAATACAAAACAGTAACAATTTGCTGCTCAGGATCATTGAAAGTACACGACGGTCACACTTTATTTACTGCTCGACTTCATTTTTCCAATACTTTGCTTAGTTATAAGAGAAAAGCCTATTGCTCAGGCTGCTGTAGATGAGTTCTCTGCTATGTTGCTGTTTTATTCCCACTTTCCTTATCAGGTGACTACTACTGTAACTGTAACTATAATTAAAACTGTGACTGTTGCTATGTCTAAACATTTGCTATAACAACAGAAAGTGGACAAACATGAACAACACATGTAAAAGTGTTCCCTTCTGAGTTGTGTGCTTCTTTTTTCTTTCTGACGCATGCCCCGCAAGATCAGCTCCAACAACGAGTCACTTTTACACCCTTTCGTTTTTGTGTTTTAGTTTTTTGTTTTGTGTGATCTAATTTTCTCTCACTCATAAGTGTCGGCAGCTGAACACAAGTGGCTGCAGTTTATTGCCAAAATTCCTCTATTGACGTCATTCGAAGTCAGTTATTGAATTTAGCTACTTCCCCTGCCCCAAATGAATCAGGCTGCAATAAGTCCGAGCTCCCACTAGTCGTTCGTGGGCAATTGTTCCGACGCTAGTCCGTTACCATCGTTTTATAATTGCTCTTGAACGGAGTTCATAGCAATTATTGTAAAAGTGTGTCTTTTTTATGCAATTTTTTCGCTTGACAATTTTGCGCTTTTCTTCTAGAACGTTCTGTGATTTCTCAATTGACTTTTTCACACTTTCGTTCTTCATTTTTGAGTGATCTCTATTGGTCTCACTCCGAAGTAAAGCTGGTTGCTAATATAAATTGGTTGCAGCACAGAAAGAATAAGGTTCTGATGGCGCAGTTTAACGTGCTTGGGGTGACGGTTTGGGAGGTCAATGGTTCGAATTCCGGGCGGGAAAGGGTTTTTGCACCGATAAAGAAAAATTGATCTAGTCTACAGCCCCTGAAATAACAGCTACAGCCTCGCCTTTCGTTCAAGAGCAATTCTTCCGACACTTGGCGGTTTATGTTTTAAATAAGCATGAATGAATGCCTTGCTGGTTGATATTGTACTGATTTTGGTTTGTATAGCCTATTAATTGGTTGGACTATTGTGGATTGTAAACTCTCCTAAACTGGCCTAAATGTGGATTGGGCCAGTTTATAGGTTCTAGGTATATTTGAGGTGTATTTCAGTAAAAATATAATAATTGCTGGAGAGTGCCTCGAAAACTTTATTTGGAAGGTTTAATATATTTGAGCGCTATTTTATTTTGACGATTTTGTTCGGTATAATCATTTCATAATCCGAGTTCAATGTAATCATGTGCTTACCAGTGGATGTCTTGAATATAGAGGAGCGACAACTGGTTGTGATTGGGGTTATTTAGATTACTGAATGTGCGTATTATGGGGAAGGGCTTCTAGTTGTTGACCAGGAAATCAATTTCCTGAATCCCCGACTCAATATGATCATCTATAGCTGACTTTTTACACCTTTCTAACGGTGGATAAATATTGCAACTTGTCCGATCTCTAATAAGGAATTGAAATCCAGTATCAGTGCAATAAACTCAATTTAATCACTATCTCATCAAAGAAAAAATTGTTTGCGAACGAGAAATATTTTTCAGTTTGGTAATAAAAGAACGAGATTCAAACATATTTTTTTTTAGATTCTGCGACCAAGTTCTCAATAGCTGCAGTTCAAACCGCCTATGCAAACGGTGCCTCGACTAACTATCTCGAGTCAACTCTCAAAGTGCAAGTTGTATGTACCTCGACAGGTGTGAAATACTTGCATAGAGCAGCCGAAGAAGCAGCCGATATTGGAGTGTATTTCGAAGCAAATGGACATGGAACTGTTTTGTATTCGAATGGTTTCGTGAATCATATTAAAGAGTTGAAGACAGCTTCGTATGAGTATGAATTGTTAAACCTGTTGGTAGAGATGACAAATAATGCAATTGGTACGGCAGAGATGGTCATATGTTGTAATAAAGTTAATACATCGAACAAACTAACTAACTCTATTAACACAGGTTTATGAAAAATAGATGTTCTATCGCTATTCGGGAACGTTGTGTAGGCTTGCCCTCTATATAATGCTAGAGGAAAGCTGATATTTTAATGTCGAATCACTCAAACATTTAAGTGTTCATGAATTGTTTTTAGGTGCGTTTAAACGAACTCCAAGTTTTTAAATTGATCTCGAACGAAGTTTGAAGCATTTATTGTAAACGTGTCTTTTTTATGCATTTTTTTGCTTGACAGTTTTTCCGCTTTTGACTTTTCTAGTTACTTTTTTGCACGCTTGAGTTTTTCATTTTTAGTTGCTCTCTTTATGAAAAGAAGTTAGTTGGTAATATAAATGATTAAGGGAGAAAAAGAATCAACGCGTTTGAAGCATAGTGGTTCAGATGTTGGATTATCGTCGTGGGAGGTACGTGGTGCGAATTCCGTTAGGGTCGGCATTTTTGCAGCCTTGAAGCATTTCTATGCCACACACCTCTAAATTAAATTGCTCCGGCCTGTCATTCGAGAGCAATTCATCCGACGTTAATCGGTTTGTTTATTTAACCAGAACACAAAATTTTAGTTTGATAAAAATGCAATTGATGGAATTATTTGATGCAGTTGCTGTGAAGATCAGGCAATGCTTTTTTTTTATCTTAGATCGTACCTTTCAAAATGTTTGTTTACTGAAATTTCTAGAAGTTCTTTAGAATGAACTGATTTCTGGTCTCGTGTGGAGCACCATAATTAAGATGATCACTTATTCTTAAGCAATTCAACGTCGGAATTTTTCGTGTACTCTCATAGACTATGAATTTTGAAAACGGTTGAACATCCTCCTCTTTACTGATTGTTTAATTGCTCTCAAACGAAGTTTGTAGCAATTATATTAGTCCTGTCGGTCTTTTTTATGCGATTTTTCGCTTAACCGATTTTTCGTCTGACGCTTTTGACTTTTCGTCCTCAAAAACGGGATAAGCAGGTAGCGCCCAGCGGGCATTAAGTGCTCTTAGAGCCCTTCAGCTCTGTTTCTGATCAAACTGTTTTGGAGACTTATACTTATACTTATGGTGTGAAGGGCGGTTCTTAGAGGTTGAGACACCCCCACCCCCACTATTGCCTCCACCCCCCACCGCGCTGTCCCCCCCCCCCCAACCCAGTGTTGCCCCCCATCAGCCCCCGATGCACCCCCCACCCGTGGCTAGCTACTGGCGAAGCCAACCGCTTGCCGGTCGTTTGAGAGCAATTCGCCCGACGTTAGTCGGTTATGTTTTTTGTAACTGATAATAGTTTTGTAATATTAGTTACAGCACATTTTCAAGTATTATTGAATCAGTACAAACGTTACCTAATTAATTACTTGCGGACAAAGTTTTAAGCTGTTTTTGATGATAAATGTTTTTCTGGTGCATAGCGCATATCAAAAGACTTCTAAACATTTGTCTAAATGATGTCAAACATTATTAGGTATTCCAAAAATATCAGAAAAACTGCACCAGCGAGAGCGCTATTAGAGCAACTAATCCGTTTCCACGTGTCTTTTTTGGTGGATAAAGTTTGAGCATCATTCAAAGTAATTGCAAATGTGTGTAACCCTGTCTTTGTGCAAAATTTTGTTTCGACCGTTTTCTAGAATTCTCTTTTGGTTGCTCGAGCTATTTGACTTTTTTGTCAAATAGTTCGGTTTTTCATCTTCGCCCATGAGAGACTAGTTACAACCATAACGAAACAATTTTTTGACAGCAATTTGTTCGAAGGTGGTCTTTTGTTTTCTGTGCACTGTGCTTCATATTTTAACCAATCCTTTTTGGTGGCATTAAAATATTGATAATATGATTTGTAAACTGTGCATAATATAGGCTTGCGTAACAGAATAGGAGCTCTACTTGTTCAGGGTAGACTTGACTTGAGAAAGGAAGCCACGAAGAACAAAGTAGTCGTCTATAATAAGCCGTAGTTGCATTTAAAAGTTAAAAGTTAGTGAAGTCCCAGAAAATTTATTTCGTTTGCTTAGATCCCAATTTCTTCCTTTTACAGATTCCAGATTTTCGCGTCTGATCGTTTTTTCTACAATAATCCTTCATGTTTGTGGTCTATTTTATTAGCCGCAATCAGCCTCTCAACGGCTATGATTTAGGTTCCCTCTTTTCTTTTCTACAATTCAAAGAATTTGAATTGTATTGGGGCGCTGTTTTTTTTAAGATCTGTTTACACATTTTCTTGATATTTTGATGTAAAATTGGAGAGGTGATTTTGGTCACGCCAAAACAGGAAGTGGAGTGAAAAAGTGAGTGGTTTTGAGGCGTAAAATTTTTTTGTTCTAATTTTAAATTAGAGTGAGAAAATGGTTTTTGAAAAAAATTGCTTTCTCGCTAGTGGTTTTTTGTTTTAATGCAGCATTTTGACATTGATTTTCACCATTTTTTCTTTATTTTTTTGGATCTGATTCTTTCTAAATGGTTTTCCTTATCCAAGCGTTGTCCATTGTAGGTCATTTTTTTTATTTAGTCAATGAAAATTTTTGAATTGTGTGTCAGAACATGTGCTGCTATGTTTTTTTATTTGCTTTACCTTTCGATCACGTTTTTCGGTTTACGTAAGTCTCGATTTTCACGCTTCTGACTTACTTCACTCACTGGTTCAACTGATTGGATTTTAAATTCTTTCACGCATTGAATTATGTAATTTAGTGAATACGGTCAAAAGAGCAAAATGCATTAGGTTATCAAAGTTCAGAAAAGCGTTTGCTAGCGGGCATTAGTATTATGCTTAATAGCCTTCAGTTTAGAAGCTGAACAAGGCGGCTCGGTAATGTGCGATGGCACATAAGGTTCCGACCCCGCCCATCCACAATTTTGGCATAATTGTCTACCAAATGAGGAACAGATAGAAAAACCCAAAAATTATCTTTTGGAATCCCAAAAAACTAAAAAAAACCCAAGTATTTTTCAAAAAAAATATGTATGAACGATAAGATAGCCTCCAAAGCAAATAACTCAGTGGAGTAAAACTTGATGCATTAAATTGCTGTAATATGTCAATATTAAGAAAGCGAGTCAAGACGAAGAGCAAAATCAAACAACAACAGCAACAACAAACATTAATTACATCAAAAATTTTACGTCCGTTTTAAAAAACCAAGCTTAATAACAAATTCAACACACCGTCAGATAAAACTAAGACTCAACAAAATAACTTAAAAATCACCAGAAAAGATATGGGACCAGTCCATAAAAAGGTTTGGTAACAATTAGACAAAAAAGAACAAAAACAGTAAAGTTAAAAAATTCGCTTTCTTTTTTTTAAATTAGTAACTTTAAAGTAATGAAAACCGTTAAAAATCAAGTAAAATATCCTAAAGGCGTGCGATAACCAATGCGTCTATAGAAGGGCATCGGGACCTGACCTTATTCATTTTTTAAGCGGCTAAAAAGAACAAAAAAACAACAAACAAAAAATTAATTGAAACTTGCCAGAAAACGCTGTCAAAACCTTCAAGCCATATTTTGGCCCTGAAAATATATTTGATTGCGCTTTCCTCAAATACCAAAAAGGTAGTGTGTGGTCATTCATTAGTGAGACTAGGTAACAAGTAGACAAAAAAGAAAGAAGGGCAAAAGTATGTAATACTTTTAATTTTTTTCGAAATAAAATTACATCAGAAGTCAAAAAAGACTTTAATTACATAATAATATGTTCAAATAGGGTCGTTTATTCATCCATAGGAACCTCTTGAGACCTGCAGTTATCCAGAATATGTCTAACGTCTACAAAAAGAACGTCAAAAATAACAAAAATCAAATTAATTTATTTTTTTTGTGAAAAACCGGTGTCGAAGCCAGTAAGGTCATAACGAATTCTTTTTTTTAAAAAAAATGAGGACACTAATTCTATTTGACACCTTCCCCTGACATCCACAATGTCATATTTGAGCTGTAACTAACTAACGAGATTAGGTAACAAAAAGAAAAATAAAAAAATTGCGAAGTTTAATTTTTTTTTTAGTTTTGGAAAACGATTCTTTTCAAAGTCAGGAAAGCCATCAGCTATCTGATAAAATCAGAATATCGGCTCAACTATTCTTCCATGAAAACCAAAAAACCTATCACTATAAAGGAAATTTCATACGACCGAAATGACAAAGTAAAAATGACAGTTAAAGACAAAATTAAAAAATTCAATTACTTTCTTCAAGAAAGTGTCGAGGCCGTTAAAACGATAATCTATATCTTTCAGGGTTTTGATATGTTACATTGTGGCTTATTTTGAACCCTAATAATGCGAAAGGACTCCGAAAATTTATAAAAGAATTCAAAAAGTAAATCGAAATTTCATTAAAAAGTTTTCCTCCGAAAAACTATTTTTAAAGTCTTAACAGTCATTAGCTGTCCTCTCAAGTTACTACGTAGTTCGTTTACTGTTCCTTAAGAAGCCTATTGTTTTTCTAGTCATCGAGTCTATGCCATAGGACCCCGAAAAATTAGTAAACTTTCAAATAAAAAATAAAAATTTTGTTAAAAAATTTTCTTTCGAAAATTTTTTTTCAAGTCTTAACAGCCATTAGCTGTCCCCTCAAATTACTAAATAGGTTCGCTTAATGCTTTTTAGGAAGCGTATTGCAATTCTAGTCAACGAATCTATGTCATAGGGCTACAAAATCTCATTAAAATCTCAAAAAAAGAATCAAAATTAAAAAAAAATTAAAACTCAGAATCGGAGCCATAAAAATTGCCCGATTCCTTAAAAACTAATTATTTGTTTATTGGGCATTACTTGACGGTAAATGAGGTTTGTCAGGAACACAACCTGGATAATAAATGTGACTAGTCTCCAAGTGACTTGAAAAAAAATTATAAAAAAAACATGAAAAGGTTTTTAAAAAATCCAGCTCTCAAATGAAAATCGAGGATTTTCTATAGTAAACATCACTATGAGACGAAAACTACCCCTTTTATGGCCTTTCGTCTGTTAGAATCACAAGAATGTTCCATTTATAGCAGAAAATGTAATTTTGAATTGATATTTTTTTATAGAAAATAGCTTAATTTGAACAAAAAGTGAACAAAATCATGCCAAACTTCACGTGTTCACGCAAAACTTTAAACCTCGATAATTCCTCAAAAAACGAAATTCGAAAAAATCTTTTTAATTCCGAATTCTACGCGAGACGAGCTTTTCAATGATACCACTCACTCTTCTCTACGATGAATATATCGATCGGCCAAAATTCACGGAACAAAAAAAAACCATTTGAGTATATAGTTCCTCCCCCCCCACAAGTGGGGTCGGAACAATTAGGTGTTATTTCAGAATCTAACTGATTATGCAGAATTTACACACTAAATAAGAAAACTGACACATAGAAAAATTCTGTCAATTTCTATCGCTTTTTTTCTATTTCAATCCCAATGTGCGTCAATTGGGTCAACGGCGGCTATTTTCCGGCAATTTGCCGGCTATGATTTTGTCTCAAACTTTCACAATTCAAGAGAGTTCAATAATTTTCTGATGAGTTTTTGTTTTAGATACAATCCTAAAACGTGACTGTAAGATAATCTGAAGAGTTTGTTCTTATTTTCAAATTTCGAAAACTAACAATATAATTTTCCAAAAGTACCCAAGCTCTTGTCCGGTCTTCACGCATGAAAAAAATGTTCTCATGCTCAATGAAGACTTGAATAGTTCTGACCATCTCTGTTAACTAAGGCGATGCAATGACGGATTTACTTCTGGTTATCTCGTGCCTTAACTACCTGCAGTGGGATATGCTCACGTGGGCTGCAATCTACACAGATTGGATGTCGAAACTGGCCAAAGCAAAAGTTGCCGATCGGTTCAAAATTCAGGTTAGTTTGCGGAAATATCTGGGACTATTTCCATGACTATGATCAAGAGGAACTTCTTTTTGTTCTCTAGAGTTTCGGATGCAAAATGCGGGTTCTTAGCCCAATGGGTGATTTTTACTTAGGAATCATTTCTGTGAATTTTAGTGGAAAGAAAAGGTACATCCAAAGGGTTATTTTCAGCATCAAAATAATTATTTTAACGTTTACTCATGCAATGATAGAGGAATGGAATTCCTCGTGACATTGCTGACGGTGATTTAACTATAAACCGAACTGACATTTCAAGTACAAGTAGAAATATTCGATGCATAATTCACTTATAAATATAATTATAGGTGACAAACGCAGACCGTACAATAACTGCACCGGAAGGCATGCAGGCGGAGCTTGATCAACTAGTTTCAAATGTGAACAACCGACTAAGTTCACCAAATGGTGATTTCAATTCTTCCGAAGTGAAAGCGAGATGTTTCATTCGGCCTTCGGGGACTGAGGATGTTGTCAGAATTTACATTGAAGCCGGATCGGATTCCGATATTGAAGAAATATTCGATGGTGCTCAGAGTTTAATCAAAGAGTATTTGGAGTAATATAAAATGTTCTTTTTCCTGTTGGAAAAGGTATTGATATCTAAAGCTATTATGGGTTCTATAGTTTTTATTACCTTCGCCCGTTCAAAGGTAACTACGAAGTCAGTTCACGTATATTGACGATATTTGAAATCTGGGGTTATAGATTGTATTAAAGTTGCCAATTTATTGTCCACAAATCATCTATTTATACTCGTGGTTTAACCACAATGATTGAATACTTTCAAAGCTGTATATTTTGTATATTTAATATGTATGACACTTGTAAAGAGGTAAATTTAAAGTTGTGTTCGATATTTTTCCGATGCAAACTCAAAAACATTTTCGTTTAGCTAAATCAATCTTATGAACAATTGAATTTTGAAGCGTCTTAGAATTTTGCGTTGATTGGCCAATTTTATATATAAGTTCCTGGCGTTTTCTAAATAATGGCGGTGAAGCGACTCATCTATTAGACTAATTGATATACTATTGACTTTAATATAATTGAGATTTATTGATGATAACGTTTTTTAGTTTGTAGTCTGCGTATTTTTCTTTCGACAATTTGATGACCGAATTTCAACAATTTGATGAAACAAGAACAATTTGTCTGGGGTAAGTATGGTCTAATATTGATCTAATTTTTAACACATGTTTCGATCGAAGTTTGAAGCACTTCTTTTGTTTGTTTAATAGCCGCGTCAGCAATTCCAGGTGGCTATTATTGCGCTCCTAATTTTTTTTATCGTCTAACAAAATTTTGTTTCGTCTTACCCTGACTTCTTGGAATTGACTTTTTCAATGACTTCAGTGACTTCTACTGCTTCGCAGTTAAAATTTTTGTTCGTGGCGTCTTTTCTGCTTTTAGGTCCATTGCGTGACTTATCTCACTCAAAGAAATGACTTCTGAACTCACTTATGGAACTTTAAATTTTATGAACATTTACTAGTTAACAATCAATAGTGCGCATCTAAGTAGTGCCAAACTTATATGCCCTAGTTCTTGAGTATTAGAGCCTGGTCAATCTGTATCTTATTTCTTTATTTGTTTCAATTCCTGGTTGGCCACAAGCGTCTATCGCCGCTATTTTCCGGCAATCTGCCGGCTATGTTTGTTTGTATTTTTGCAAAGTTTATCTTGTCCTTGAATGTTTTACTCACTTGAGGCGTCCGACGTTTTATCAGCGAAACGGAATACACTGGTCAAGCTCAAAGGCATCAGCGTCAAGCCGATAACCCGCTGTCTTAGCCTCCGTAAGCTTAAATTGTAGGTCAGTTTTACATTTAAAAAATTCCTTTTGATGCATTTGGTTAGAGTTTTACTGTATTTGATGTTAAAGAAGGTCAATCAAGGTTCTCACGAGAAAATTTGGAAAGAAATTTGCCTTCTTTGCTGTTGCGAATTCGTTGTGGGACAAAAGCGAAATCAATCAGTAGAAACAGGATAAACCATAAAGCTCGGGCACTGACCTTATATTTGAAAACAGTGTATAAAGTTATCGAAGCTCCGTTGGGTCTTCTCTTGGTTCTAGTATTATGCTTTTAGTCCTCCATATTAGGGGCTCAATTCACCATATTACTCGAATCTAATGAAACTGCGGACTATTTATGAAAATTTTTTGACACCAATAAAATCAGGCTGTCGTTATTTTTTTCTAATCGTTTCAATACCAACGTTGGGAAATGAAGTCGACGGCGGCTATTTTTTGACATTTTGCCGGCTAGGTTTGTTTCTTACAAAAAGTATCTGAATTGTCTCCAAATTTTTATTAATCAATTTTTAAAACCTTATAGATAATTCTACTCTCCGAAACAGTTTTTATAGCATTTGCGTAATTCTTCGTAGATTTTTACGATCATTTGATGGCGTTTTAAAAACAAAACAGCTATCTGTTATTAATACTTCCTCTCAGCAACTAAATTACTGTTGATCTGTTTGGGAAAGCATTGTCTATTGTTATAGCTCCGAAGCTGTAAGCTGAGCGTAGCTATATTGCGGTGCTCTTGGTTTTTTTTGTTTCGTCGTCTGACGCTTTATTTTCGTTTTACATTTGTTCTAGAACATTCTGTCTCGTCACTGCTTAAATGGCTTTTTCGCGCTTGATTTCACGCTTTCTGCGTGACCTAAATTGCGGTTATTCAGAAACAGAATCTGTTCCTAAAACAAAGTTGATTGTAAGAAAACAGATTGTATGGTCCGAATGCCGAGTGGTTAAGGCGACTGGCTGTTAATCCGGAGATCGCCGGTTCGAGACGCGACAGGGAAACTTTTTTTGCACCCAAAAACAACCTCCTTTGAAATAAACTTGTAAGTTTTATAGGCGGCGGCGATAACTATTATCAACTCACTTCTGTATCTTTTTCCATCTGTATTTTACGGCACGCAAGTCTATTTCGCAGCTATTCCGGCAATCTGCCGGCTATGTTTGATATATATTTTTTTCTAGCGGGCAAAGCATTTTTTAATGCTCTAGAATAAAGTTTGAAGCACGTATCTTGTTGTGTTTCTTTTTGTGTTTTTGCAAAGTTTTGCGTGTTCTTGAATGTTTTACTTTCTTGAGGTTTTCGACTTTTTGTCGAAGAAACGGGATAAAGTGGGAAATTTCAAAATTGGTGGCCAATTGTCTCAGAGCCTTTTGTAAGTTGTAAGTGCACGGATCACCAAATCGGCCGAGGAAGAACTTCGTGACATTTTTTTCCACATCATTTTACCCTCACTTTCTACCGCGCCCTTTATTATATTCGGCTGTCTCTTCTCTGTGTTTAAACTAGGTAAAACGAAAGCCAACCCTTTGCCAATTTTTCGAGAGCAATTCATCTGGTGCTAGTGTAGTTCTTTTCACCTTCAGTTTTACTGTTTAAACTAAGCATTTATGTATAAGCGTCAAGTTTTTGTGCATTTAGGTCTTTAATCAGACAGCTTAACAAAATAGTTTAGTGGTTTTCACAAATTTCGCGGAATTAAGTTTGTTTTTAAAAACAATCCAAGGTCTCAAATATAAATATCAAACTCTTTGGTTTTGAAGAGCATTGGTTGGAATTTCATTTAGTCGGGTTCCACAAAATTCATAAAACTATTTACGAATCAATTTGAATGAGAATCGTGAACTGGTATGACGAATCGGAATCTTGAATCTGATGATTGTAGGATGAAGCTAAACAGATGTCAAGTATGACTCGTCCTACTCGCTTTCGAAAAACTCCCAAACTTATATCCAGTTCTCTAAGTATATATCCAGTTACCAATTTTCTAGAAACTCGACTCATTATGAACTGATTCATATGGAATTCAATCATACAGATGTTTAGGTTGAAACGTTGGAAGTGTGAAGTTGGTTTTTGAGCCTTTGATCTCTCTGGAAGGAAGTTTGAAGCAGTTATTGAAAACGAGCGTGTTGTTATGTGAACAAAATCCTTTCTGAGAACAAAATCCCCATCTACTTTCGCTCGCCTGATTTAAATTTTAATTGAAGAAAATTGATAAACTGGGAGAAAATCAGGTCAGTAAGTCCGAGGAACTTTTATAGTTCATTAATGAGGTCCTACTGTACGTTGCAGCGAAGATGCTGAGAAACTATTCCGAGTTTGAAGGGTAATTATTGACCTCCCATACCCCCGCTGTTATCCTCCCCCTATGAGGCGAGCCTTCCTATGCTAAAGTTAGCTACAACCAAGCCACCCCCTTTCCTGTCTTTCGAGAGCAGTTCGTCCGACAGCCTATAACTGAGCTGAACTATTGTCCTTCTCATTGTTGTTTTTCATATTTTGGCAAGATTTTTGTTAACATTGTTCTTTCTCTCGCAATTTCTCTACTGCATTGTGTTCATGACGTTATTTGTCGCATTTTTGGAGCAACATTTTTTCTTTATCGGCGTGAAAGATTTTGGTCATACATAACTTGCCTCAAAATTATTTTTCCTCTTTCTTTAATCGTTTTTTTGCTTACGTTTACTAGAGGGTTTGTTCTCAGTTGAGGATATATTAATGTAATTGAACGTTATTTGAGTGCAGCTTTATTGTACATTAATCTAAATAATTTTAATTTAAGCAATAATTAGCTGAAGTACCACCGTTTTTGTTTTTTGTCTGAATTTTGTATTTTTAGATTTAACAGAGGAACAAAACTATGTTCAATATGGCTCTAAATTTTTTTTGTTAGTGCGCCTTAGCTGGATATCTCCTATTGGTTTCAACATTTTGCAACCCAACCGCCGACGCACTATATGAGCGCATATTTATTTGCTAAATTATTACAATTTTTTATTGAAATGATAGAGGTTGATTAAGGGAGAGATTGGACAGATGCGCTTATTTTACTTCGAAGCTGTTTTTTTTTTACTTCGAAACTCTTTTTAGAACCAACAAGTTGCATGCAAGGCGTTCTAACAATTGTATAAAAATCCGTTGCCCAGAAACCAAAAATTTTACGGAAGTTAAAAAGCTGTAAAATATGGATAATAGTAAAGGTGTTGGGAAAAAAGACACGTCTTTCAATATTTTTACGGATAAAAATATTGAAAGACGTATCTTTTTCCCAACACCTTTACTATTATCCATATTTTACAGCTTATTAATTTGTGTAACATTTTTGGTTTCTGGGCAACGGATTTTTATACAATTGGTAAAACGCCTTGCATGCAACTTGTTGGTTCTAAAAAGAGTTTCGAAGTAAAAAAAAAACAGCTTCGAAGTAAAATAAGCGCATCTGTCCAATCTCTCCCTTAATCAACCTCTATCATTTCAATAAAAAAGTGTAATAATTTAGCAAATAAATATGCGCTAATATAGTGCATCGGCGGTTGGATTGCAAAATGTTGAAACCAATAGGAGATATCCAGCTAAGGCGCACTAACAAAAAAAATTTAGAGCCATATTGAACATAGTTTTGTTCCTCTGTTAAATCTAAAAATACAAAATTCAGACAAAAAACAAAAACGGTGGTACTTCAGCTAATTATTTCTTAAATTAGAATTGTTTAGATTAATGTACAATAAAGCTGCCCTCAAATAACTTTCAATTACATTAAATTTTAAACTTTATTTAAACTTTCTTTCAGAAAAATTTTATAGCAAATAATGAAAATCAGTTTTTATTGGTAAGAAGATTTAGGAGGCTAAAACTGCCAAAAGAGTTTAACGCTAATAATCTTGTAGTTATCATTTTCTGTTTTTGTTCTGTTTTTGCCTTCTTTTTTTCGAAATATCATTTCAGCCTAGACAAGACTTTTTGTATTTATTTTTTCGTACAAACGGAAAAGAGCCTGAAATTCTCCCCTATCCGTTGTTATTCACCATATCAAATAAAACTCTTGAAACAGTAGTTTCGAGGGAACAGTTCGAAGCGAGATAAATAATCAAGTAGGGAGCTTGATCACCCATCATCGCTGTGAGAAAAAAAATTTCGGGTCGTTCCCATTATTATAGCCCCTTGAAATTATAGTCCCCATTACGGTATATTTTCCATAATTGGGGCAGTGGGTGGGGCCATAGCACATCTGACCACTAAGCGAGGGGGCTATAATGGGGAAAGGCCCAAAATTTCTTCAAATGATTATTGTACAAATTATAACAAATCTTCCCGAATTCTTTTGCTAGTTGGAATGCAGATACCCATTATGATAAATTGTAACAATCGCAGAGAGTGAGTTAATTAGTTAATATACGTTTGCATTACGGAGAAGCTACAAGACGAAAGACCGATTTTGATTTAAAGTTGACATTGCCAGTGCACGTGCGGCTGTTTCGTACGTTATTTTTTTTTATCTGCAACACAGACGATTAAGAAGTACGATAACAATTGATGTAAACAATTTTTGCCATACCGAGGCTTGAATGTTTATGGCTCCATTTTGCAACCATTTTGATCACTGACCAATTTATAATTTCCAAGATTACCAAGGCTTGTCGTTCGATCAGTGACACTAAGCTCCTTAAGTGGATCAGGGAACCGATAGTGATATGCTATTCTTACTCTTTATCTCTGCCGTTGCAACTTATTACTGTTTAGCTGACTAACATCGAGAAGATTGAAGACATACAACAATTATACGACACATTGGGCTCTTTTCCCATCGAAGTTTCCCCAGATTATCGGGTCTAACGATAAAACCAGGGGTCTTCCCATTAGACCACCCCCCCCCATTATATCCCGCTCCCATTCTGGTATGTTAACTGTTTAATGGGTGGTCTATACGTTTTATGACTTTTTTTGGGGGGGGGGGGTGGGGGTGGGATGATGACAGACCCAAAACCAAAGTCGCACTCTCCCCCGTGTTCAATAATTTCAACCCAAATGACAATGATTTCAACCCAAAATATTATTTAACAGTTATGGAAGAAGATGGCGTAAGCATGCTGGTTTGCAAAATGAGTTTACTAATCAAGGAGAGCTGAATAGATCCCAAAAGTTTGTTTTGATTGTTAACCGTTATATGGTTAAATTGTTACACCGTTATTTGGTATACCTCGCCAAAACGCGGGGGAGGTCCAGGTTGCAGCTATAAGGGAGAAGAACCCAAGTGATCAGGTACAAAGGCTGGGCGCTTCGTTAGTTACATGAGCGCATTGGCACGGCATACGCGAGTGCAATTAATAAAGAGTAGTGGTACTGTTATTGGGCATTGAGTGTCTTTCAGAGAGGTGTCTGAATGCCGGGTAAGAAGGGCATCGAAAAGGACGACCAGAACAGTTCTAGCAGTGAAGATGAAGAGAACAAAGAAGAGGCCAAGAAAAAGACTGTTATGAACAGCAACGTCATGGCCGACATAGACGGTAAGAGCCCAAACAAATTTGCCCTAATATGATAGAGGTCTTTTCGGATAGAGGTTTTCCGGAGTTACATAATAAATCATTGTAAAATTATGGCAAAATGGGGGTGCAAATAATGGGGGGGGGGGCACAAACGAGAAAGATAAGGGGGCTAGAAAGGGAGACATAGTACACTGTACACAGTGAGAATATTAGGCACTTAGAGATACATTTACTGTAAAAATGGATCGTTTGCGTTTGTGCCTCCCCCGGTACGTTATGCACCCCTCATTTACAGAGCACATGTCATTACATAGTAAATCATTATGTACAAATACGGCCGGCACGTGTGTGTGTGTGGGGGGGGGGGGTGCCGATATGCACCCACTAAGCTGGGTTTGGGGGGGGGGGGGGGTGGCACAACCGGAAAATATCCAAAAAATTAGGATTGGCCAATCAAGTGCCCTTCATGTCCATCAATTGAAATTGTAATATAGCACGGTAGGACCCGTTTTGCCTAGTGTTCGCAAGATCTATTACAATGACGTAAATATTGCTTGAGAAAATGTGGCATGCTTTTCCTAGAAACCGTGGATCTTTGCTAATAGCTGCGATAGCATTGTGCTATTATTGGGCTGCTCGCGGTTTTTCCGGCTCACGGAGGTTTATTGATTTCTGCAGTTTGTACCGTAAATAGTGTCTATTCAGTCGGTGTTTTATCCCAAACTGAAAATGAAAAACAAACGCGAAAATTTGCCTCTGCAGGGTGTCTTTCGTTTTGGAATCTATAATGTTCTGCCTGGTAACTACTTTTTGGCCGAAATGTGCATATAGGTTGCCAATTTTTGTCCATTTGTGTGACGGTCAGTCGATGAGTTTTTGATTGCGAATTGTTTCTTTAAACATAAAAGTTTTCGATTTTTCCTTAATGTCGTTTTTTATTGACGAGTGCCGCTGGAGTATGTCTTATGCAACTTGGTTAACAATTTTTTAGCAAGTTTTTGTGATGCTCTGATTTCTTTGATGCTTATTCTTTTTTGGTTTTTATCAATGGCTGCTATTGACCTGCTCGTAATTTATACGGTACGAGGAGTTGTAGTTTTCACTTTTTTAACAAAAGGTAATCTATCCAAGCAAAAAATTACGCCCTGAAAGTGAACGTGGAAAAACTGTTCTATTGAACAAGTTTTAGCTAGGAGATTAACATTCAGTTAAAATGGTTTTAAGTCGTCTTCCGTTTTTTTTGTTGCAAATTGTCCCTAGCCGCATAATCTTCTGAGCCAGCGATTATAGCGCTTTTGTTTTCAGACGAAAATTTGTTTCGCTTTTCCTAATTATCCCGCTTTTTACATTTTTCGTGAAGCAATATAAAAAGTTGAGAAATTAAAAGTAACCGAAATTCAAGTAACCCAAATTCAAGCCTTAAAAAGGTTAATTGGCTAATAACGATTGATAAACATGAGAACTTTCCAGAAATTTTGGAAAAATTGGAACAAAAATTTCCAGAAAATTTGGAAAAATTGCAAAATTCGTGATGTTAAAATGCTGAAAAGCTTTTCCATTGCCCCTAGCAAATATGACAAATATGAAATAACATACAATCAAAACCAGGAGGAGGTTATCGGGCCACTGAGGCATGAAAAACTGAAAGATAAACCTTTTCAAGAAAAATTTGGCCTCAAAAACTCAAGAGACAAAAATTTTTTCATAACAAATGAGAAAAATCTCAAGTTTGATGTAAACGTTGGTATACTTTGTCTTATTAAAATGTTTAAAAAAACCTTTGCATTGCCACTATCAACTATACAGTAACCGACTATTGAACTCTAGAGGAGGTCGCAAGGGCCCTGAGGCTGAAGAAACTAAAAAAAGAAAAAAATTATCAAAAAAGAACTGGAAAAAAATTAATAAATATGCAGTAACCTATTATCAAAGCTTAGGAGGTTGTCTGGGCCCTGAGGCTTGAGAAAATGTTAAAAAATGACAAAAAGTCAATAAAAAACTTGAAAAATGAAGGTGTCTAAAAAATTGGTTAATTTCGTAATTTTAAAACCTTGAACCACTCCATTACCCCAATCAACTATGCAGTAACATTATTATCAAATTTTGGAGTAGATTATCTGGGCGCTGGAGATAAAAATACTCAAAAAATGACAACTGTCAAAAAATTACCAAAAGTTTTAACCAAAACAATGCTAAATTTCTTGATTAAATCTTTACAATCTGCTACTAGAATTGACGCTTGAATTTATGCACTAACCTGTTATCGGACTCCAGAGGAGGTTCCTTGACCCCTGAGGCAGCAAACAACAAAATTGACGGAAATTTCAAAAATTTTGACAAAATTGCAAAAATTATAATTTTGCGTGTTTGTTTGCAGTACCAAAAGATATAGCTCATAAAATGCACAGAAAAAGTAATAATATCTTGCAAAAGACATTCGTCAACTTTGACAAACGTCAATTCAAATCTGATCAAACAAAATACTAGAAAAATGATAAACGTGAAAAATAGCGCCATTTTTTGAAAAAAAAACACCTAAAAATTACCTTTTAACCTCGAGTTAGGGCTTTTCAAGCAGCTGCAACACTCTAAGCAATCGAAGGACTACTAAAGCCGGCTTTGGGCGTCGCTTTGTTTCGCTTTACTTTCTTTCACTTCTCTGGGTGAATCTTCATGCGTCAACATTTTTGGTGAAATAGTCATCGTCAAAGTTTTGGGTGAAATCTTTTTGACTTCTCTAGGCTAGTTCACTCTCTCATTCTGTCCAAAGTACTTTTTAGCAGCAGCTGCACAGCAGCAATCTATAAGCAACAGAGATAGTATCGAAATACTAAATCAAATATAGAAAGGGGATATACCCATAAAGCCCAATTTTTGAAAACCGCTACTTTGTTCTTATAAGTCTTCTTTGCAATCTCTAATGCTTATTGGTATTGATACTAACCTCTGTATCCTCTCATTAAGAAACAGGAGGATGGCCAGCTACAAAATGACATCAAAATAGGTTGCACTTCAAGATTTTTGTTTGTACAAAAATCATTTTGTTCTGTCAACTCCAATCGGGGGTGGGGGAATGAGTGGTGATGACAATTTTCCAATTGTGTTTATACTCAAGTTCAACAAAGCTATCGTAGCTATTATCCGGCAGTCGGCCGGGTATTCGAGAGTTTGGTTAAAGTGTTATTTAGGGAAGCTAAATATATTGTTTTGTTCGCATTTTGGGTCAGTCAGGTTAATGCTTATTTCTTAAATCTGACCATTTATCAAAGCAGATAAACATCATTTGTGTTCGAATATAGTTATAAACTTTTATTATGTTGCATTTAAAAAGTATGAAAACATGTACTATAAGTGATTAGCCAGTCTAATATGTTGCATGTATCACATATATTTTTATGTAGCTAGTAGTAGCGATACGGTGCCCGACGCATTTGGAGGTGCCAGTCAAACAGATTTGAACTCTGACCTCCCGAAGACACCTGGCAATACGGGTGGAGAATTTCACGGCAGTAGAATACAAAAGCAAATTTCTGATCCCAATGTGAAAGATCCCTTTGCCCCCAAGTAGAGTTCCCGTTATAGCCAATTCGCCTTCTTCTTTTCCTCCTTAAAATTCTGGCTGTTTTCTATTTTTTACTTTCTTTCTTTGAGTGAACTTTTTTTGTGATAGCTGCGATATCGGGTGGAGTGCAATTATTGACCTTCTCTTGGTTTTTACAATTGGATAAGTTTTTTTTTGGCTCATGCTTCTGACGTGACTGCGAAAAAGTCTGAAACTCTTGAAGAAAGTAATTCAAATTCTCTGATGCTTATCAGTGTCAATTTATATGTTTGGATATATCAAGCTTGTGACCAGTATGTATATATCGGAACAATTAAAACCACGCAAGCTCCCTGCTCTGACTTTAGATAAAATCTAGCATGTTTCTTTTAACTTGAAAGCTCTTTTCAAAAACACCTTCTGAAATTATAAGCTCTGGGTCATGCCCACTTATTAATTTAATTTGATCGAGAAATAAATACATCGCAAAAGTTAGTTAATTCCAATAGTTTTTTGATAAACATGAAAAGTTTATCAGATGCCTCGAAGTTCAGGTTTCTGTTCATCTTGAAGTGTTGGTTATCATCGGAATAAATTCATTTAATTTGATCAATCTGATGGAGGAAAGTAAGAAAAAAGGGAAAAAGATTGGTTTATCTCTACTCATCCTTATTGCTCTCTCGCTCTGGCTTAATGGTTATGCATTTCTATCACAAAATACTCGGGCAAATTGAGAAGAAGATCTCATTGATCTCGTTGTTTATCCTTTTGTCTCTATATTTGAATCTTTGATAATAAATTTTTAATGTTTTATATATATATATATATATATATATATATATATTTAATAGGACAAAATATGTTTTTTTGGTATTTTATGAAACTCTAAGTATAACTTAGAGTATATATAGGACAAAAAGGAGTATATATAGGACAAAAAATGTTTTTTTTTGGTATTTTCTGAAACTCTAAGTATAACTTATTTCAATTGCAAGGTGCAGTGTTGCTATTTAGAAACCTTTAATCTAGAAATTATTCAACCAAAAATCAAAAAAAGTTTTAAAATGACAAGGCAACATGCACAAAAATCATCCTTTTCTCTTGTTTTATTTTGTATCTGTAACCAGCAATGAGAATGATATTCACTAGTTCAGAAAAATTTGAGTGATCTGGAACAATAGAAATCAACAAAATGCAGTTCTTAAAAACGACGCGAACAAAATTGTAAACAAAAACTTGTAATGTTTCTCCGATGTTTTAGACAAACGTTTTATGTAATGTTTCTAAATCTAGTCTAATTATAAGTTTGCTTTTGTATTTTTGAGTTTTGACCGCATTCGTAGCCCTTTGCGGCGTTGCCACCTAGTCCCTTTAAGGACAGGTTTCATAGGCTTTCGAATGCGGTATCAGGGATATTTTTAATTCTTTACCGTTTGTATGCAACGGTTTTAGTGCTTTGACAAAATTTGTTTTTATTAGTTTAATGAATTAAAAGAAAATTGGAATTTGGCGTCGTGTAGTCGGGTAACTTTTGTCATTTTTTACAGATCTCATCATAATCATCAAAGTTTTTGAGTGTATTTTTCAGTTTTGACCGTTTTTGTTTTTTTGTTGTCTTCTCTGTTGGTGTCAGCAATGACAATCTTCTCTGCTTTTTGGGGAGACGTGATGCATCAGTTACTGAGAGTCCATCTCATAAATTGAGAGTTTTAAAAATTTGTTGTCACTTTATCCCCTGTCGATAAATTGTATCCCCTCAAAACATTTTCAGTGAAAATTGGGGATTTTGAAATACAATTACGCGTTTTTGAATCGTTGATACCTCTGATTTTTATTTCGCTTTCAATTTTCCAAAGTTCCAGTTTTTCTGCGTGTTACATTGACTCTTGCCGTTTTTCCTCAATGGTGGCGTACTTTTTCTTGATAACGGGTAATGGAAGCGGTTAATTAGCCTGCTGTTTGTGCTTTTTTGATTTTGAGAAATCAAAACAACTTTGGTTTTGAGAAATGTCCTCCGTTTTTTTTATTTTGTCTGCGCCTATCTTTTTTATGACCGTGAGTTCATTTTTCTAAAGCTCACAGCAGAAATTTTGTTCTGGTATTTCTGCAACTGAACAACCTCGTTTTTGTCTTTTTCTATACGTAGCTTGAGATTTTGGGTCAGTGCTATGATAAGAGATCTGATCACGCCCAATTTATTTCGGCATATAAACCCCTTTTGTTTTAAGGAAATTCCTTTCAATTTGTTATTTTATTTTTAATTGATGCTTATACCAGTGCAGTTGTATTAAAGTAATAAAAAGTGGCGGGCATTAATTTTTGGACAAACAAAATCTGTTTTATGAAGAATGGCGGTCATTTTAAGTAATTTCTTTCATTTCCTAAGAAAAGGAGAAAGTTTGGCTTATTTCGGTTCATGTTATGGTTATAATTTGAAAAAAAAGAGAAAAAAGTAGTTGGAAACCAATTGAGGGGCAAAGCTGGAAGATTATTTGATTTCGGTATTCAAAAATCAAAATTAAAGTATAACAAGTTTGGCTGTTGTTTAACGGTAAAGAGGCTCATTGGGATGGGATTGTTGTGTGATAAGACAAAAGTTACATTTTTTTTCAAAACCAAAAAAAAGAAATAATTGAGCTCCATAGTTATCAAAAATTTACGGATAGGGGGAAACTCAAACAAAATATTTTAAAAACAACAGAGATTGTGTAACGAAAATTTTTTCAGACGTAACATCAATTAATTTTGCTGATTTTTTAGTTTTGAAACTTTTATCAAGCCTGATAGGTAGCAGCAGTTAAGGCTTTTGAGGTGTCGCCTCAAGGGTGTTGAGTACCAATCTGAATATCTGAATACAGCTCTGAATGTAGCTAATCGTTTTTTAGATAGTTTTTAGATTGCCATTCGACTGAAGTTTTATTCAAATTTCTTCCAGCTTTTGCAGTTTGAGCACTAGCAAATGATCCGCCAGGTGCATTTATTACCGTATTTGTATTTATGGGTGAAGAAACATTATTCTGAAAAAATGCAGTAAAACACTATCAAAAATGCAGTTTTAAATTGTTTTAAATTGCATTCATTTTTGCAATTATTTTGTATCAAAAAATGATGAAAATCAAACAGGGGCTTACTTGGAAGATTTGAAAAGTTAGAAGCCAATGAAAACGGAAAGGTGTCAAATCTAGTTTGATTAATTTGTTCAGAAGTTCATATTATGTGAACTTGGATTTTTATTGAAAGTGATGCGATAAGACATAGATGTTCAAACTATAGATTTGTTTTTGAAAGACAACTGTATTTTCTCTGATAATAACATAGAAAGGAAACCACATTTGAAATTTTTTGAAAAACGCCTTACAGATGTTTCTATTGTTTTGGTTTCTGTTCTGGTATGATTAAACATGCTTGAATTGACATGAACTTCTGTTGCGAATTGACGTTTGCCCCTGTTTCGTAACTTTTTGTCAAAGTTCAGCGTCCTGTGTTTTGTTATCCTAAAGTAAAATTGATTCCGATGTCAGCAGAGGTCACATTTGGTCTCTTCCAATTTTTTTGGCCTGCATCTGGTTTCAAATCTTCAATTTTTCAAGACAGGTCTACAAAGCTGTCGCAGCTATTTTGCAGCAATCTGCTGGCAAAGATTTTTTACTCTATGGATTTCAACCGGATTCATAACATTTTTGCTCGCTACAGGCACATGGAAAGCTCCATTTTGTTATATACCAGAAAGAAAGGCATGCTCCACTTTATTCCAAACTCTTTAGTTCAAAGGCATGTCATAAAGAGGTACTATGGTATGGATCTTTATGGTTATTTGAAAAACAAGTACCAATTTAATGGCTATTTAAACGTTAAATCTTGCCGTTTCTTTGGAGTGGTTTCCAGAGATCTTTTCCCCTAAAGTTGTAACGGGAATTACTGTAAAGACCTAAAAAGAAAGATAAGACAGAGAAAAAGACCGAAATAAAGTCACAAAAGTCTTCCTCGACAGGATCTGTCAAAAATACTGGGAAAAGGGCAGGGAAAACTAAATTGGCTTCTGATGACGTTGACGACGATGATGATGATGACGATGAAAATCAAGATGATGAAAAGAGCGAAGGTGATCCCGGTTCAAAAGGTTTATCAAGAATTACCGGTTCCAAAAGCAACCGTTTTGATGGTGACAATGAAGCCAAAGGAACAACTGAGATATCAAAAAACATTGAGAAAACGAAAAATGAATCAGGAGAAACAACTCAAAATGAATCTGAGAAGGCTGAGGGCGATCCGCTTCGCAGCATTCACGGATCGCAACTTAGCGTAAATGATATTGAAGGCTCCAAAGAATTGTCGGACAAAGTTGGCGGTGGCACAGATGGAGGAAAAGAAAACACACAGCAAAGTGGTGCAGATCCAGAAACTGCTCTTCAAGAGTCTCAGCTAAGCGGAAGTGGTGTAGGATTATCTGGAAAAACGGGTAGCGGTACAAAAGGAACAAAAGGATTATCACAGAAAACTGGCGAAGATCCAGAGAG
This sequence comes from Convolutriloba macropyga, assembly GCF_964194025.1. Taxonomy (NCBI): domain Eukaryota; kingdom Metazoa; phylum Xenacoelomorpha; order Acoela; family Convolutidae; genus Convolutriloba; species Convolutriloba macropyga. Next base: position 53,935,546 of record NC_134477.1, read on the forward strand.
TTCACTTCAGCAGTCGGATCTAAGCGCAAGCGGTACAAAAGAGTTATCTGGTGAACCAGGCACTGGTACAAAAGGAACAAAAGTATCACAGAAAACAGGAGCGGATCCAGAAACTGCTCTTCAAGAGTCTCAGCTAAGCGGAAGTGGTGTAGGATTATCTGGAAAAACGGGTAGCGGTACAAAAGGAACAAAAGGATTATCACAGAAAACTGGCGCAGATCCAGAGAGTTCACTTCAGCAGTCGGATCTAAGCGCAAGCGGTACAAAAGAGTTATCTGAAGAACCGGGCAGTGGTACAAAAGGAACAAAGGTGTCGCAGAAAACAGGAGCGGATCCAGAAACTGCTCTTCAAGAGTCTCAGCTAAGCGGAAGTGGTGTAGGATTATCTGGAAAAACGGGTAGCGGTACAAAAGGAACAAAAGGTTTATCACAGAAAACTGGCGCTGATCCAGGGAGTTCACTTCAGCAGTCGGATCTAAGCGCAAGCGGTACAGAAGAGTTATCTGGTGAACCGGGCACTGGTACAAAAGGAACAAAGGTATCACAGAAAACAGGAGCGGATCCAGAAACTGCTCTTCAGGAGTCTCAGCTAAGCGGAAGTGGTGTGGGATTATCTGGAAAAACGGGTAGCGGTACAAAAGGAACAAAAGGATTATCACAGAAAACTGGCGCTGATCCAGGGAGTTCACTTCAGCAGTCGGATCTAAGCGCAAGCGGTACAAAAGAGTTATCTGGTGAACCAGGCACTGGTACAAAAGGAACAAAAGTATCACAGAAAACAGGAGCGGATCCAGAAACTGCTCTTCAAGAGTCTCAGCTAAGCGGAAGTGGTGTAGGATTATCTGGAAAAACGGGTAGCGGTACAAAAGGAACAAAAGGATTATCACAGAAAACTGGCGCAGATCCAGAGAGTTCACTTCAGCAGTCGGATCTAAGCGCAAGCGGTACAAAAGAGTTATCTGAAGAACCGGGCAGTGGTACAAAAGGAACAAAGGTGTCACAGAAAACAGGAGCGGATCCAGAAACTGCTCTTCAAGAGTCTCAGCTAAGCGGAAGTGGTGTAGGATTATCTGGAAAAACGGGTAGCGGTACAAAAGGAACAAAAGGTTTATCACAGAAAACTGGCGCTGATCCAGGGAGTTCACTTCAGCAGTCGGATCTAAGCGCAAGCGGTACAGAAGAGTTATCTGGTGAACCGGGCACTGGTACAAAAGGAACAAAGGTATCACAGAAAACAGGAGCGGATCCAGAAACTGCTCTTCAGGAGTCTCAGCTAAGCGGAAGTGGTGTAGGATTATCTGGAAAAACGGGTAGCGGTACAAAAGGAACAAAAGGATTATCACAGAAAACTGGCGCTGATCCAGGGAGTTCACTTCAGCAGTCGGATCTAAGCGCAAGCGGTACAGAAGAGTTATCTGGTGAACCGGGCACTGGTACAAAAGGAACAAAGGTATCACAGAAAACAGGAGCGGATCCGGAAACTGCTCTTCAAGAGTCTCAGCTAAGCGGAAGTGGTGTAGGATTATCTGGAAAAACGAGTAGCGGTACAAAAGGAACAAAAGGATTATCACAGAAAACTGGCGCAGATCCAGAGAGTTTACTTCAGCAGTCGGATCTAAGCGCAAGCGGTACAAAAGAGTTATCTGGTGAACCAGGCACTGGTACAAAAGGAACAAAAGTATCACAGAAAACAGGAGTGGATCCAGAAACTGCTCTTCAAGGGTCTGATCTAAGCGGAAGTGATGGAAAAACGGGTAGCAGTACAAAAGGAACAAAAGTGTTATCACAGAAAACTGGCGCAGATCCTGAGAATTCACTTCAACAGTCGAATCTGAGTGCAAACGGCGCAAAAAAATTATCTGACGAAAATGGTAGTAGTACAAAAGGATTGAAACCTTCACAGAAAACAGGAGCGGATCCCGAGAGTTCTTTTCAAGAATCTTATGTAAGCTCAAGTGGCGGAAAAGGTTCATCTGGAAAAACGGGCAGTGGTACAAAAGGAACCAATGGCTTAGAACAGGCAACTACTGCGGATTCTGGGAATTCAATTCAACAATCTGATCTAAATGCAAGTGGATCAAAAGAGCTGGCTGATGAAACTGGTAATGGTACAAGGGGAACGAAAGATGTACCAGATAAATTAGTAGCGGATCCAGAAAGTTCTCTTCAAGAGTCTGATCTGAGCGCAAGTGAAGAAGGCTTATCTGGGAAAACGGGTAGCGGTACAAAAGGTACGAAAGGATTATCACAGAAAACAGGCGCGAATCCACCAAGTTTACTTCAAGAGTCAAAACGGGGCGCTAGTAATACGAAAGGGTTGTCTGGGAGAACTGGTAGTGGCACGAATGGAACAAACGGAAAATCACAGAAAATGGGCAGTGATCCAGAAAGTTCAATCCATGATTCACAAGCTAGCGGGAGTGCTGTTCAAAGCAAGACAGGCGTTTCCGAATCAGATCAACGAAGCGCTAATCGGACTAAAAATGTTTCAAAACAGACTGGTAATGTCTCACATAGAATCTCTGATGATGCTTCCTTGACAGAATTGTCAGCAACTGAGTTTTCTGGTGATACAGCTAGCGAGTTTGACGAAGTTGATGAAAATCTGGCAACTTTGGGTAGTGCCAAAAGTGTTTCGAAGTCAAGGAAAACTAATCAAACAAAAAGTAGGTCTCGATATGGCGACGGAAGTCACGTGGAACCACCGAAGATTTCAATTGACCACTCCAGATCTATATCCGAAGGAACAACTGCTAAATCAAGGAAAAGACCGACGTCAAAGAGGAAAACAGGACGATCTGACGTTGACAACCAGAGTGGCTCGACATCAAATTTATCCGGTTTTCAAGAAGACAGTTCGAGGTCAGTTCCAAGCTCGTCAAGAAGCCAGAAAACGTCGTCGAAAAGCGGGAGTATCGATACTAAATCGAAGGTGTCTAGCTCGAAAGGGAAGTCAAAAACAGCGAGTGGATCGGTAGGAACTAAGTCAAAAACTAAAGCCAATAAGAGCAAAAGTAGACCACAAACTGATGAGTTCGAAGTTATATCGGGCGATGGCTCCAGTATCTCAGAGAGTAATGATGAATTTACCGAAATCTCAGGCGGTGAAGATGACTTATCCATTGCATCTGGATTGTCTAAAAGTAGCAAGAAGTCGGCCAGTAAAAGTAAAAATGGAAAGCCAAAATCAGCGGGAGCAAAATCAAAAACTAAGAGCAGAACCATGAGACCAGCGGGATCGAAAGGTCTAACACTTCATTCTAAGTCGCAGAAAAGTGGGACCAGGGTATCTAAAACGTCTTCAATCCAGGGATCACAAAACGAAGACGGATCTATGTCATTTTCGAGCGCTAGCAGAAAGAAGCCATCTTCTAAATCTAGAAGAGGTGATACCAATAGAGGAAATATAAAGCAGCCTATGATGACCAAAAGTCAAGAAGCTGCGCTTTTAACTGAAACTAGTAACTCAGAGAGTGAAGACAAGTTTCAGTCCCAAACTGGTAGAACACAATCCATGGACACGGAGGCAAAACCAAAACAGACATCAAAAATGTCTGGAACCATTGGATCTATGCTGTCTGGATCAATTAATACCGGAAAAACGGCGTCACTGGTCCATTCTCGTGGAGCTCATGGAAGCACTGATAATTCGGTTAATCAACGCTCCGATATTTCAGCATCTGTTGTTCACTCCCGGGGCACTCATAGACATAGTGGAGTTACTGAAGCGGATGATGATCTCGAAGATAGTGCCGCGAAAAGCAAGTCAGCACTTTCGAAATCAATGGGAACAGCGGGAAAAAGTAGAACAGATACTGGGGGCTCCCGGAGTAAACCTTCCGGTAAAAGTGGCTCCAAGCTCAGTGCAGAAGACAATCAGACTTCGCCTTCATATGGAACCCTGACTGAAGCAGTAACAAAAGGTTCTAAACGGACGGAGGGCCTGGATGAAGACGCAGAAGTTGATGAAGACCTGAGTGGGGATGCTTTCGCTGATGGGAAAAGTGGAGCTGGCTTTTCGAAGTCGAAGACAACCGAAGGAAAAAACGGAACAGCTGCTTCGATGCCAGGCAGTAAACCTTCAGGTACTCAAGGGTCAAACGTATCGGCATCTGTTGTTCACTCCCGGGGTACTTATGGTCAGAGCGGAGTTACGGAAAACGATGATCTTGGAGAGGAGGGCAGTAGTGCCGCGAAAAGCAAGTCAGCACTTTCGAAATCAATGGGAACAGCGGGAAAAAGTAGAACCGATACTGGGGGCTCCAGGACTAAACCTTCCGGTAAAAGTGGCCCCGAGCTTAGTGTAGAAGACAATCAGACTTCGACTTCATATGGAACACCGACTGAAAAAGTTACAAACGGTTCTAAACGGACGGAGGGCCTGGATGAAGACGCAGAAGTTGATGAAGACCTGAGTGGGGATGGTTTCACTGATGGGAAAAGCGGAGCTGGTTTTTCGAAGTCGAAGACAACTGAAGGAAAAAACGGAACAGCTGTTTCGAAGCCAGGCAGTAAACCTTCAGGTACTCAAGGCTCAAATGTATCGGCATCTGTTGTTCACTCCCGGGGTACTTATGGTCAGAGCGGAGTTACGGAAAACGATGATCTTGGAGAGGAGGGCAGTAGTGCCGCGAAAAGCAAGTCAGCACTTTCGAAATCAATGGGAACAGCGGGAAAAAGTAGAACCGATACTGGGGGCTCCAGGACTAAACCTTCCGGTAAAAGTGGCCCCGAGCTTAGTGTAGAAGACAATCAGACTTCGACTTCATATGGAACACCGACTGAAAAAGTTGCAAACGGTTCTAAACGGACGGAGGGCCTGGATGAAGACGCAGAAGTTGATGAAGACCTGAGTGGGGATGGTTTCACTGATGGGAAAAGCGGAGCTGGTTTTTCGAAGTCGAAGACAACTGAAGGAAAAAACGGAACAGCTGTTTCGAAGCCAGGCAGTAAACCTTCAGGTACTCAAGGCTCAAATGTATCGGCATCTGTTGTTCACTCCCGGGGTACTTATGGTCAGAGCGGAGTTACGGAAAACGATGATCTTGGACAGGAGGGCAGTAGTGCCGCGAAAAGCAAGTCAGCACTTTCGAAATCATTGGGAACAGCGGGAAAAAGTAAAACAGATACTGCGGGCTCCAGGAGTAAACCTTCTGGTAAAGGTGGCCCCGAGCTTAGTGTAGAAGACAATCAGACCTCGACTTCATATGGAACACTGACTGAAACAGTTACAAAAGGTTCTAAACGGACGGAGGGCCTGGATGAAGACGCAGAAGTTGATGAAGACCTGAGTGGGGATGGTTTCACTGATGGGAAAAGCGGAGCTGGCTTTTCGAAGTCGAAGACAAGTGAAGGAAAAAACGGAACAGCTGTTTCGAAGCCAGGCAGTAAACCTTCAGGTACTCAAGGCTCAAATGTATCGGCATCTGTTGTTCACTCCCGGGGTACTTATGGTCAGAGCGGAGTTACGGAAAACAATGATATCGGAGAGGAGGGCAGTAGTGCCGAGAAAAGTAAGTCAGCACTTTCGAAATCATTGGGAACGGCGGGAAAAAGTAGAACAGATACTGGGGGCTCCAGGAGTAAACCTTCCGGTAAAATTGGCCCCGAGCTTAGTGTTGAAGACAATCAGACTTCGACTTCATATGGAACACTGACTGAAACAGTTACAAAAGGTTCTAAACGGACGGAGGGCCTGGATGAAGACGCAGAAGTTGATGAAGACCTGAGTGGGGATGGTTTCACTGATGGGAAAAAGGGAGCTGGCTTTTCGAAGTCGAAGACAACCGAAGGAAAAAACGGAACAGCTGCTTCGATGCCAGGCAGTAAACCTTCAGGTACTCAAGATTCAAATGTATCGGCATCTATTGTTCACTCCCGGGGTACTTATGGTCAGAGCGGAGTTACGGAAAACAATGATATCGGAGAGGAGGGCAGTAGTGCCGCGAAAAGCAAGTCAGCACTTTCGAAATCATTGGGAACAGCGGGAAAAAGTAGAACAGATACTGGGGGCTCCAGGAGTAAACCTTCCGGTAAAATTGGCCCCGAGCTTAGTGTTGAAGACAATCGGACTTCGACTTCATATGGAACACTGACTGAAACAGTTACAAAAGGTTCTAAACGGACGGAGGGCCTGGATGAAGACGCAGAAGTTGATGAAGACCTGAGTGGGGATGGTTTCACTGATGGGAAAAGTGGAGCTGGCTTTTCGAAGTCGAAGACAACCGAAGGAAAAAACGGAACAGCTGCTTCGATGCCAGGCAGTAAACCTTCAGGTACTCAAGGGTCAAACGTATCGGCATCTGTTGTTCACTCCCGGGGTACTTATGGTCAGAGCGGAGTTACGGAAAACGATGATCTCGGAGAGGAGGGCATTAGTACCGCGAAAAGCAAGTCAGCATTTTCGAAATCAATGGGAACAGCGCGAAAAAGTAGATCAGATACTGGGGGCTCCCGGAGTAAACCTTCCGGTAAAAGTGGCTCCAAGCTTAGTGCAGAAGACAATCAGACTTCGCCTTCATATGGAACACTGACTGAAACAGTTACAAAAGGTTCAAAACGGACGGAGGGCCTGGATGAAGACGCAGAAGTTGATGAAGACCTGAGTGGGGATGGTTTCACTGATGGGAAAAGTGGAGCTGGCTTTTCGAAGTCGAAGAGAACTGAAGAAAAAAACGGAACAGCTGTTTCGATGCCAGGCAGTAAACCTTCAGGTACTCAAGGGTCAAACGTATCGGCATCTGTTGTTCACTCCCGGGGAACCTATGGTCAGAGCGGAGTTACGGAAAACGATCTCGGAGAGGAGGGCATTAGTGCTGCGAAAAGCAAGTCAGCACTTTCGAAATCAATGGTAACAGCGGGAAAAAGTAGAACAGATACTGGGGGCTCCCGGAGTAAACCTTCCGGTAAAAGTGGCTCCAAGCTTAGTGCAGAAGACAATCAGACTTCGCCTTCATATGGAACACTGACTGAAACAGTTACAAAAGGTTCTAAACGGACGGAGGGCCTGGATGAGGACGCAGAAGTTGATAAAGACCTGAGTGGGGATGGTTTCACTGATGGGAAAAGTGGAGCTGGCTTTTCGAAGTCGAAGAGAACTGAAGAAAAAAACGGAACAGCTGTTTCGATGCCAGGCAGTAAAGCTTCAGGTACTCAAGGGTCAAACGTATCGGCATCTGTTGTTCATTCACGGGGAACCTATGGTCAGAGCGGAGTTACGGAAAACGATGAGCTCGGAGACGAGGGCATTAGTGCCGCGAAAAGCAAGTCAGCACTTTCGAAATCAATGGGAACAGCGGGAAAAAGTAGAACAGATACTGGGGGCTCCCGGAGTAAACCTTCCGGTAAAAGTGGCTCCAAGCTTAGTGCAGAAGACAATCAGACTTCGCCTTCATATGGAACACTGACTGAAACAGTTACAAAAGGTTCTAAGCGGACGGAGGGCCTGGATGAAGACGCTGAAGTTGATGAAGACCTGAGTGGGGATGGTTTCACTGATGGGAAAAGTGGAGCTGGCTTTTCGAAGTCAAAGAGAACTGAAGAAAAAAACGGAACAGCTGTTTCGATGCCAGGCAGTAAAGCTTCAGGTACTCAAGGGTCAAAAGTATCGGCATCTGTTGTTCACTCCCGGGGTACTTATGGTCAGAGCGGAGTTACGGAAAACGATGATCTCGGAGACGAGGGCATTAGTGCCGCGAAAAGCAAGTCAGCACTTTCGAAATCAATGGGAACAGCGGGAAAAAGTAGAACAGATACTGGGGGCTCCCGGAGTAAACCTTCCGGTAAAAGTGGCTCCAAGCTTAGTGCAGAAGACAATCAGACTTCGCCTTCATATGGAACACTGACTGAAACAGTTACAAAAGGTTCTAAGCGGACGGAGGGCCTGGATGAAGACGCTGAAGTTGATGAAGACCTGAGTGGGGATGGTTTCACTGATGGGAAAAGTGGAGCTGGCTTTTCGAAGTCAAAGAGAACTGAAGAAAAAAACGGAACAGCTGTTTCGATGCCAGGCAGTAAAGCTTCAGGTACTCAAGGGTCAAAAGTATCGGCATCTGTTGTTCACTCCCGGGGTACTTATGGTCAGAGCGGAGTTACGGAAAACGATGATCTCGGAGACGAGGGCATTAGTGCCGCGAAAAGCAAGTCAGCACTTTCGAAATCAATGGGAACAGCGGGAAAAAGTAGAACAGATACTGGGGGCTCCCGGAGTAAACCTTCCGGTAAAAGTGGCTCCAAGCTTAGTGCAGAAGACAATCAGACTTCGCCTTCATATGGAACACTGACTGAAACAGTTACAAAAGGTTCTAAGCGGACGGAGGGCCTGGATGAAGACGCTGAAGTTGATGAAGACCTGAGTGGGGATGGTTTCACTGATGGGAAAAGTGGAGCTGGCTTTTCGAAGTCAGAGAGAACTGAAGAAAAAAACGGAACAGCTGTTTCGATGCCAGGCAGTAAAGCTTCAGGTACTCAAGGGTCAAAAGTATCGGCATCTGTTGTTCACTCCCGGGGTACTTATGGTCAGAGCGGAGTTACGGAAAACGATGATCTCGGAGAGGAGGGCATTAGTGCAGCGAAAAGCAGGTCAGCACTTTCGAAATCAATGGGAACAGCGGGAAAAAATAGAACAGATACTGGGGGCTCCCGGAGTAAACCTTCCGGTAAAAGTGGCTCCAAGCTTAGTGCAGAAGACAATCAGACTTCGACTTCATATGGAACACTGACTGAAACAGTTACAAAAGGTTCTAAACGGATGGAGGGCCTGGATGAAGACGCAGAAGTTGATGAAGACCTGAGTGGGGATGGTTTCACTGATGGGAAAAGTGGAGCTGGCTTTTCGAAGTCAAAGAGAACTGAAGAAAAAAACGGAACAGCTGTTTCGATGCCAGGCAGTAAACCTTCAGGTACTCAAGGGTCAAACGTATCGGCATCTGTTGTTCATTCACGGGGAACCTATGGTCAGAGCGGAGTTACGGAAAACGATGAGCTCGGAGACGAGGGCATTAGTGCCGCGAAAAGCAAGTCAGCACTTTCGAAATCAATGGGAACAGCGGGAAAAAGTAGAACAGATACTGGGGGCTCCCGGAGTAAACCTTCCGGTAAAAGTGGCTCCAAGCTTAGTGCAGAAGACAATCAGACTTCACCTTCATATGGAACACTGACTGAAACAGTTACCAAAGGTTCTAAGCGGACGGAGGGCCTGGATGAAGACGCAGAAGTTGATGAAGACCTGAGTGGGGATGGTTTCACTGATGGGAAAAGTGGAGCTGGCTTTTCGAAGTCAAAGAGAACTGAAGAAAAAAACGGAACAGCTGTTTCGATGCCAGGCAGTAAAGCTTCAGGTACTCAAGGGTCAAACGTATCGGCATCTGTTGTTCATTCACGGGGAACCTATGGTCAGAGCGGAGTTACGGGAAACGATGATCTCGGAGACGAGGGCATTAGTGCCGCAAAAAGCAAGGCAGCACTTTCGAAATCAATGGGAACAGCGGGAAAAAGTAGAACAGATACTGGGGGCTCCCGGAGTAAACCTTCCGGTAAAAGTGGCTCCAAGCTTAGTGCAGAAGACAATCAGACTTCGCCTTCTTATGGAACACTGACTGAAACAGTTACAAAAGGTTCTAAGCGGACGGAGGGCCTGGATGAAGACGCAGAAGTTGATGAAGACCTGAGTGGGGATGGTTTCACTGATGGGAAAAGTGGAGCTGGCTTTTCGAAGTCGAAGAGAACTGAAGAAAAAAACGGAACAGCTGTTTCGATGCCAGGCAGTAAACCTTCAGGTACTCAAGGGTCAAACGTATCGGCATCTGTTGTTCACTCCCGGGGTACTTATGGTCAGAGCGGAGTTACTGAAAACGATGATCTCGGAGAGGAGGGCATTAGTGCCGCGAAAAGCAAGTCAGCACTTTCGAAATCAATGGGAACAGCGGGAAAAAGTAGAACAGATACTGGGGGCTCCCGGAGTAAACCTTCCGGTAAAATTGGCTCCAAGCTTAGTGCAGAAGACAATCAGACTTCGCCTTCATATGGAACACTGACTGAAACAGTTACAAAAGGTTCTAAACGGATGGAGGGCCTGGATGAAGATGCAGATGTTGATGAAGACGTGGTTGGGGATGGTTTCACTGATGGAAAAAGTGAAGCTGGCTTTACGAAATCGAAGGGCACTGAAGAGAAAAGTGGAGCAGCTGTGTCTATGCCAGGCAGCACATATTCGGATACTCAAGGTTCAAATGTCTCGGTATCTGTTGTTCACTCTCGGGGAATGTATGAGCAGAACGGCGTTACTTATGCCGATAATGATGATGATGTTGATGGAGCGGAAGAGATCAGTGGAGCGAAAAGCAAAACCGGTACTCTAGGTGTTGGAGTTGGTTCGCGAGTTTCTTCTAGAAAGTCGCACAAAACATCTCACGCGTCAGAAGTAAAGTCTCACGGCAGTTTTGAGACAACCAACTCGACTGATAACTCAGATTTAATACAACCAACAAAAAGTCAACTTTCTGACTCCAAAAGTAGGAGCTTGACAGCCGGCAAACCATTGCATTCAAAATCTGAAGTCAGTGGAAGCGGAAAGGTAGGTGGAACTGAAACTGGTACTCAAGAGAATGATGAAAAGAGTGATTCAGTAGAAAGGGAATCGCAGAAAGATGGATCAATTACGTTTGGATCATTATCACAGAAGGTGGGTTCTCATCAAGCTGGACAGAGCGATGTCTCTCAGGAAGAGGGCTCCCAGAACACTGATGCAGATGGAAACAGAACGGGGGTAGATTCGCAATCGGGAGAACGGGAGAAAAGTTTTGGTTCTCAAGGCGAAAAGAGTAAATCACAAGCCACAGAATCCGCAATTTCCGCTCGCACATCTCTCAAAGATGAGGAAACAGGTAAAGAATTTGAAGTGCAATTGGGGTCAAAGGGAACGCTCGGTGTGAAATCTCTAACGTCAGAGGACCAGCAAGATCCAGAAGCTGAAGGTTCCAAAGTTATGTCATTGAAACCAAGTGACGATGGCAGATCTAAAAGCAGTAGGTCGAGCAAGCGAAGCAGGGGTAGAAGCAGCCGACGATCAAAGAGAAGTGGTACAAAAGGTGGAAGTAGAGATGTTTCTCAAGGTGAAGATGATGGTGAAAAGAGCCAAGGTCAAAGTGCAGATGACGAACAAAAAGCCTCGACAAAGGAGGATGATCATTTTGGAGACAACGAAAACAAAACGGGTGTTGAAATAAACAATGAAGAGGGAAGCGAAACTGATGGTGATGGTCCGAACAGTATGATCAACCGATTTACAGACGGAAGAGCTTTAAAATCTAAAACAGGTAGTAAAAAAGAAACTGGAGCTTCAAGTCTGAAGCAATCTAGCGCTGAGCTAAGCGACTCAGAAGTTTCCTCGTTTGGTCGTAAAAAAGGTCCTGGAAGTAAGTCGACTAAAGGTTCCAAGAAAAGTGAACTTGCACGTAAATCAGGTCTGGAAACTCCGGACGACGAGGAGCCGGTCGGAGATCCTGGCAATTTGTCAAGTGAGATTGATTTACCTCCTAAAGATGATAGCAAGTGGCCTAAAACTGAGCCTACTTTGCCTCCGACTGAGTTTGGTAAACGGTATGAAAATTTAGCTAACAAAGACGAAAGGCCTGGAGGAGGCAAGCAACAGTTCAACTTCGATGACCAGATGAAGTCCACAAAGAGTTGCATGCACTCTCTGGAACAGTTGAGGTCACAGCATGAACAGATGTTGAATGGATTGCAACAGTCCAAACAACTGCAACAAGACGAAGCTGAGTAAGTAATTTTTGAAGTCAAATTGGAGAAGTGATTTCGGTCATGCCGAAACAGGATGTGGAGCGAAAAAGCGAGTGGTTTTGCGGCGTGAATTTTCTCCAATTCCAAAATAGAGTCAGAGAATAGGGTCATAAAATTTCTCTTTCTCGATTGTGATTTTTTGACTTGATTTTCGCTATTTTTTCCAAATTTTTATTTTTCTGATCGGTTTTCCCAATCTATTTATTATCCACTCTAGGAATAGTCTTTTGTGTAGTCAATGAAAATTCTTTGAATTGTGTCAGGAGTACATGTCCTGCTGTTTTTTGTTTCATCTTCTGACGCTCGTTTTTCGTTTTACCTTTTTTCACACTGCAAAGCTGAAAAAGTCAAAAATTGTGAATGACTTCTTCCTCTCACTAACGGCTTTTGCGCGCGTGACGTCATTTCTCACTCTCTTTAGCAACCGTTTTTCGTTCATATGCGTGATTGGATTTTAGTCATACGTGACTTACCTCACTCAATAAAATGACTTCTGCACTTTAAAACTTGATTTATTTCAAGGTCAAAGGAACTGATGTGTGTAATAAAGGTCCCTAATGAAAAGCTTCTGCGCAATTAATTTTAACAAGCTTTATTAATTTATCGCTGAAGGTTTTTTACATAGTTATTTGAGCGGCGTCGATAACTTTCTCAACTTATATATGTATCTGTTTCTATCTCTATTATATGATACTCAAGTATATTTCTTTCGCAGCTATTCAGGCAATGTGCTGGCTGTTTGATAATTATACTTCTATTAATAAAAAAGTTATTAATAATAAGCTGATAGCGTTAATGCCATGGCTATTATCAAAGTTACATTTTAACTGTAGTTGGTCTTTTAATTAGCCATTGCCATCATTTTTTGTTTTGTTTAATTAGTTTTTCAAAATTCAGGTTAAAGTAAATTTTATCAATCTCTGGCGTTTAGGGTCTAAGTTTTCTGCGAGTTGTCGTTTTTGTACCAGTTATAACTTATAGCCGATATTTTTACCTCAGCCAACATCGCAAAAACATACAACGGTTGCTAGGCTCGTCCACGTTGTTATTTGATTTTTGATTTTGAAAATGTGCTCTCGGTCAAAGTTTAGCCATTATACCTTGCTGCATTTTTTTTCGATTTTGGGTCTATTCATTTTGAGTTTTTTTAGGAAAGAAACGAGCTACACCAGTGAAGCACGATGCATGAAGTCCAGATAAACTTTTTTATTATAAACCTTTACAGGCGGCTTAAACACTGTGCCCCAAAATTTTTGCGAAGGCATAACTTTATAGTGCAAAGCGCAATTATTTAAAAATTGTGGATCACATTTCTCTTTTTAGTAGCCCCCATCAGCGGTCTCCTTTTTTACAATAAATTTATTTGGATTGTATTGGTGTGCTGCCTTTAAGATGTATTCACACTTTTTTCGGCTTTTGGGCGTCAATGAAATGTCAAATTAGAGTGGTGATTTTAGTGACGTTGAAGTAATAAAAAGCTGCAAATCGAGTAGTTCTGAGCAAATTATTTTAAGTGGAGTGAGAAATTAGTGTTTGAACAAATTTTCAGTTGTCATGAGGGAAATATTCAAGGTCATTAAAGCGATTGCTAGCTGGCATTAGAGTTACGCTTAGTAGCCTTCAGTTTTGAAACTGATTTAAGTGTAATTTTGCAATATAACCGAATGTGCACAATTTGCACACCAAATAAGAACACTTTGACGCTTAAAAATTTTTTGTCAATTTCTGTCTTAATTTTTTCTTTTTCAGTTTAAATCCAAAAGTCCGTCAAGCGGGTCAACGGCAGCTATTTTCGGGGAACTTGCTGGCTATGTTTTTTATTTCTCATTTATGACAGGTTTCCTTGATTGCTATTGAGGAAAAAGTGTGTCTAATTTGAATAGGTGCTTGAATTCATAGGATTTGATTATTATGATTTTGACAATTGCAGTTTTTTGCTGATTTTGTGGTATTGTTGCTCACTCTAAAATATACAGTTCTCCTTAGCTTTGTAGTGCGGCCTTTTTTGGTGAATTGATTTGCTTCGATTTTCAATTTACTTTTTCATTGACTGAGATACCGTTCGTTGTCGAATTGTTTGTGATTTTGTGTATATTGGCCTCATTTCTGGTTGTTGTCCCTTTTTCCGACATTAAACTGTTACATGATCGTTTGCGACGTCTAAAATTTCATGGTATGCTTGTGTTAGGGATTCTGTGATACTAAGCATGTATTTATTTTACCTTATCTGCTCTGATTTTCAGAATTTCTGATTTCTTACGTTTTCTTGTTTTTGCCTCCTTCTTGCTCTGTCTGCCATTGATTCCCTCCAGGTTGTTGTGCTGTGTACTCGTTTTGAGGATGCGTACGGTCAATATTTTTATAAGCGTTAATTTTTTTTCAAAACACTAAATCTTGGAAAATGAAATTTTTTTCTAGGGTTTGTTTTTTTGCGCAGATGCAGTTTTGGGTTAGTTGCCTATTTTAATTTGACATTGCTGTAAAAATGTTATTTGACAGGTCATTAGTCAATTAAATTCTTTGGGTTGTTTAACATCTTTGGGTTGTTTAACATCTAACCAAAAAACATCTAACCAAAAAATTAAATTTTTTGGTTAGATGTTTTCACACATCTTTCCATGACTTTGAGCTTTCAAAAGGGGGATAAACAGGTAACGCCCAGTGGGAGTTAGGTTTTATTGGAGGCACTTAGCTAGCTTTAGTAGGATTTCAACTGCTTGGAGGTTGGAGGAGTGCAGATGCTGAAGCGGTCTTATTTCGAAGTCAGAATGTGTTTTTTATTGCGTGCTGTGGAGTCCAAAGTGGTGCGTGCTTTAAGGTTTTTTTTTTGTCTGTTTTCCGAGGTTTTTGTTCGATAGTTATTATTGATCTTAAATTGACGTTTGCCAAAGTTGATAAACGTCTTTTGAAAGACATAAATTTTTTTAATGTCCGTTTTTATGCTATATGTGTTGGTGTTGCGAACATAAACACGCAAAATTATACTTATTTTTGGAGCCTCAGTGGCCAGGGAAACCTCCTCTATTTTTTCATAGATTCAGTTTACTGCACAGTTTTTAGTAAAAGTGGAATGGTTTTTATGGCTGCAATGCTCTATCTAAGCTCAGTGGAGCTATATTGCAGTGATCTTAGTTTTTTTCTTAATTTGTTGTCTTACGCCTTATTTGTTTGTTTACACAGCAAAGCTGAGAAAGTCAAAATTTTTGAATGACTCTTCCTCTCACTAACAGCATTTGCTCGGCTGCAGTCAGCTATCAATCTTCAGGTAAAGTTTCAAAGTCATTTGAGTTATTAGATTTTGTTTATACTATATACGGCACGCAAGTTCTACTTTCGCAGATATTTCGGTAACCTGTCGGCTATGTTCAACATTTTAATAATTATTTTTACTAATTATAATTTA
Source organism: Convolutriloba macropyga (assembly GCF_964194025.1). NCBI lineage: Eukaryota > Metazoa > Xenacoelomorpha > Acoela > Convolutidae > Convolutriloba > Convolutriloba macropyga. The sequence continues at coordinate 53,950,748 of NC_134477.1, forward strand.
GCAATTTTTGATTCTGAGTTTTTGAATTTTGATTTTTTGCTTTTCTGGAAATCATTATTATGTTCCGAGATTATCGATCTTTTTGGGCCGGTGAAACATAGGATAATGAAGTAGTTGAGAAGATATTAATATTGCGAGTTTTAGCGACATTTCAACAACTTTTGAAATTGTTTCCATTTTTTCTGATTTCCTTAAATTATGGATATATAAGGGCCAATTAAACCCTTTCAGGTCTTGCAAATTGGTTGCTAGGCAGATTCGAGAGAAAAGTGGTTTTGAACATATTAATATTGCAAAGTTTGGAAATTTTTAGTTTCTTTGACTTTCTCAACTTTTGAGTGTTTGTCCTCGGTTGGCATTTTTTTATCACGTTTTTTGTTTTACATATTTCATAATTTCCACTTTTGATTCGTGGCTTACCTCAATCACTGTTCCAACTGAGTGGATTTCAAATTCTTGTTACTCATTATGTCATATAGCGGATACGGTCAAAGTCAAAAGATCAAAATTAAAAGAAACGAGATAAACTGATAAAGCCCGGTCATTAAGTCATTGCATTAGGTTTTCAAAATCCATTTGAGAGATTGCTAGCTGACATTAGTATTACGCTTATTAGTTTCAAGTACAGAAGCATAGTTAAGTATAGTTTTAGACGATAATTGTAACTGCACATCGAATTAGAACTTTTTGAAACTTTGGAAAATTTTCTGTCAATTTCTATCTCTTCTGTTTCAATATCTACATGCGTCAAGCATGCCAACGGCAGCTAATTCCGGCATTTTGTGTTTGTTCGTCATCCCCTCCGCCTTCACTGTAACGTAAGCATTGAATTACGCAATGTAATGAATACGGTCACCGTCAAAATTGCAAAATTAAAAGAAACAGTATAAACTGATAAAGCCTGGTCATTAGGGCATCAGGTATCAAAGTTCTTTATAGCAATTGCTAGCTGGCATTAGATTTTATGCTTAATAGCGTTTAGTTTAGAAGCTGAATTAAGTGTATTTTAGAATCTAACCGAATATGCAGAATTTGCACACCGAATATGAACACTTTGACACTTGGAAAAAATTCTGTCATATTCTATGTTTTCACTTTATTTTTAACTTTTTCAGTTTCAATCCAAAAGTTCGTCAAGCGAGTCAACGGCAGTTATATTCCGGCAATTTGCAGGCTATTTCTCAGGGAATTTTTCAAAGTTAATTGAAACGATTTCTAGCTGGCATTAGTTTTACGCTTAGTAGCCTTCAGTTTATTAACTTAAGTGTAATTCTAGAATATTGCCAACTATGCACGCTTTGCACGCCAAATAAGAACGCTTCGACGCCCAAAAATTTTCTGTCATTTTCTATCTCTTAATTTTTTCCTCAGTTTCAATCCCAAAGTCCGTCAAGTGGGTCAACGGCAGATATTTCTGGCAATTTGTCGGCTAGGTTCTATTATTTTTCATTTATGACAGCTTTCCTTGATTGCTATTGAGGAATAAATGCGTCTAAATTGAATGGGTGCTTGAATTCAGATACCGTTTGTTTTCGGTATTTGTTTTCGCTGAGATACCGTTTGCTTTTGAACTATTAAAGTGAATTTGTGTATATTGGCCTCATTAGTAGTAGTTGTTCCTTTTTCAGATATTAAACTGCTTAACGATCGTTTGCGACTTCTAAAATTTTTGGTATGCTGTGGTTAAGGGTCCTGTGATACTGGTCATGTATTTATTTTACTTTGGCTGCACTGATTTTCAAAATTTCTGGTTTCTTACGTTTTCCTTGGTTTCTGCCTCTTTCTTGCTTTGTCTGTCATTGATTCCCACTAAGTTGTTATGTTGTAAACTTGTTTTAGGAATGCTTACGGTCAATAATTTTGTAAGGTGTTAATATTATTTTGTTTCTCAAAACAGTAGATATTGAGAAACGAAAATTTCTATTTCTTTCTAAACCGTTTGTTTTTCCGCAAGTGGGGTTGTGGGTTATTTGCCTGTTTTAGTTCAATATTTCTGTAAATTGTTATTCGTCAGGTCATTAGTTCATTCATTTTTTTGGATTGTATTTCATTGCATGCTGTGCTATTTATTTTGTAAGATGTTTTCACACATCTTTCCATGACTTTCAAAACGATCTTTCAAAACGGGATAAAGAGTTTACGCCCAGTGGGCATTAGGTTTCATTGGGGGTCTTTAGCTAGCTATAATAGGCCTTCAACTGCTTGGAGGGGTGCAGCTGCTGAAAAGGTTGTCTTACGCCCTATTTGTTTGTTTACACAGCAAAGCTGAGAAAGTTAAAATTTTTGAATGAATCTTCCTCTCACTAACAGCATTTGCTCGGCTGAAGTCAGTTCTCAATCTTTATTCTGATTTTTTATTTGTCTGAGAATCATTATGTTCCGATGAAACTTTTTCTTGCTTGAATTTGGGTAACTAAATTGCTTCTGGAGCTGTGTTTGTGAAGATATTCATATTGCGAGTTTTTGGTTAGTTTATTTCACACATCTTTCCATGACTTGGAGCTTTCAAAACGGGGATAAACAGGTAGAGCCCAGTGGGCTTTAGGTTTCATTAGGAGCTCTTAGTTAGATATAGTAATCCTTGAAGTGCGTAGTGGTGCAGCTCCACGATCCATGAGCTCAAGCTGGCTACTACCAAGGCCAACCGCTTGACGGTTTTCTGTGAGCATTTCGTCTGGCGTTAGTCGATTTTTTGATGAATTAAGTTTTTTGCGTTTGTTTTCATGATCGTAGACTAATTCTTTTCAAAACAAGTACTAGATATTTAAGTCTTGCATATTTTTTTGGCTGCTTTCCTGCGCAAGATATTTAAGTCTTGCATATTTTTGTCGCTCTTACATATTTTTGTCGCTTTTCTTCTTTTCCGTTTCGTTGCATAGTCTCATAAATAACTGTTTTAACTGACCTACTAGGTAATTGTCTTCATTTATCGGCTGCAATTTTAAGTTTTTTTCATTGACTTAGTTTACAGTTATTGTTTGCAGTTTTCGGGTTCATTTTCAAATCTTGCCTTTATTTGGTGTTGTTTTTCTCTTCTTCCACCTAACTTTGACGTGTCAATGTTTATGTAAAGCGTTGTTTGATTGTTTTATCAAACTGGGTTTTTGTAACTAAAATTTTTGGTGGTCTTTTTTGACATTTATTTTTGTTTATTTGGGCAAATAGGATTGTTTTGCGTACTGCCATAGCTTGATGTTGCTGCAACAATTTTGATTGTCTGAACTAGTTCAGTAGTTGGGATTGTTATTGAGAACTTGCCCTGCAAAATTTGTTCACTATTCGAGTTGAATGAGAAATCAAATCAAAGTAGTGATTTCAGTCACCCTGGTGTACTAAAGGGATCGAAAAAGCTAGTAAGTTTGAAGCGTGTTTTTTTCTTTCAAATTACTTATAAAGTGGAGTGAGATTTCTCGTTGTTCGAACACAATTTTGCTTTTCGAGTGATTTTATTTTCACATAGGACAGTTTTACTTTTGTTTTCAGTGGATTTCTCTAGTGCTTATAAAATTGTGCCCGTGTTCTAATTTATTCTCTTTGCTACAACTTGAATCACTCAATTGGCGTGTTGTAGCTGAGCACTATTTGTCATATGATGTGAGTGAATTTGAGTATTTTCTGTTACGTCTGTTGTCTTATCAGTTAGTCTCATTAATGACCAGTCTATTGGGTTGCTATTGGGGAGTAATTGAATCAAATTAATATTCTTAGGTCACATCTTATTGGTTTTATGACTTTAATAATCTTTGATTTCAAAGAATATCAGCTGATTTTGAGTTTTGACTGTTGTTCGTTTTATTTACTTATCAAATAGTGCCATTTAAGGTAAGGCGCAGTGGTTACTAATTGGGATAGGTGAACCTAATTAAGGTTTCAAGTTCATTTCTAGTGGAAATGTTTTTGACACTATTTGTTGTCATAGAATATTACCCATTTTTTAAGTTTCGCATGTGTTTATTGTTTATTTCTTGTCTTAACATTTTGTCATATGTTTTATTATTTTATAACTTTATTGACCCGTCTAACTGGTTGCTAATGAAGCATCATGGAATCTTCTGCTGCAATTTTTTTTTATTGGTTCTGATGTTAGGTGTTTTTGTTAATTCGAGGCTACTAATTTATAGAGAGTTTCCGTTTTCAGTCAAATTTCTGTTTTGTCCCTTTTTACCTTGTCTCTTTTCTGTGTTTGTCCTTTTTTACTTTGTCTCGCAGTGATTTCTGAAAGCTGGTGATATGATGTACGCATGCTAAAGATTTGTATGCATTCTTTGTGTCAGTAGTATAGAGTTGTTAGTATATAGTTATATATTAGATTTTCTTTTTTGCCCATTTAGTTTTTTGTGCTCTGTCGGCAGTCAGTGTTTAGTGTTGCTGGAAAAGATTACCTTATGAGGTCGTTAGTTAGTTCCATTTTTTGAATTGTTTTTCATGACTTTTCTTGTTTTGTTTTTGACTTCGCTAGACAAAGTTTTGTTTCGCGTGAAATATTTCGGATTACTCTAGACTAGTGTTACTCTTCTCACATTCTGCTAAAATTTCTTGTAGACAGCTAGTGCTTAGCAGAGCAATCTACAATGGACGAAAACGAAATCAACAGTAGAAAGGGGATAAAACCATGAAGCCCAGTTTTAGATGACTCGCGTTTGAACTCTGCTGTAATTAGTCATAGTTAACAGGTTCAATGTTTATTGGTATGGATGCCAATCCCTGCATCCTCTCATTAGGAAACAGGAGTATGTTTCACTACAAACGTCGATCAGAATAACCCGCACTTTAAAACAATTAGTATCATTAATTTTATTCGTTGCTTTTAATTCCAAGGCGGAATATGGGAATCAATGGCGGCTATTTTTCGGCAAATTGAGGGGTTTGTTTTGAGCTTGACAGCTATCAGCGAGTAATCTCGGTTTATCGTGACTCATTGTTGCCAAAATAATTTAAATAACAGAGATAATGGATTCAATTGCTTAGGTTCAAATCCGACGCGTTTGACCTCCTGTTGACATTTTACTTTTCCGTTTCTTTTCTGAGTTAAAAAAGTAACTCAAAATTTGTTCTCTGTTTATCCATATAACTGGGCACCTGCAGTATACAAGTGTTTTCAGACAAAGACTGAAATGGTAGTTTTTGTGGCGTTCAGGCTCGAGGAAATTTTAATAATGCAAATTACGATAGTTAAACCATGGTTTTAACCTAAGTTTCGCTAACCTGTCAACTCATAATCTTCCTTAAGGTGCCTGAATTGACCTCATGATGAACTGAAAAGCAACACGATGGTCTATCAGCTGACTCTAAGAAAAATTGAAGAAAGTGAAAAATTGATGCATGGTATGTGTTTAGGTCCAACGCCAAGTACAAGGCCATTGAGCTCTCCAAGCAGAGAATAGAGAGCGGACTAGCCGATGCACAAGTGAGTGATTTCTATTTTTATATCAAACGTTTGATCACTCAAATGGTATTATGACAAGCGATGCGAATTTTTGTTTGCCGAGCTAGTGAGTACTGTTTCGTTGATAAAGTGTACAGCCTATTAACAATCACCGCGATACAATGTAACTACTAATGATAGTGTATGCCTTGAGCATTTTCTAGAAAGACTACTTTTTGCTACTATTTCGGAAAATAGTTTTAGAAAATAAACTTCATCCGAATATTTAATTTTCACAGCGATGTTTTTTCTTAAACACATTAAAAATATCAGATATCAAATTTGTCAAGTTGTGATAAGAATTTTTACAACTTAAATTATTGTTGCTTCAAAACTCCGTGAAATGGTGGTAGTAACATTCTCAGCAGTGTGTTTTTTATCGATTCAAATGTTCCCAATTGTTGGCTGCGAAACAGAAGAGTGACAGCGTTTAAAAGTTCTTGGAAATTTTAATTGCTTTTAGAAGAAGCGACACTTTTAATTGCTCTCAGAGAAAGTTTGTAGGAATTATAATAGTCCTGTGATCTTTTAATGTAATTTTTCGCTTGACCAGTTTTTGTCTGACCCTTTTAACTTTCCGTGCTCAAAAACGGTTTTACTGGTAAAGCTAGGAGAGCATTAATTGGCTGAGCAGCTCTCTTAGAGCCGTACGCCTTACTAGTCTCTAAGTATGCAATTCACCAAGACTGTTTTGAGGAGACAATTAAAATAAATGTGGAATTTATAAATACTCTTCAGATTCTTGTCTACTTTTTAATAGCCGCCATGAGTCTCAACGGCTATTTTTAAGGCGCTCTCCTTATTAAAATTCAAAGAATTTGAATTGTATTGGGGTGTGCTGTCTTTTTTAAGATCTGTTCACACATTTTCATGATTTTGGAAGTCAAATTGGAATAGGGGTTTTGGTCACGCCGAAACAGGAAGTGGAGCGAAAAAGCTCGAGTGGTTTTGAGGCGTGAAATTTTTTTGCTCTTATTTTAAAGAAGAGTGAGAAAACAGTGTTTGAACAAAAGTCCGTTTTCTTGCTAGTGGTTTTTGTGTTCACATACGGCAATTTCACTTTGATTTTTAATAGCCGCCCTCATCTTCTCAGCCGGCTATTATAGCGCTCCTGTTTTTTTTACTTCGTCGAATAAAAAAATGTTTCGCTTTACCTCATTTTGCCGCTTTTTCAGCATTTTGCGTGATATCTTTTTGACTTCTCTAGGCTAGTTTCTCTCTTCTCTCATTCTGCTAAAAGTGATTTTGAACATCAGTTGCTCAGCAAAGAAATTCAAAATCTGCAGAATCAATATAAAGAATTGAAGTCAGAAATAGAAACGGGATAAACCCATAAAGCCCAATTTTAGATGCCCGCTATTTGAACGTCGTTCCTATAAGTCTTAGTTACCATCTTTAATGCTTATTGGTATTGATAGTAGCCCCTGTAGCCTCTCTCTAAGAAACAGAAGTACGTTATGTTCAACTACGAATTGCCATCAAAATAAATCGGACTTAAAAAAGGTTTTTGTACAAAAATCTTTTTTTTCTATCTATTTCAATCCCAATCATTCTTATTGGAATCAACAGTGGCTATTTTCCGGCAATCTGCCGGGTACGTTTACTGTTTTTTCGATTTCTTTGATCGGATTTTTTTTCTAGATGGTTTTTCCAATCCATTCATAGTTCATTCTATGCCCAGTTTTTTGTTTGAACCAAATTTTCATTTCTGGCTTGTGGTTATTTTTTCAGATGCGTCATTTTGACATAGATTTTCTGGTTTTTTAAAAAAATTTTTGATCTGATCTTTATAAATGGCTTTCCCAATTCACTCATAGTCCGTTCTAGGTCTAGTTTGTTGTTTTGTCAAAGAAAATTTTTTGAATTGTACGTCAAGACTTGTGCTGCTATGTTTTGTAATTAGCTTTACCTTTTGATCACCTCTTTTGTTTTACATAAGTCGCGATTTCCACGCTTGACTTCTGACTTAACCTCACTAACTGTTTTAACTGAATTTTTAACTTTTTCACGCATTGAATTAGGCAATGTAGTGAATACAGTCAAAGTCAAAAGAGCAAAATCAAAGGAACGGGATAAACCAATAAAGGCTGGCCATTAAGTTTTAGTGCATTAGGTTATAAAATTCGTTAGAGCAGTTGCTAGCTGACATTTGTATTAAGCTTAGTAGCTCTCATTAGAAGCTGCATTAGGTATAGTTTCTGAATCTATTTGAAGCTGCACACCGAATAAGAAAACTTTTTTTGAAGCTGAGGAAAAGTCAACTTTATCTCTTCCAATTCTCATGTGTGTCAAGTGCGTCTAGGGTGGCTATTTTCCGGCACTCTACCGGCTATGTTTCCTTTGTTTTTTACAGGAAGTAGTTTTGTTCATTTGGCATTTTGACCTAAAAGCGAAAGTTGGATAAGCTGTCCAGTTAAACAGTTTTTTGATTAGCGAGAGGAGTTTTTAGATCATGCGCTGCTTTCAGTGAATGCATTTTTGACTTTCAAAATTGTTTTTGAGAGGACGGCACGTTTTAAGACGTTTTTCGTCCATTTCGCTCGATTTTTTAAATGTTTTTTATACTTGTATATTGTTTTTTGTGGAAATGGTTTTTTGATTATTGCTGCACGAATATGTAACTTTCTGAAATTGATACCGCAAATTCTTGCAGAGCCTAATAATTTTTTGTCAAGTGTTTGAGTTCAAAATTGTCACATTTTGCTAATATGTGTCTGCTTTCATTTATTTCTTCACTTTAGGATCTCTAAATGATTTATCTGAAAACTCAATGCATATGGCAATTTTTTTCCAGAATGCATCCATTGAATGCCGTTCTTTAACATTAGGTGATTTTGTCTTGTGAAATGAGGCTCATGCTACTCCGATTTTTGCAATTTTTGTTCGATTTTCTAGTTTTCATCTTGTTTTTCATTTCATTTACTCGAAAAAATCTGGGATTTTAATTTCGTGTTATCAATAATTGAGTCATTTTTTGGTGTTAAGTCTTCGAAATTCAGTAAAAACGTTTTCATATTTTCAACTTTAAGAACTGTTTTACATTTTGTTTTTAATTATTTCAAAGTTTCGATTCTTTGGAATGTTTTTACTTTTTCTATTTATACAGGATTTTGGCCTTTTAATGTTTCTAGTGCGCCACATGAGTTTGGCCGTTTAATGTTTCTAAGGCGCCAATGCGTTTGCTTTCCTACTGCAATTTTTCTTCATTTCAATTTTTATTTCAAAATTATTTTTTTTCCAAAGTCAAGTAGTCTTGTTTCTCCTATTTATAATGGGTCCGTGTTCCCAATATTCTGGATTGCTTTACTTTCTGGTATTCTCCTAAAACTATAGTGTTATTAGCTCTATTTTTTGGGCTGCTTCTGTCAGTTTTGTGTCGAGTTAATCTTTTTTAGCCTTTTTGTTGGATTTTTTATTTTTAAATTTTGCAATTGATTTTAATATGAGGCAGCACTGCGAAATTGCTTCAATTCTGTTATAAAATCCTGCCTGTTGTTTTTTGTATTTATTCCTGGGCCGTGCTTTTGCTTTTAAACGTTTTTTTGCCTGTGAATATTGTTCTGTTTCTTTCCAGTTATCTCTTTTCATTTTAATATTTGGAATAGTTTGAGCTCATTTGTCTATGATATTTCCACACAATTTTGTTTTGTTTTATTCAAACAATTTTGTTTTGTTTTCTTGAGTCCTGTATTTTAGTATTATTTTCTTTTGCAAAATTCAGTTTATTTTCTAAGAATGATATTCGTTTTCTGATTTCACAATGTGTTTTGGGTCGCACAGTTGATAGCGCAGTTCTGTTATTTTAAGACTAGTGTCATGAGTTATTTCATGTCATTTTTTAGCCCTCTAAGTTTTTGAACCTATCAGTGAGCATACTATGAATTTTGGCCGTTTTTCAATATTAACAAAAGTTTTTTGATATAAAATTTTGCTGTATTAAACTTTCAGTGAGCTTTTTTCGGTCATAGTTATGTCTTATTTTTTATGTTTTTGTCGTTTTTTGTATTGTCACAGCATTTTGTCGTTTTTCTTTTTATTTTAACTTGTTCCAATGATGCTCATTTCAAAATATTTCTCGTTAAGACAGTGGTGCAAATTTCGCCAATATATTTAAATCAGTTCTGATGAGGCAAACAATGTTTTTATTTTTTGCCTCACCAGAAGAGTGAGGCAAAAAATGTTTTTGTTTTGCCTCACCATTTTTTGACAAGAGGTAATGATTTTGGCTGCCTTAACGGTATTACTTTAGAAGTTCCGAGTCGCTTCCGGAATTTTTCAGATATTTCTGTTTTGATCACGTTTTTCGTTTTACATGAGTCACGATTTTCACTTGTAACTGAATGGATTTCAAATTATTTCACGCATAGAAATACGCAATGTGGTGAATACTGTCAAAGTCAAAATAGCAAAATCAAAAGAAATTGAATAGACCGATCATTAAGTTATGGAGCGGTAGGTTATTAAAGTTAATTAGAGTGTTTGCTAGCTAACATACTTATTAAGCTTAATAGCTTTTAGTTTAGAAGCTGAATTAGGTATAGTTTCTAAATCTAACTGAAGCTGCACACCGAATAAGAACACTTTTTTTGAAACTAAGGAAAAGTGTAAATTTTTATCTCTTTCAATTCGGATGTGTGTCAAGCGCGTCTAGGGTGGTTATCTTCCGGCACTCTGCCGGCTATATTTCTTTGGTTTTTTTACAGGAAATAGTTTTGTTCATAAGGCATTCTGACCGAAAAGCAAAAGTTGGATAAGCTGTCCAGTTAAACAGATTTTTGATTAGCGAGAGAAGTTTTTAGATCATTCGCTGCGTTCAGTGAATGAATTTCTGACTTTCAAAGTTGTTTTTTTGAGAGAATGGTGCATATAGATTAACGTTTTAAGACGTTTTTCGTCCAGCTCTCTTTCTTTTTTATACTTTAAATTTTGTTTTGTGTTAAAAATAGTTTTTGATTAATGCTGCACGAATATGTAACTTTCTGAAATTGATACTGCAAATTCTTGTAGAGCATAACAATTTTTTGTCAAGTGTCATGTTTCGAAGGATCTACAATGATATGACTGTTTACCAAGGTTTCAATTGTTTTTTATTTCAATATAAGCAAGGTTTAAAAATAACATCTGATGATATTTCCAATCAACCAAAAACCACATTTATTGCTCTAAATCATCAGAAGTTTGCGCTCAAGAAGAAATTGGCAATGAAAAATGTTTGCTTCTGTCTTGCATGAACACAAAATAATTTTCATTTGGCTCAAAAAAGTTCTATTCCTAACAACTCTGGGCTAAGCTTGACAAAAATACAAAAAAGATTTTCGTCGGTTTGATGAAATGGAACTCAGCCAAACATCTTTCTACCCAGCCAAATGATGTTTGTGGATTTTTTTTCTTGTTTATCAATAATCATTGTTAATGACAGAAAGTTTAATTCTGAATTTCTTATATTGACCAGAATTAAACTTTCTGTCATTAACAATGATTATTGATAAACAAGAAAAAAAATCCAAAAACATCATTTGGCTGGGAAGAAAGATGTTTGGCTGAGGTCCATTTCATCAAACCGACCAAAATCTTTTTCGTATTTTTGTAATCAAGCTTAGCCCCAAGTTGTTAAGTGTTTGAGCTCCAAATGGTCACATGTTTTACTGTTTCTTTTTGCTAATATGTGGCTTTTTTCAATAATTTCTTCACTTTAAGATCTTTAAGTGGATTTTTCTGAAAACTCGGTGCATATATAAATTTTCTTCTGAATGCATCCATTGAATGCCGTTCTTTAACATTAGGTGATTTTGTCTTGTGAAATGAGACGTGCTACTCCGATTTTTGCAGTTTTTGTTCAAATTTTATTTTTTATCTTGTTTTTCATTTTAGTTTCGATTCTTTGGAGTTTTTAATTTTTCTATTTATACAGGATTTTGGCCTTTTGTTGTTTCTAAAGCGCCGCAGGACTTTGGCCTTTTTATGTTTCTAAGGCGCTAATGCTTTTGCTTTTCTACTGCAATTTTTGTTCACTTCAATTTTTAATTCAGTATTCTTTTTTGCAAAGTCAAGTAGTCTTCTTGTTTCTGCTTTTTAGAATGGGCCCGTGTTCCCAACATTCTAGATTGCTTTACTTTTTAGTATTCTCCTAAAAGCTATAGTGTTATTAGCTGTACTTTATGGGTTGCTTCTGTCAGTTTTGTTTTTGATTTAATCTTTTTCGCCTTTTTATTGGATTTTTTAATTTAAAATTTGCGATTTGATTTCAATATAAGACAGCACTGCAAATTTGCTTCATTTCTGTTTTAAAATCCTGACTGTTGTTTTTTGTGATTATTCCTGGGCGTCGCTTTTGCTTTTAAACGTTTTTTTGCCTATGAATATTGTTCTGTTTCTTTCCAGTTATCTGATTTCATTTTAATGTTTGCAATAGTTTGAGCTCATTTGTCTGATTTTTCCACAAGAGAACAGTATATAGTGTTTTAGGCAAACAATTTTGTTTTTTTCTTGAGTCCTGTATTTTATTATTATTTTCTTTTGCAAAATTCAGTTTATTTTCTAAGAATGATATTCGTTTTCTGATTTCACAATGTGTTTTGGGTCGCACAGTTGATAGCGCGGTTCTGTTATTTCAAATCTAGTGTCATGAGTTATTTCATGACACCTTTTATCCCTCTAAGTTTTCTGAACCTATCAGTGCGCATACTATGAATTTTGGCCGTTTTTCAATATGACCAAATTTTTTTGATATAAAATTTTGCTGTATCACTTACAGTGAGCTTCTTTCGGTCATAATTATGTCTTATTTTAAATTTGTGTCGTTTTTTTGTGTTTTTACAGAATTTGCTCGTGGTTTTTTTATTTTGACACTGTTCCAATGCTGCCAATTTTCAAATATTTCTTGTTATGACAGTAGTAAAACCTTTGCCAATAATTAAATCACTTCTGGTGAAGCAAAAAATTGTTTTCAGACAAGAGGTAATGATTTTTTTGCTTTAACCGTTCTACTTGTGAAGTTCCGAGTCGCTTGCGGAATTATTCAGACAATTCTTATTTTAATAGCCGCACAGCGTTAGCTGAGGCTATTATTGGCCTTCTCTTGTTTTTTTTTCGTGTCGACCATAATAAACGTTTTGTTACGACCATATGACGTCACAACCACTTCAAATCTGCTTTTTGTTAAATCATTCATGCAACTTTAACTAAAGTACGTTTGCGTCATTTTTTTGCTTTTATTGGAGCGAGTTTTTTGTTCATTAGCGTGATTGAATTTTTGATCACACTTGACGTACCTCACTCTCAAAAGGACCTGTCTTTGAAACTGACTTTTATTTACTTTAATTCGAAGAGATAAGGTCAAATGGGTGTGTGCCTTTCTAAATGAAGGTTATTTAAGAGCAGCTAATAGAGGCATCAAAAAACATACTGATTTTTAATCAAAATATTACATATCAGCCTTCAATGAAAAGATGATTTTTTTGGTGTCTTTTTTACGTTTTTTTTTGTTTTGAGTCTGCAGTTCTACGAAGCTCTTGCGGCTATTTTCTGGCAATCTGCCAGCTATGTTGATCACGTTTTTCGTTTTACATAAACCATGATTTTTACGCTTAACTGAATAGATTTCAAATTATTTCACGCATAGAATTACGCAATGTAGTGAATACTGTTGGAGTCAAAAGAGCAAAATCGAGGCTATCAAAGTTTATTGGAGTGTTTGCTGGCTGACAATTATATTAAGCTTATTAGCTTTCAGCTTAGAAGCTGAATTAAGTATAGTTTAGGAATCTAACTGAAACTACGCGCCAAACTTTTTGACACTAAAAAAGTCTTTTATTTTTTCCTTTTTCTGTTTTAATCCCTATGTGCATCCAGCTCGTCAAAATCCAGCTCTTTTCCAACCATAAAAATAAATCACATGACAATTAATCTAAAAGTTACTTTCATTTTTTGTATATTAAACGCAGTATAACTTTTTGACGGTGATTTTCTTTTTTCAAACACTACCAAGCTTCTTTCCACCAATTTAATGAGAACCACAACACTTGCTGAGTTTGAACGCAAATGTTTTGATGGATTCAACCTTTCAATTTTTCACTGCTTTGTTTTATAGAAATAAAAGAAATGAGATTTACGTTTGTTTTTTAAATCAGAAGCAGCATTTGTATGGTTTTTCTCTTTAATAAAAGCTTTTGGATTTTTTTTTAATATTTCCCCCAGCTTAGTAGGTGCATATCATTTGCACCACCCAGACGCACATGACACTTTTTTAGCTAATGATTTACTATGTAATGGGCACGTGTTTGGGAACCGCGGTAGTATAACGTACTGAGGGGAGGCAGATGGAAAGGATCCGTTTTCTTTCTATTTTGTATAATAACTTTGACAATGAATTTGCGTCTTCTATGTTCCATCAAAACTTTTTGGCCGTAGTTCATCAAGTACTAGTATTGAAAACTTGAATTAGGGAAAATACTACTTTGTAAATGACACTGACTTTGTAAAATTTCATTAGAGTGTTTGCTGGCTGACAATGATATTAAGCTTATTAGCTTTCAGCTTAGAAGCTGAATTAAGTATAGTTTAGGAATCTAACTGAAACTACGCGCCAAACTTTTTGACACTAAAAAAGTCTTTTTATTTTTTCCTTTTTCTGTTTTAATCCCTCTATGTGCATCCAGCTCGTCAAAATCCAGCTCTTTTCAAATCATAAAAATACGTGACATGACAATTAATCTAAACGTTACTTTCATTTTTTGTATATTAAACGCAGTATAACTTTATGACAGTGATTTTCTTTTTTCAAACACTACCAAGCTTCTTTCCAGCAATTTAATGAGAACCACAACACTTGTTGATTTTGAACGCAAATGTTTTGATGCATTCAACCTTTCAATTTTTCACTGCTTTGTTTTATAGAATAGAAATAAAAGAAATGAGATTTACGTTTGTTTATTTAAATCAGAAGCAGCATTTGTATGGTTTTTCTCTTTAATAAAAGCTTTTGGATTGTTTTAATTGTTCCCCCAGCTTAGTAGGTGCATATCATGTGCACCACCCAGACGCACTTGACACTTTTTTTGCTAATGATTTACTATGTAATGGGCACGTGTTTGGGAACCGCGGGAGCATAACGTACTGAGGGGAGGCAGATGGAAAGGATCCGTTATTTCTATTTTGTATAACAACTTTGACAGTGAGTTTGCGTCTTCTATGTTCCATCAAAACTTTTTGGCCGTAGTTCATCAAGTACTAGTATTGAAAACTTGAATTAAGGAAAATACTATTTTGTAAAAGACACTGACAACCTTTAGGTTTGAGTAGCATAAATTCTTAGTTCTTTACTTTGATAATTTAAGTTCCCAGTACTTTTGTACATAATTGCTCGGATAAGTTTGACAAGACAACAAATAACCTTATTCGTAATTAGATTTGTTAAAAGGCTAAAACTTTCGGAGCTTTCGAAAATTGTCCGTATTCTTAGTTTACCTGTTTTCCCATTCGTTTACCAATTCGTTACATTTTTTTAAATTGAGTTTCATTGAATGTGACTGGTTGATTGAAAAGATTTCGAAAATGCTTATACTCTTCTCTTTTTCTCCACTTGTCTTTTACGACTGATTAAGTGCTATGGTAAGAAATTTGAAGGATTTTTTTGGTCGCAGACGTCTTGTATGAAATTTTGCCTAACTTTTTCTCGCTTTTCGAGTGATTTTTTATCTCATCGAATTTTGTTTTTACATGATCTAAAATGCCTTACCATTCACAAAGTTCAGCAGTTCAGATCAAATAGTGGCAATTTACTACTAGAAGTCAATTGAAAAGTATGTCATAATTGGTTCATATTCTCGTCTGATGAAGTCTCGAAGACTTCTGCAACTAAAAAATTCCTTCAAATTTCTTACCACAGCACTTAATCAGTCGTAATAGAGAAAAACAATGGAGAAAAAGACGATAGTACAGGCATTTTTGAAATCTTAAAATGGCCTTAATAAGCTCTAATAACATAACATAACATCATTTGAAGTTGCTTTGTAAACATATTGCCCGGCTAACCCCACCCACCCTCACTTACATGGAAACAGGCTACAATAGAATCGATTCCCCATGACCCCCCACCGCACACTACCGGTCCTCATTGTCGATTAGCCAACTCCCACAAAATACTGTCCTCGTTGTAGTATATTTGCAATAATGGGGGGGGGGGGGGAGCTATTCGTTATATACCCAATCAGCTTGAAGGAAGGAATGGCAGAGAAGCCAATTACAACCTGCTTATTTTTGTTGATTTAGTTCATGATCCAAGCCAATGCCTACATCAAACAGTTAGAATCAGAGAGACGTCTCTTACAAGCCCAAGTGAAGAGACTTATCCAAGAGAACTCCTGGCTCAGGGAAGAGTTGAACGCAGCCCACCAGAAATCACAAGAGAATGACCAGGCAATCGCAGCTTTAGAAGTTGAGAAAAAACACCTCGAGTTTTTGAACTCACTCAAAAAATTTGAAACTCAAGATGCGACGGATGAATCGATTAAAAATGTAAGTTTATCCCGCCCCAACATTCTTTCGAACCCTAAATTTGCTTTGAACGATCTTAAGACCATACTTGGTCTTGAGTGTGTTGAATTAGCTTTCCTTGTTTTCGCATAACGAATTTTTTCTGAGTTCTCTACCATCGTATCTTGATACAGTACAAATTATGTTCGGTAAATTTTTCAATTTTCTCTTAACTATCGGAAGCCTTAACTTATTGCTTTTGGGTTTTTCCCATTATTCGCCCCCTTTATGGTATGTTGAGGGGGTCTATACGTTATATGACCACTGAGGGGGTATATCAGTTGGAATATATCAGTTTCTTTTCGGTTACTTCTCTGGTTTCCAGCTGAAAAACTAAACTTCTAAATTGCGTTCGCTAAATATAAAGGGCGACAAAGCACCAACTGTTAAAAACACCCAGCTCCTCAAGCCAGCTTCGAACCCTCCATTTGAGCCTGAAGATGACATGGAGGTCATGAAATCAACAAGAGGCATTCGAGGACCGCTCAGCATGGAATCTGAAAGTCTGGCTAAAGGTTCTTCGAAGCTGGGTTCTAAGGCCACTTCAGAGAAAAATGAGTCCGGATCTGGAACAACGAAGGGACTTTCCGGCACCGGTGGAAGTGGTGCAAAGTCAGCAACTGGATCTCTGGGCGCGCAAATAGAAGAAGGGTCTGAGGATTTCGAAAGTGGTTCAGGCGAGGTTTCGGGACCCGTTGGGCAGAAATCTCAATTATCTGCTGAAAGCAACAAGAATGGTTCCAGTTCTGGTATGAACTCAGATGATGGATCTAAAAGTTTTGGAGGTAGTTCCACAAAAGAACAATCTGGGTTTGGTGGCTCCTTAAATGAGAACTCAGAAAATGGTGGACCAAGCCACAACGAAACTGGTCTCACGGGAGGCTCAACTGCGAAAGGGCAGTCTGGGTTTGAAAATTCTACGAAATCGAAATCCGGATTTGATTC
Organism: Convolutriloba macropyga; assembly: GCF_964194025.1. Lineage (NCBI taxonomy): Eukaryota > Metazoa > Xenacoelomorpha > Acoela > Convolutidae > Convolutriloba > Convolutriloba macropyga. Next base: position 53,967,651 of record NC_134477.1, read on the forward strand.
CAAGACAGGTCAGTCCACAAAAGATCAATCAGGGATCAACATCGAGGAAACTTCGAAAGGTCCGTCAAATTTCAATGGTGCATCAACTGCAGGTAACACAGGGTTAAGTAAAAGTAAAGGCGGTTCAGCAAAAACGGGGATTTCTGGTTTGGATGACGTTGGCGAGGGTTCTGAAAACGAAGGCGAACCAGGAACTGAAAATGAAGACCAGTCCCAGGAGAACCCTGAAGATAATGAAGATTATGCCGAGGAAAGTTATGAAGGCCAGGGTCTATCGGAGGGCGAAGCGACCAAAACAGACTCGACCGGTTCCTCAACGTCTAAAGAAAAAGATTCAACTAGTTTCTCTTAGTCGCATTTTTAGTCTAATAATAGTTTCCTCTATTGTGTATGAAAAGAAACTAAGTCTACCAAAGATTGAAATAACGAGAAAATATTTTGTTTAGAAAATCTAGTTTTGCATGAATAAACTTCATAAACAAAAGTGGCTATACCTATAACAATTGAAATGTTCTGCTGCTCTGTTCTGTATATCGCGGATTATTAGATTATTATTAGGTGAACATGAGCTTATTCCTGAAAACGCATTTTCGACTGAATTGAGTGCGTGACATCATTTTTCACTTAGTGGAGCGGGTTTTTTGTTCATTTGAAATGACTTCCTAACTCTGAAATTGACTTTTCCTTAATTCAATTTAAAGGGAAAAGGTTAAGTGAGTGTTTTCCACTCCATTTGAAGGTTATTTGAGAGCAGCTATGTTGGTATTTTTTTCTAAGGTATGTGTTTCTAACAACTTAACCCAAAAATAAACAGAATTTTAGTTAGTTTTGATATTTCTAATAGCGTGATCTGTTACTTAGGTGCTCTACTTTTTTATTTGCCTTACCTTTCGATCGCGTTTTTCGTCAACATAAGTCACCACGTCCACGTTTGACTCCGAACTTAAGTACAATTTTGGGATCTAACTGAAACTTCACATAACTGATAACTCTTTTTACACTTAGAGGCAAATTCTGTCAGTTTTTGTCTGAAATTCTTTTCCTTACTTGTCACTCTAATTGAGGGTTATTTGAGAGCAGCTAATAGTGGCAGCAATACGTTATAAAGAATCCTACTCAAAATATAATATCTCAGCATATAAAAGGAAAATTTTTTTGGCCTCAGCATATAAAAAGAATTTTTAAGGATCTTAAGAAACTTCACACCATTTAGAACACATTTTACACGTGAGACCAAATTCTGCCAATTTTTGTCTCTTTTCTTTCTTGTTTTAGTCTGGATTTTTGTCAATTATGTAACCTTATGTCAATTATGTCAATTATGTGGCTATTTGCCGGCTTTGTTCAAATTTGAAGTTGTATTTGAGTTTTTTAGTTTAAAAGGCTGATGTAGTACTTATGTAGTTCTTTCAGCTACGCTATTGGGCAGAGTTTAGCAAGAACGATAGTTGTTTTATTGACAATAACGCAACAAACTTGAGCAATTTAATTTAATTTTGATTTTTAGTTTATCTACTCTGCCTGTTAAATGACAAGCAAAGTTTGCTATTCTGCAGTTGGTTTTCTATTGTTTGCCACGAGATAGGTTTTGTGCGTCCTAAGAAGTTTGGCCTGAGCGTCCTAAGAAGGTTTTCTGTTCTATAAATATTTCAATATGAAATGTTAGTTTTCAATTCTTCAACAAGAAAATCTACAATTCAGGTTTTGACTTTTTCCATTTTTGTAAAAAGAAATTGTTTCTGCTTAGGTTGGCTCCTAAGCAGCAAACGCAGCTTTAGTAATTTACTGTTGTTTCTGTTCGTCTAAAAAGTCGACAAAGTTGAACAAAATTGAGTCAAAAGAGTTTTCTAGTATTCTTTTCTCATTAATTAAATTTTTTAAAGTGGTAACCTTAGAAACGTTTGGGTGAGTTAGTGTTAACTTAGAAAATATCCCTAACTTGTGCATTGAGTTGGGAGCATTGGTCTGAAATCGTATTTTCAAGATGCAGATTTTGGCAAAAGTTGATTGTTCTCTTTGGGCTGGAACATGTTTTTGTAAGAATCGTGTTCGGTATTTATCAATCAAAATTTAATTGCAAAGACTTTATAATTGTTAACTAAATTTAGATGTTTAAGCTTTCTAAAGAGACTCTAGTTATCAGTTTCTGAGTAATAAAATGTGCAAATGTGATGAGCAGATCTGCAGTACTCGGGTTTTTGCTGTCGTATTTTCATGACCCAATATATTTTATCATTACGTCGCCAATCCTACATTTTGAGCAAGCAAATTTGCTTGCTGAAGTCAGCGTTGTGCGCGCTCCCATGTTTTAAGATAGAAAGGGATTTATAGGTATTTGCGGCCAGCAGTATCAATAAGGGAAACTAATTCAAATTCGCCCAAATTTGCAAGAATTCGCCAGAAATGTCCGAGATTCCGGAATTACATGGCGCGTGAGAAAAGCAAACAGATCTTGCCACTATTATCCGCAAAATTACGTCCCTAATATCCGCTCTAAGGTAAATACTTTCCGAGGTTTAATCGTCACTGATTTCCGCAGTTTTTGATGTCTTTTTCACTATTGTCCGGATCACTATTGTCCGCAACTTTATGTCACTATTATTATTATTGCGTTTTTATCCGCAACTTTAAAGTCACTATCATGCGCGGCTTATAATTATGAATTAGCTCAATTGTTTTGATTGCTTTAAATTTTGTTTCAGAAAGAAGGCACTGTGGGATCTTTATTAAACTAATCAAATGACCAGTTTCATCTATGAAGTGAAACAGTACTGAGGGATTTTTATCAAAATAATCACCAGGATGAAACAACTTAGTGATTCCTATTAAAATAATCTGACGCTTATTTTAGTAAACTCTAGTTTTGCTTCAGTTAGTGTTTGACGCCATTAAACTGATTGCCGCTGAGTCCAACTCACTGTCAGATCATCTAAAATAAATAGCGGTGAAATAAAGTGAAACAGTACTGAGGGATTGTTTTCGAAATATTCACCACGATGAAACAGCACTGACTGATTCCTATTATAATCTGACGCGTATTATAGTAAGGTTAAGTTTTGCTTCAGTTAGTGTTTGATGCCATTAAAATGATTGCCACTTTTTTCAATTCACTGTCAGATGATCTGAAATAAATAGCTGTGTTAATTGCAGCTTATTTTTTTACGCCTTGATCTAAATTGTGGAAAAAGCTGACAAGTCTGTCATTAATTTTGTGATTTATAAATTAAGCGCAGCGCAATTAATTTATAATTTAGAGCGCAGCATATATTTGAAATGGAATAGTTAATTATGCTCAAATTTGTGTTCGTGTTCGTAATTATGCTCACTCGTGTTCGTAAACGCGGACTGAACTGAATTTGTAGGATTGGCGACGTAATGATACCAAATTTTGTTAGTTTACTTGACTTCTGAGCCTATGAATTAGAAGCTTGCGACGGAGATGCCTTTTATTTGAAAGATTGGCGACAAGGAAATTGAAGTTGTAATCAGGTGCTTATACATGCTTGTAGTAAAACTAAAATTAACAGAAAATTTTTGAAGTTATACTGAAATACACTCTTTCAATATTTATTTGAAGTTGACGTTTCCTTCCTAAAAATGATCAAGTTCATTCGTCCTTCATTCACTTCCATACTTTAATATGGTGGAAACACTACTGTGTTTTGCTTTCCGTTGAATGCTGTCATTTTCAAATCTATTGTTTTTGCAGTTTTTCAGTTACACATCAAATAAGCATTGGCCATCGGAGATGTGAATTTTTTTTGCATCAGTTAATTTCTGTTAGTGTTAGAGTGTAATCGAATGGTTTAAATAGCAACTAGCTGCTGAAAAACTATCGATGTTGGAGCTTTTTTGATGTCTCACAGAATAGAAAAGCTCTAGTTATTGAATAAAATATTCGTGAATGAAGAAGATGAAATCTGCATAATGATTATAAGAGGAGTTCTTATTGAGACGGTGGGATAACTCCTGCAGTATTCTGCTGCTGTCGTAAAGTCAAAGGCTGGCATGCTAATTTTTCAATTCGAGAGTTTAATGCTCTCCGGTTGGCTCATAACCGTCTGCTTCTTAATATAAGTGTTATAAAAAATGCGGCAAAAGGTTTCCCTTTTCATACTAAATCTTACTAGTAGTCGATAAATAGCTCTAATGGCACCTCATCAACAGCCTACTTGCCCCGACCTGTAGAGGCAAGCTAAAATTAAATTGTACCGCTGCCTTCGAAAGCAATTCGTCCGACTTAAATCCATTTAGGTTGTTAAGGACCGCAAAACAAAGTGGAGCGAAGTCCTCATTGGCGACATGATGGCGTTGTTCAAATGGAAATTATATATTGTACATTTTAAGAGCTAGGAGGTTCACATTTTTGTGGTAACAAAAATTAGGGATTATCGTACTCGTATGGGAGAAAAAGGCGAAAAAAAACCATTTGTCATATCAGATTAGTTAGATTCATCTTTTACGATGAAGCCAGCTAATCACATTAGCAACTAATTCGTATCATTCTGCACCCCAAAACTTCTCCGTCTTTTGAAAAAAAAAACAGTGAAAAAATTAAAGAAACAGTGAAAACATTAATCTTAAAGCCATCATGTGAAACTTTGATCAATTAATAGGCTGGGGGAATGGAAACCACATGACTGTTGCAAATTTCTCCCAACTGCTCTTGCGATCTTCGAATTTCCAATCAAACTCGTTATTGGTCATTTTCAAATATTTCAAAACCCAATAATAGGGAGGGGAGCCAATTTTTTTTTCAGTTTGGGCTTTCAAAAGAACACTAATTTTGATTTTTGTAACTTCTTTGAAAAACCTTTTAATAAGTTCTGGCTTTTATTAAAATGCAATTGTTTTCACAGATTTAAGTTTTTAACGAGCAATTTTCTGATTGGGTCTGCAGTGCCATAATATCTGATGTGCTCACTGTTCAAGATGCAATTTTAACTGTTTCTGATTTGTATAACAAATAGAAAATTTTTTTTAATTGCTCTCAAACGAAGATTGTAGCGCCCAGTGGGCATTAAGTGCTCTTAGAGCCTTTCAGCTCTGTTTCAGCTCAAACTGTTTTGGATACTTATACTTATGGTGTGAAGGGCGGTTCTTAGAGGTTGAAGGCACCCCCACTGTTGACACCCCCCCCTATTGCGCCCAACCCCCCCCCCCCAACCGGGCTGTTGCCCCCCCCCACCCCAGTGTTGCCCCACCCCCAATCAGCCCCCGGTGCACCCCACCCAACCCTCCGCCCCCCCCCCCCCCCCCTCTCTCTCTCTCTCCCATTGCTAGCTACTGACGAACAGCCGCTTGCTATAAACGCAATTTTATACTGTTTTGCAATTTTTTCTAGGTTTTTGAAAAATTTCGACATTGTTTTATCAGCCCTAGCTGTCAAGGAACCTCCTCTAGAGTATGATAATAGGTTACTGCATTGTTTCTAGTGGTATTGGAAGGGTTTCAACATTTTAACATACGAATTTTAGCAATTTTTTGACAAAACGTGCAATTTTTTAAAATTTTTTGACATTTTCTTCCTTATCCAGGTCTTTCCAGACTCAGGGGCTAGAGAACATCCTATGGGGTTTGATAATAACTTACTGACAAATTTTTAACGGTCATGGAATAGTTTTTCAACTTTTTAATGCCACAAATTTTAGCAATTTTTTGATAAAACTTGCTTTTTTTCAAGTTTTTTTGTAATTTTTTGTCGGTTTTTAGATTTTTTCAGCCTTAAGAGCCGCGGAACCTCTAGGGTTTGAAGATAGGTTACTGAATAGTTTCCAGATTAAACGGAATGACTTTTTTAACATCACAAATTTTAGCATATTTTTGATATTTTTGCCATTTTTTCCAATTTTTTTAAACATTTATAGTCATTATTCAGATTTTTCGAGCTTCAAAGGTCAAAAAAGCCTCCATTGGGGTTTGATAATAAGTTGTTAGAAAATTTTTGTTGGTCATGGATTAATTTTCAACTTTTTAATATCACATTTTTTAGCAATTTTTTTTTATAAAACTTGAAATTTTGAAGTTTTTGAAATTTTTTTCTAGGTTGCTCTAGTCTCAAGAACCTCGGAACTTCCGCTAGGGTTTGATTATATGTTACTGCATAGTTGGTAGACATAATGGAATGTTCGTCAAGATTTTAATATCACGAATTTAAGCAATTTTTAAACATATTTGCAGTTTTTTCATGTTTTTGATTTTTTTCCGGCAAAAGAAGCCCTAGTGCCTCCTCCAAGAATTGATAATAAGCTGCTGAATAGTTTCGAGAGTTAATGGGTTTATGATCAACCTTTTTTATGACTCCAGTTTTAGTAATATTTGGATAAAAATTAAACTTTTCAAATTTTTATGTTCCAAGCGTATGGATCTTTGAGCCAGTGAAACTATTTCAGGCTTGAAACAGGGATACTGGATAATCTCTTGAGACAAGGAAATGGTTCTTACGATATTATTGTCTTGAATTTTAGCAAGATTTTGTTAAAGTTTGCAATTTTTTTGATATTTTTTCAATATTTTTTGTCCTTTTCTGAGTTTAACGACCATTACTGGCCAACGAAACTTTTCAAGTCTCGGAGATGGGTTACTTGACAGAACTTTTGAGACAAAAATGGTTTTAATTTTTTTTATTGCGAAGTTGAAAACTTTTTAAATTTTGCCCTCAGTTTTCTATATGATTTGTTTATTAACAAGGTTAGAAAACTAGAAGTTGCAGTGTCGAATCCAATCATGGAATATAGTCCTGTCTCCTTCTCTCTCTTTCGGTTGGGGTTTCTTTCCTTCTCTTTCTCGTTCACGTTTTATCTCCCTCTTTCACTCTCTCTTTTTGTTGATTCCGCACTTCAGCTGCTGTTATGTGGCGTAATGTCACCATCTCTGTTCGTCATTATCAATGAGTTATAGTTGAAATATTTTTTATCATAAATGATCTAACAGGCACTTTTAGGAAACCGTTGTTAATTGCTGTCAAAAGCAATGTGTAGAAAATATATTAATCCTGTTTGTCTTTATGCAATTTTTCGCTTGGCCGATTTTTTTTTATCCTACTCATTTGACTTTCGTGTTCAGAAACGGGATAAAGAGGTAGCGCCGTGAGGTCACTAATTCGTGGCTAGCTGTTGACAAAGCCAACCGCTCGCCGGTCGCTTGAGAGCAATTCGCTCGACGTTAGTCGGTTATGTTTGAGTTTTGTTGCGACAATTTTTGTTTTTTTTACGTCAAATAGTTACCATTGTCTTATCTTGTCTCTCTACCATTTGGCGTTTTTTAGTTCATTGTTCAACGTTTGACCGTTTTAAAAGAATAAAATTGTAAAGCAAACTGCATTTTTGAAATTTCATTTAAATTTTTAATTTTTGGTATTTTTAGCTAAATTGGCTCCAAATACACGTAATGTCCAAATACACGTAATGTCCAAATACACGTAGCGCTGTCAAATTTTTTAGCAACCCGTTCTTGATTTAACCAACTGTTTATTTGCTCTTGCCACTTCATGCTCATTGTTTTTTTGAAAATCTGTTATGTTTATATTTTTTGCGAGGTAGGTTTTTCCTCTGTCAATTTTCCAGTTTTTCTTTACCCATCAATTTTTTGTTTTGATCCCTTATTTTCTAGCTCTCAAAAATTTGATTCATTTAATTTTTTTTGAAAGTAAATATTGACGAAAAATTGAAAAGAGGGCAAAAATAACTTAATTTCAAACTTGAAAACACTTTGACTAGAAGCTGTGGAAACTCGCTGTAAGTTGTGTTGAAAATATTTTTAAGCAAAATGAGAAAATTTATAATACCTGTTTGTAGGTGGTAATAGTTTATCATGCATCTGCTAGTTTGAAAATGATGTTCTCTGGAACACCAAAGCTTAGCGTAGCTCTAAAGAGTCTAATCAAAAGCGTGAATATAAGAAAGAGTACGTAGGGTTTTTGAAAGAAAGTGGATCAGAAATATGGACACGTTTTTATAAATCTTTATTCCTCTAATTTTGAAAATTCTGATCTATTTCTCTCCTATATTTTAGAATTGCCTTGATTTAACGAGGGTTTCAGATGGAATGTAGTTTTCACAGAAAAACCATAATAGAGTCAATTATTCAATTGGCTGAGTTTATTTTAAAAATTACATTTGCTGCTTTTATTGGATATTCAAAAATTTTTTATTTTTCATTCACATGAAGAATGAAGGAGCCCGTGGTAAGCGCGATTCAAGAAAATGAAAAGAAAATAAATGTGCACAATTTTTTAAAACAAAAATATCAACGGAAATCCCCTTTGCTCTTTTTTCAGTTCTCCGACTTGTCACGTTAACCTTCAAACTGATCTCCTATTATACGAGGCATTTTAATCAGTTGAGAAATAAAGATTTTCACGATGTAGAAATTTCTTAAAGGATACGTAATGTTTTATGTCACTAAATTTTTCAAAATAAAAAGTTTGAAAGATCATGATGTTCTTCTGTTCAATTATCTTTGATAAGTTTCTGGTTTGTTTTTTTTTCAATGCTTCTTTTTTTGTGTGTTGAAAATATGGAAATACTGAAATCTATAAATCGCTCTATCGTTTTATTCCATCGCACAACTGTTTTTTGAAAAATTACTAAGGGATTGTTACACTACAGAAAACCTCACAGTACTTTTTTGGATAAAGTTTTTTTAAAGGGTTTTCCCCGCATTTATTGTCTTTTTGCTCTGATTGGAGAGTTCAAAAAATTAATTAATTTTGAGCTTTTTTGCGGCCAGATCCAGTTTTTTGGCCAGAGGTCAGTTGTTTTTACCACCAAGTAAAGGGAGAAACATTACGCTGGCCGGGCTTAGTTTTATCAATTTTAACACCCAGAAATATTTAGCAGCAAAAGACAAGCGTTCTTGTCAGGTTTGTTTTGAAAAAAAAATAAAACGAAGCTATGCTAAGCTAGGGAATATCTAACATATGTCGATCTAACATAGCATAACATATTTGCATCTGACAATTAGCTTTCGTTGTAGTCTAGTTAATAACTTTGCTATGGCTCTAATTTCAGAGTGGATCACCTGAGAATGCCAAGGGCGCCAAAGACGAACTTGGTTTGGACATCGGAGATCTGGACGACGCCAGAGATTCATCAACAGGTAAAAAAAAAGTTTTGAATTTTTTTTCATGACCTCATGAATGCTTTTGTTACCGTAAATTTGTGTGAACGATTTAATGACAGATGCAACAAGTGTAAATTATCTTTGACTTCGAGAAATAAAATCCAGGTGAATGCTGATTTTTGCATAGAATAATGAATTTAATTCTCGGATGAGCTGTTCTCTGATTTAAAAAATGGCGGCTGGTTTTTGTGGTCATGTTTATAACCAAATAAGTAGTTCTGACAAAGCCAAATTGTTGTGCAGGTTACAATATGGTATTACATGCATTAGTATTGCTTGTATGGGTACGAGTTACAAGCAATACTAATGCAAATGAAATCGAGAGTCAGAATTCTAATGTTGGTTTTCAACTGCAGTACGGGTCTAAATTGTATGCCTTTTTATCACCATATCACCGAGAATAAATGTTGAGGTAAAAAACTAATAACTCAAAAATATTATTGAAATAAAAAGAACAGATATGGGCTAACGTTTCAAAACGTTACAAAAAATATCTCTTTTGAGGCGTTTCTTAGTCCACGAGAGAAACTTCGTGTACCAGCAAATAGTTGCTCGTTTTGATATGAGCCGCTATCCCCTAAAGTAAACGAATTGTTAAAAATTATAGATACTTTTTTACAAGAAACTTTGTGTCAATTTGAGGCTTTTTTAATTGCTTGCAAACAAAGTTTGTAGCTATTATAGTCCTGTGGTCTTTTTATGCACTTTATCGCTTGACCGATTTTTCGTCTGCTCTCAGAGCAGCGCTGTGAGAGCCTTTCGCCTTACTAGTCTCTAAGTATGCGATTCACCGAAACTGTCGAGGAGACATTAATGGTATGATGGTGATTCTTAATCTTGAAAGTTTAACCTGCCTCAGTCACTCTCACTCCCCCGCGCCAACACATCCGTTCACCTGCCGATTTGAGCCCTTATGTCAACCAGCCCTCCCACCGCCATCTCTTGACTCCTATTCCGTTCACCCCCCCCCCCCCCCCCTCCCCCCTCCAGCGTCCCAATGCTTGCATCGCTAAGCCGCAGCTGGCCACTACCGATGCCAACCGCTCGCAGCTCGTTTAAGAGCAATTCGAGAGGTTAGGTTACTTTTCTTGGGGAATAACAACACTACATCCTCTCCTACCACTGAAGCCGGCTACAACAATAGAACCCCCGGTGATTGTCGGACGGAGAGTAATTGGTCCAACATTGGTTGATTGTATTTAATTTTGGTTCAATTTTGGCCATAATTTACTACGTTCGAAATTTTGTTTTAACTGATCCCCTGTTCTTACATTTGAGGTTGCTGTGTTCACTTAGTTTGTATGGTGGTTATTAAATCAGCGTAAGTAGCTTGGCCTTGCTATCGGAGTTCCCCTTTTTGTTAAAACCAATTTTTTTAGTTTTTCGGAAACAGTCTTTTTAATTATGGTATCTTCAACTCAGAGGGATGAAGTCAAGAGGAGTTGGATAAACGGATAGACGGAACGGGTGTCTTAATAAAAAAGCAGAGTCCGTCAATGTTTTGGCTCGCCTTCGATGTTACGCATTGTTCTTTTGACTGGCTCATTTCATCTCTTCTCCATTTTACGTATTCTTGTTGTCAGTGTTTGGTTTTCTGTTTTGTCAAGTTGACGTTTTGTCTGAATCAGAATTTTTTCAATATATTTTGCTGTGGAGTTTTACTAAGATTATTTGATTACTTGTTGTTTTTTAAAGCTGATCAAGATGGGTTTTTATGATGAAAAGAAGAAGTAAGCGATCTTTTCGATGCCTCGTTTTGTATGCAGAAACATCTCAGTTGTATGGATGTAAAAGATGTTTTCTGTTCTAAACGTACAGACAATTCTTGAAATAGGAAATAGCCCTGCAGGCATGTCTAGCAGTTTTTAAAATTTTCAAAATTGGGTGCTTCCGCTTTTGTCGGTAATAGCTCATAGCTCTTTTCAGTTTGGATTTTCCGGCAACATTTGCAGACATTTCAATTTTTCGTAGTTGTTCACTGCCGCTGAGATCCCTCTTTTTTTATAATTGCTTAGATTCCTTCAAAAGCATTCCATTTTTTTCTCTGCAGTAGCACCACCTGGAAATCAAACTTACCAAAGAAAAGAAAGAAAAGAAAGAATTTATTTATCAGAATCTCAGTAAATACGTAAAATTAACACAGCACAAGTTAATGAGACTCGGAAAGGATAGGTAACGGGATCATTCGATCCGCCTTGTCCTACCCGTGGCTATTCACGAAATATTAAAAACGAAAACACAAAAAAAACTCAAAAATTAAAAATATTTTAATTTCCAAAAATCTGCAAATTAAATGTTGTCTATCTTTCCAGGTAAGCTTTTTGATACCATAGACTCAAGAGGCATTGACTACTTATCCATTCTAAAGTATGAAGAGCGAGGGAGAAAATTTTTCTTTTTTAAATTATTAAGATTAAAATTTTTTTAAGTCTTTAGAAATTTTTAATTTTTACAAAAATAACAAAAAATGCATTATCTCGGATCCTAGAAGAGCTAGAGGGGTCAAACTTTTCACCCAGAATCAGGGCAAAAATAGATGTCCTGTAGCATGCAGCCAAGCGGGTTGAGATATTGGGTTCCTAAAAATTAAAAATATGTTTCACCAAATCCTGGTTTTGTAAAAGGTACGTTTTTTTGATTTCATAATAAATTTTTTAAATTTCTTTTGCATTACACTTACTAATATTTTCTGGCAACAAATTGTTGGTTTGCAGAAGATTGAAGAGTTTCGAGGCCCTGTATTTTATAAAAATCCTCTCTATTTTGGTCCTAGCAATGGGTTCAGATAAAACCTGATTTGATGAAGACCTGGTGCATCTTTTGATTTCTTTCATTTTGAATAAATTGCTGGAAAATATTTGTTGAAGCAATCCAGCAACTGATCGTAATACGAATTTAAGCAATTCGTATACATGTAACTCAAATACTTAAAATTTCATTTGAAAAGAAGATATCATTGCAATGATCCCGTCTGTTACGAAATTAGACAAATTTTAGAATCCTTTTCTGCAGCGGGAAAATAGGATTTAGCCTACTGTAGCTACAACAACCATATACAAGTATACCATATTGTATAATGGGTGCAACATTGCTACGATAATAGTTTATTAATTGAAACCGGGGCACGTAGTGCCTCAATTTCGAAATGATTCCACACTGCTTACCGAGTCTCTTTGTAACATAATCAACATGTGAATGGAACGAAAGTTTATTATCATTATGAATACCTAAATATTTACACACAGGCTTACAATTTATCACAGTTTGATTTAAGCTGAAAGCAGAGTTGGAAGCACTAGGTTTTAAATTCATTTGTACAGTTTTTGTTAAGTTAATTGCAAGCTTATTGGCATTTAGCCAAACATTGAGGTTACAGAGATCCTCTTTTATACCTTTCACGTCATTGTTTATTGCAGTTAGGTTGGTGTCATCAGCAAATAGTAAAACTTGTAGGGAATTACAGGAAAATGGCAAGTCATTTATGTATATCAGAAACAATAGTGGTCCAAGAATAGATCCTTGTGGAACACCGCAATTTATACTTTGCCAAGAAGAGGATATATTATTAACTTCTACCCTTTGGATCCGTTTCGAAAGGTAAGACTGTAACCATTTCAAGCATTGCCCTCTAAATCCATAGCTTTCTAGTTTATAAAGCAGGATGGAATGGTCTAGAGTATCAAAAGCTTTTCGTAGATCAAGGAAAGAGCTGATCATATTTTTATTCTTCACTCTCATATTTTCAACAAGGTCCACTAATACATCAATGGTACAATGCTTCGATCGAAAACCATATTGCTTGGGGTACAATAAAGAAAATTGCTCAAGATAGTCATACATTCTTACATACATTGCCCTCTCAAAAATTTAACTCCAAACTATAAGTAGTGATATTGGCCTGTAATTATTTTCACAAGTTTTATGTCCATTTTTATGAAGTGGAAGAACTTTCGCTTTACGCAGCTCTTCGGGGAATTCGCCGTTTTGAAATGAGAGATTTACCAAATTAGTCAGATAGGGAATCACCGCATCAGATGAGGCTTTTATAATTAAAATGCTGATATAGTCATCCCCTGAAGAAGATTTATTGTCCAAATTATCAATAATTGATTTGATTTCACTTTCACTTTTATCATTCAGAAACATTGACTTTTCAACTTTCAGTACCTTTGGCAGATTGGTGGGTTTAATTGTTTTGGTGACTTCTTGGGCAATTGTGGTGAAGTATTTATTGAAACTTTCGGCAATCTCAGGAGCCGAGTTTTCTATACAAGAGTCGAGGGCAGGCACGATCGAAGAACTGAGATGCTTGCCACTTATATCGTTTAAAAGCTTATACGTCTGTCTTGAGTCTCCAATACATGAATCAAACTTCCTCCAGTAAAATTGCTGTTTTGTCTTAACTAAATTGCTTTTAAATTGATTACTTAGATCCTTAAATTTCTTTAAAATCAAGGGGCCTTTATTTTGTTTCCAATTTTTGTGTGCCTTGTTTTTCCGAGATCTTAGATTTTTTAACTTGGTGTTAAACCATTTTGGTTGCGATGTTGTGGCTTTTGAACAGTTTATTTTGGGGGCTAATTCATGGGAACGGGTGTCTTAATAAAAAAGCAGAGTCCGTCAATGTTTTGGCTCGCTTTCGATGTTACGCATTGTTCTTTTGACTGGCTCATTTCATCTCTTCTCCATTTTACGTATTCTTGTTGTCAGTGTTTGGTTTTCTGTTTTGTCAAGTTGACGTTTTGTCTGAATCAGAATTTTTTCAATATATTTTGCTGTGGAGTTTTACTAAGATTATTTGATTACTTGTTGTGTTTTAAAGTGACCTGCTGATCAAGATGGGTTTTTATGATGAAAAGAAGAAGTAAGCGATCTTTTCGATGCCTCGTTTTGTATGCAGAAACATCTCAGTTGTATGGATGTAAAAGATGTTTTCTGTTCTAAACGTACAGACAATTCTTGAAATAGGAAATAGCCCTGCAGGCATGTCTAGCAGTTTTTAAAATTTTCAAAATTGGGTGCTTCCGCTTTTGTCGGTAATAGCTCATAGCTCTTTTCAGTTTGGATTTTCCGGCAACATTTGCAGACATTTCAATTTTTCGTAGTTGTTCACTGCCGCTGAGATCCCTCTTTTTTATAATTGCTTAGATTCCTTCAAAAGCATTCCATTTTTTTCTCTGCAGTAGCACCACCTGGAAATCAAACTTACCAAAGAAAAGAAAGAAAAGAAAGAATGAATTTATTTATCAGAATCTCAGTAAATACGTAAAATTAACACAGCACAAGTTAATGAGACTCGGAAAGGATAGGTAACGGGATCATTCGATCCGCCTTGTCCTACCCGTGGCTATTCACGAAATATTAAAAACGAAAACACAAAAAAAAACTCAAAAATTAAAAATATTTTAATTTCCAAAAATCTGCAAATTAAATGTTGTCTATCTTTCCAGGTAAGCTTTTTGATACCATAGACTCAAGAGGCATTGACTACTTATCCATTCTAAAGTATGAAGAGCGAGGGAGAAAATTTTTCTTTTTTAAATTATTAAGATTAAAATTTTTTTAAGTCTTTAGAAATTTTTAATTTTTACAAAAATAACAAAAAATGCATTATCTCGCATTCTAGAAGAGCTAGAGGGGTCAAACTTTTCACCCAGAATCAGGGCCTAAAATTGGATGTCCTGTAGCATGCAGCCAAGCGGGTTGAGATATTGGGTTCCTAAAAATTAAAAATATGTTTCATCAAATCCTGGTTTTGTAAAAGGTACGTTGTTTTGATTTCATAATAAATTTTTTAAATTTCTTTTGCATTACACTTACTAATATTTTCTGGCAACACATTGTTGGTTTGCAGCAGATTGAAGAGTTTCGAGGCCCTGTATTTTATAAAAACCTCTCTATTTTGGTCCTAGCAATGGGTTCAGATAAAACCTGATTTGATGAAGACCTGGTGCATCTTTTGATTTTTCATTTTGAATAAATTGCTGGGAAATATTTGTTGAAGCAATCCAGCAACTGATCGTAATACGAATTTAAGCAATTCATATACATGTAACTCAAATACTGTTAAAATTTCATTTGAAAAGAAGATATCATTGCAATGATCCCGTCTGTTACGAAAATAGACAAATTTTAGAATCCTTTTCTGCAGCGGGAAAATAGGATTTAGCCTACTGTAGCTACAACAACCATATACAAGTATACCATATTGTATAATGGGTGCAACATTGCTACGATAATAGTTTATTAATTGAAACCGGGGCACGTAGTGCCTCAATTTCGAAATGATTCCACACTGCTTACCGAGTCTCTTTGTAACATAATCAACATGTGAATGGAACGAAAGTTTATTATCATTATGAATACCTAAATATTTACACACAGGCTTACAATTTATCACAGTTTGATTTAAGCTGAAAGCAGAGTTGGAAGCACTAGGTTTTAAATTCATTTGTACAGTTTTTGTTAAGTTAATTGCAAGCTTATTGGCATTTAGCCAAACATTGAGGTTACAGAGATCCTCTTTTATACCTTTCACGTCATTGTTTATTGCAGTTAGGTTGGTGTCATCAGCAAATAGTAAAACTTGTAGGGAATTACAGGAAAATGGCAAGTCATTTATGTATATCAGAAACAATAGTGGTCCAAGAATAGATCCTTGTGGAACACCGCAATTTATACTTTGCCAAGAAGAGGATATATTATTAACTTCTACCCTTTGGATCCGATTCGAAAGGTAAGACTGTAACCATTTCAAGCATTGCCCTCTAAATCCATAGCTTTCTAGTTTATAAAGCAGGATGGAATGGTCTAGAGTATCAAAAGCTTTTCGTAGATCAAGGAAAAAGCTGATCATATTTTTATTCTTCACTCTCATATTTTCAACAAGGTCCACTAATACATCGATGGTACAATGCTTCTATCGAAAACCATATTGCTTGGGGTACAATAAAGAAAATTGCTCAAGATAGTCATACATTCTTACATACATTGCCCTCTCAAAAATTTAACTCCAAACTATAAGTAGTGATATTGGCCTGTAATTATTTTCACAAGTTTTAGGTCCATTTTTATGAAGTGGAAGAACTTTCGCTTTACGCAGCTCTTCGGGGAATTCGCCGTTTTGAAATGAGAGATTTACCAAATTAGTCAGATAGGGAATCACCGCATCAGATGAGGCTTTTATAATTAAGTTGCTGATATAGTCATCCCCTGAAGAAGATTTATTGTCCAAATTATCAATAATTGATTTGATTTCACTTTCACTTACATCATACAGAAACATTGACTTTTCAACTTTCAGTACCTTTGGCAGATTGGTGGGTTTAATTGTTTTGGTGACTTCTTGGGCAATTGTGGTGAAGTATTTATTGAAACTTTCGGCAATCTCAGGAGCCGAGTTTTCTATACAAGAGTCGAGGGCAGGCACGATCGAAGAACTGAGATGCTTGCCACTTATATCGTTTAAAAGCATATACGTCTGTCTGGAGTCTCCAATACATTAATCAAACTTCCTCCAGTAAAATTGCTGTTTTGTCTTAACTAAATTGCTTTTAAATTGATTACGTAGATCCTTAAATTTCTTTAAAATCAAGGGGCCTTTATTTTGTTTCCAATTTTTGTGTGCCTTGTTTTTCCGAGATCTTAGATTTTTTAACTTGGTGTTAAACCATTTTGGTTGCGATGTTGTGGCTTTTGAACAGTTTATTTTGGGGGCTACTTCATCAAGAACATTGGCAAATATATTGGCGAACAGATTAAAATCATCATTGACATTAGCAGTTTCATCAAAGCATTCTCCTAAGCGTTGCAGTAAACTGGATTTAAAGTCTGATACTGTTTTAGGGTTTTTCAGAACAGAAGTATCTCTAAAAGAAACAGGCCGTGGTGGTTTGGTTTCAGTTTTTATTCTCCATCTCAGAGAAACAGGAAAATGATCAGATAAATCTTCATATTTCAGTACTTCAGTCGTATCTACATCAATATTTTGGTACACAAATTGGTCTATACATGTAGAGGCAGAATGTGTCACTCGTGTAGGCTCTTTTGGACTCAAATAGTACCCGTTTGATTCGATAGCGTTCTGATAATTTTTTGTAATTAAGTTATCTTCCAAAACATTTATATTGAAATCGCCACAGATGGTCACTGGAGTTTGGCAGGTAGAATTTCGCTCCAGGAAACAATCAAATTTCTCTAGGAAATCTTTTTTATTGGTTCTTGGTTTATTATAAATAACCCCCACTTTAAAGTTATAACCATCTTTTGTTTTTTCCGAAAAAATAGCCTCCTAAAAGTTGAGGTCAAAAATTTTTATCAAGCTACAGTTGCTTTTAACTTGAATCATAACACCACCACCACGACCGGAATCTCGGTTTTTTACAAAGAATTGGTTGTAGCCATTGATCAAATATCCATTAAAATTATCGTTTTAACTTAGCCACGTTTCTGTTAAACATAAAACTTCTGGTGGAGACTCAAGACCAAGTACTAGTGCTTCCAACTTATCAAAGTGTGGCTTGATAGATCTTACATTTAAATGAAGAATTGAAATTGTATTTAAAGAACATTTTGTAGCACCATTTTCTTTTTCAAAATTATGATCCACTTTCTTTACTTGTTTCAGTAAAAACTCTAAACTCAGACGAATTAAAGCACCTTTGGACAGTATAAAAATCATAACCTAACTTTTGACCATCATCATATAAGGAATGAATCTTATACACTTTATTCTCAGCAGCATCGTTTTTAATATAATGAATAGTTCCTTCTCTAGACCACACTTTCTCAATTCTCCTGTCCTCCTTCATGAGATTGAAGAACTTTAATCTAGGTGCAGTCATGTCTTCGAAAATTCTTACATGTTTCAACTGATCAAAGTTTGCTGCGTTTTTCTTACTCTTCAATATATTGATTTTTGCTACCCGTCTGGTGAAACGAACAATCACATGACGAGGTCGTTGCCCATTGAAATTTTGGAGCCGGTGAGCTATTGAGATTTCATCCGATGTTATGCTCGACTCTAGAGCTGAAGCAAAATCGACAACTTTTTCAATCGTCCTATCGTAGTCCTCATCATTCTTCTTTGCTGGGTCATAACACTTCTTCGGGTAATCCAATTATGCGAACATTTTCGCGACGGTTGTAAGATTCAAGAATCTCGCTCTCACATTTGGCTTTTAGATTGCACCTTTCTTCAGCATAGTAAATCGATTCATTGACTTCCTTCTTTATCTCATCTTTTGCTTTCTTCAGCCTTTCATCTATCGCTGATTGGATGCTTTGTATTAACTGCTCTTCTATTATTTTCACAATACCCGGGATCGCTGATGCAACGGCTTCTTGAATTGTATTTTTTAGTTCATCATTGTTATCATTATCGTCAGTTGGACTGAAGGCACTTCGCAATCGCTTGTTGTCAGCTTTGGCAACTGGTGTTTGGTCATGGTATCTAAGTCCTGGCATGTGTTCTTTTTCATTTGACTCTGACATCTTCGTTCTCTGAAACTATTTAATAAGTTTATCACAACAATTAGGCTAATGATTACCTTAAATCACTACCAGAAACATTTAGGCGATGTTGACAAAATTTTACTAAGGATTTAATCTGCTGGCTAACGTTCACCTCAAAACCGAGCAAAATATGTCGCCAAAAACAGAAAGGATCTAACCAATATAAAGGTTGCACTTCAAGGAAACCATTTTTTTCCTGGTTACTTTAGTTTTTTGTGTGTTTTTATTGTCATTAATTTATTATTTCGATTGAGAGCGTTTATCGGTTTTTAAAATTTTTCGTTAGTCTACAATCTCTTCGATTAACAGGGGTTTAGTAAAAAAAATATTTAACTAATTTTGTTTAAATTCTTGGAAATTTTTGAATTCTAATCGAAGTGTTATACATATAATAACCACATAGAAGTAATTTTTTTCCAGTTTTGTTTTTTTTTGGACCAGAGAACTCTCATTGTTGTCTTCCGCCTTCTCTGAGAACTTTGGGCACGACAAAACATTTGTTCCTTTTTCATGCTCCAATGAAGAAAATCTTCCTCAAAAACAATTTCTATCATCTTAGAAACTTCATTTTTTACATTTTGTTAAAAGAAATTGTGAAAGAAAAACAGTATGAACTGACTGATTAAAGTCAATATTATATATGTCTCTAAATTTAAAACTATAATGTACTACTTCATTATCTTAGCCGAATATGTTCTCCTTTAAGAAGCGTTCTGGTCGTTTGAGTAATACTTGTGAAGCTTCAGTGTCATGAAATTGTCACTATGGAACCTGTTCTAGAATATAAACCCGTATACGATATAACTCTGACGTGATACAGATGCACAAGTCCTATCATAAGGCGTTGGAGGTGGGGGGGGGGGTTCATTCGTAATAGTAGGAACCATGTGTCCATGTTGTGTTCACAGAGATGCCCGGAGGGGACCAGGTGTCAAATGAAGCAGGCTACGGGGGATCGGATGTCCCATCCAAATTACGCACCCTACACAACCTCGTCATTCAGTATGCTGGCCAGAAAAGGTCAGAACAAAACGATCTTCAGAAGCTTTATTTGGTTCTTTGTTATCACACCCCCATAAAATTACAGCCACCATTGTGATATATTTGCGGTAATTGAGGATCTATATGTGGTTACTGAGTTTTTTTAGGGGAGGGGTTACAATAGAGAAGTCCCGCTTGTTTCAGTATAAGAGGAAACCCACCTTTTCCTGTAATAACAACTGATCAATTTGTGGAGCTATACAAATCAGACTCAAATTGCTTTTCAATCCGTTTTCATGTAACTACACAATCCGTTTTCAAACACCGTAAGCCAGTTAGCTGGTCATAATCAAGATTTTGGGCAAAATCAGACGCTGGTAATTTATCGTTCCATTTGATACCAGTTTTTCGTTTGATCAAAACCTTTTCTATTAATAGTCAACATTTATTAATTTCTATTTCCTAAAAGATTAGCCTCGTTTGTCTGTTATAAATGAGTTATTGGCTTCACTATGAAGAACGGCCTCGTTTTTTTTGCCCATTATAGTCTCAATGGACTAGTCAAAAGAGGCAATTGTCGGCAACTATTGATTTTTTGTGATAAGCTGTTGATTAGAAATGTTTATACAGGTACGAGGTTGCGATCCCGCTGTGCAAACAGGCTCTGGAAGATCTGGAGGCTAACTTGGGTCACAACCATCCTGACGTGGCCACCATGCTCAACATACTTGCCCTAGTCTACAGGTCTGTTATACTGAAGGGTTAATGCTGAAAGACGGACTCTAACTTTGAAATTTGTTCAGGATTTCTATAAGGTTTATTTGTTCTGCGTGCAGTGTTCGAAAAAACAATAATTTTTATCAGTGAAAGTTATTCTGAAGTGTTATACCCCAAACTTTCTTTATCAATGGCATAATTGGATTTATGGAGCTTTTGTTGGTTGATCTCATGTGTAGATATGTCTGCTTTAACTACCAAAAAATCTAGTTTTAAACGATAAAGATTTACTGCTCAAATTTTTTGATTTGTCATTTTCGGTCATTTTTTGGGACACAAATTATGTTTGTGGAAAAGCATTGGCTAATACCATGCTGTTTGTTTTCAACTTTCCAGAGATCAAGGAAAATTCCGAGAAGCGAGTCAGTTACTACAAGATGCACTGGCTATTAGAGAGACGACAATGGGTAGAGATCACCCATCTGTAGCAGCCACTCTCAACAACCTCGCAGTACTCTTCGGCCGAAGGGGAAGGTTAATTGACACTCTTTCGTGAAACGCGCCTTAAAACGAGGAAAATTTAATTAATCGATTTAGAGGCAATTGAGCAATTCCAAACGAGCAATTTGAAAATGCTGAAATGAGAAATAAACTGGCAGATATTAGTGAGAATGTAAAAACGTAAATCATATGATGCGTTTTCCTAAATCATAAGATGTTTTGCATAATTTTCTGGCCAGATTTTTTGAACTTTTTACCAGCCTTAGGATTGATATGTTAAAATGATCTAGAGGAAATCATCAACATTGGAACTCTATTGAACTCTTACAAACTTTGGTATATTGATTAGCAATATCGTGGGTAATTTTTAGGTACCGAGACGCCGAGCCACTATGCAAGCGGGCTCTAGAAATTAGAGAGAAGGCACTTGGTCCAGACCATCCTGATGTAGCAAAGCAGTTGAACAATTTGGCATTACTCTGTCAGAACCAAAACAAATACGATGAGGTAAGTATCGCGATTTGGAACTAGTTTCCTACATCTAGGCCACATCCCCACTGAATTTTTAATTTCCCCGCCTGTCGTTCGAGAGCAATTTTTCGGGCGTTAGTCGGTTTGTTTTAATTATAGCTGCGAAGCTGTAAGCTGAGCGAAGCTATATTGCGGTGCTCTTGGTTTTTTTACGACTCGAAGAGGAGTATTGGTTTTCTTAAGATTTTTTTTTACGACTCGAAGAGGAGTATTGGTTTTCTTAAGGTTTTTTTTTTTTACCGGAAGTACTATTCGTTCAGACGCTGCTTTGACCTAAAAGCGAAAGTGAGTAAAATTGCCGTGTGAACTAATTTTTTCTGAGCGAGAGAAGTTTTTTGATCATGCGCTGCGTTTAGTGAATGACTTTTTGACTTTGCAAAGTAGTTTTTGACTGAATGGCACATATAGATAACCGTTTTATGCTGTTTTTTCGTCTAAGTGGCCCAATTTTTTTGCGTGTAATTTAGTTTTTTGTAGAAATAATTTTTATTCGATGCTAAATTGAAATGTCAACCTCGGAAATTGATACCACAGTGTTTTGCAGAGCCTGTAGATGCCATTCAAGTTCAAAATTGTCACATATTTCTTGATTTTTTAGTTAATTTTTGTCTTTTTTTGTATTAATTTCTTTATTTTTGGATCTTTCAACCCTCTTTTTGTCAGAAATCAGTTAATATGACAACTTCTTTTTAATAATTTATATACTTAAGGCCTCTTTCTATCTCGATGTTATTTTGCTCTATAAAATTGTACATATGCTAATTCTATTTTGGTAGTTTTTTTCGATTTTTGTCAGTTTTTTGTTTGTATTTTGGTTTAAATTACTAGAAATAGTCATTTTTTGGCGTTAAGTTTTTGGAAAACACTTAAAACTTTTTCCTAAATGAAGGCTTTAAAGTTTTTTGACGATTTTTTCTGCAAAATCTTTACATTTTTCATGTTTGAATTCGGCTTTTTCATAACTTTTGTTCTCTTTTCTGGAGGATAAATCTTTGTATCGGATGACTTGTTATCTGTTCTATGTCTCGAATGCTGAACAATGAAATGTATTCGTTTTTCTTGATTTTTTTAATTTCATTTTTAACTTTCAAAAGTCAAGAATGTCTTTGTTTCGGTGTTCCTTACATTGTGCCCATATTTTTCACATTCTAGTTGGTATCATTCTAGCTTTGTCCTGGCACCTACATTCATTTTTGTTAAATTGATTTTGGTTGTTAAAAATTGAATGATTTCAGCTTTTTCTTAGATTTTCGTCATTTCTTTGGTTTGCAATTGATTTCATTCAACGTAAAGCAGTACTGAGAACTTGCTAGCAAGCTTTTTCCAAAATTTCCACTTCTTACTATTTACTGCATTTTTTTCCGGCCTTGGTATTAATTTAAACGATTTTTTGCCTTTGAATATTTTTCTGCTGCTTATATCTTTTCTATGACCAATTTAATTTTTGAATTAATATGAAATCATGTTTTCTATCATATGTACAACAAGTAAGAAGTTTGTTGTTTTTTGTCTTATTTGCAGTGATTAGAAATCTGATTGTAGTGGTTTTCTGATGCTTAATTTTGAGCATTCTTTTTGAAAAATTTAACTTAGTTTCTTGAGATTATTATCTGCCGTTAGCTTTCGCGATCTTTTTGAGATCAGAATCGTGAACTATTTGAGGGCAATTGATAGCCCTGTCAGCTTTTTCAGCTCATCAGGTTTTTGATCATCCTAATTATTCGGACTTTTTTAACGTTACCAAACGTTTTCAGTAATATAAAATTTTGTTGCATTTTGTTTCTCTTGGTGAGTGGTTTGAGTTCCACCAATTTTTAGATCAGACCTGGGAAGGTAATGAGTTAAAGGTTTAATACAAAAGGTAATGGTTTCCGCTGCAATTACAGTTTTGTTTGTGAAGTTTTGACGACGCTTTGAGTCGCTTCCGGATTTCTTCCGGCTATGTTCTTAAGGTTTTTTTTTACCGGAAGTACTATTCGTTCAGGCGATGTATTGACCTAAAAGCGAAAGTGAGCGAAATTGCCTTGTGAACTAATTTTTTCTGAGCGAGAGACGTTTTTTGATCATGGGCTGCGTTTAGTGAATGACTTTTTGACTTTGAAAAGTAGTTTTTGACTGAATGGCACATATAGATATCCGTTTTTAGCCGTTTTTTCGGCTAAGTGGCCCAGTTTTTTTTGCTTTTAATTTGGTTTTTTGTAGTAATGATTTTTATTCGATGCTGTATTGAATTGCAAAACCTCGGAAATTAATACCACAGTTTTTTGGAGAGCCTGAAAATGTGTTTGAAGTTCAAAATTGGCACATATTTCTTGATTTTTTAGTTAGTTTTTGACTTTTTTTTCTAGTAATTTCTTCAATTTTGGATCTTTCAGCTGTGTTTTTGTCAAAAATCAGTTAACGTAGCAACTTTCCTTTGACAATTCATATACTCAACGCCTCTTTCTACCTGGATGTAATTTTGTGTTTATTAAAATTGCACATATGCTAATCCGATTTTGGTAGTTTTTTCCCAATTTTTCTGTTTTTTTTTTGTAATTTGAATTTAATTACTAGAAATAGTCTTTTTGTGCAACATGGGAGACTTCAAAAAAAATCTGTTTTTGGCATTCATTTTTTTGGCTTTAAGTTTTTGAAAAAACAGTTACTTTTTTTCATAAATGCAGTCTCAAAAATTTATTGAACATTTTATTCTGCAAAATTCTGTAAAATTATTTTGTTTGTTTGAATTCTGCTTTTTCTTTTTTTTGTGTTTTGTTCAGGGGAAGGATTTTTGTCTCGTTGTCTTTTCAACGTCTCGAACGCTGAACAATGAAATGTATTCGCTTTTCTTGATTTTTTGTAACAAACAATAACTTTTCTAACTTTCAAAAATCAAGAATTAGTCTTTTTGTTACGGTTTTCCTTACATTGTGTCCATATTTATCACATTATTGTTTGTATCATTCTGGCTTTGTCCTAGCACCTTCATTTATATTCCTTATATTGATTTCTTCAGTTGTTAAAATTTGAATCATTTCAGCTTTTTCTTAGATTTTTCTCATTTCTTTGGTTTGCAAATGTTTTCATTCAACTTAAGCCAGTACTGAGAGTTTGCTAGAAAACCTTTTCCAAATTTTCCACTTATTACTATTTATTGCATTTTTCTTTAGGCCTTGGTATTTCTTTAAAACGATTTTTGGTCTTTGATTATTATTCTTTTGCTTGTCTTTTCTATGATTAATTTAATTTTTGATTCAGTAAGAAATCATGTTTTCTAGAATATATACATAAAGGAAGAAGTATATGTTGTTTTTGTTTTAATTGCAGTGATTAGAGATCTAATTGTGGTGGTTTTTTTTTAAATTTGACCATTCTTTTTTAGAAAAATTCAGCTTAGTTTCTAAGATTGTTTTCTGCTGTTTACTTTCGCGATATTTTTGATAAAAGAATCATGAATTATTTGAGGACAATTGATACCACTGTCATTTTTTTCAGCCGGTCCGTAATTTGACCATCCTCATTATTTTGGACTTTTTTAACGTTACCAAACGTTTTCACTAATATTAAATTTTGTTGCATTTTGTCTCTCGTGGTGACAGTAGGTTAAATTTCACCAATTGTGAGATCAGACCTGAGGAGGTAATGAGTTAATGATTTAAAATAAAAGGTTATGGTTTCAGCTGCAATTAGGGTTTTCTGTGAACTTTTGATCCTTCGAGTCGCTTCCGGAATTCTTCCGGCTATGTTTTTTTTTAAAGGAAGTAGATTTGTTCACGCGGCATTTTGACCTAAAAGCGAAAGTGTGAGAAAAGCTGTCTTGGTGAACAGATTTTCGCTAAGCGAGAGAAGTTTTTTGATCATGCGCTGCGTTTAGTGAATGACTTTTTGACTTTGAAAAGTAGTTTTTGACTGAATTGCACATATAGATAACCGTTTTTAGCCGTTTTTTCGTCTAAGTGGCCCAATTTTTTTGCTTTTAATTTAGTTTTTTGTAGAAATAATTTTTATTCGATGCTAAATTGAAATGTCAACTTCGGAAATTGATACCACAGTGTTTTGCAGAGCCTGAAAATGCGTTTCAAGTTGAAAATTGGCACATAATTCTTTATTTTTTTAGTTAATTTTTGGCTTTTTTTAATAATTTCTTCATTTTTGGATCTTTTAACCGTCGTTTTATCAGAAATCAGTTAATATGGCAACTTCTCTATGATAATTCCTATACTCCACGCTTCTTTCTACCTCGATGTAATTTTAATTCATAAAATTGTATATATGCGAATCCGGTTTTGGAAGTTTTTTTTTTCAGATTTTTTGTCAGTTTTTCGTTTGTATTTTGGTTGTAATTGATAGAAATAGTTTTTTTGTGCAACATGAGGGACTTTAATTTCGTTTCATTAAAAATTCAATCATTTTTTGGCGTTAAGTTTTGAAAAAAACAGATAAAACTTTTTCATAAATGCAGTCTTTTTAAAACTTCTTTGACCATTTTTTTGCAAATTGTTTCAATGTTTCGTATTTATGAATGCTGCTTTTTCCTATTTTTTGTTCTCTTCAGGAGGATAGATCTTTGTATCGGATGACTAGTTATCTTTTCTATGTCTTGAATGCTGAACAATGAAATGTATTCGTTTTTCTTGAATTTTTTAAATTGATTTTCAACTTTCAAAAATCAATTTGTCTTTTTTTTACGGTGTTCCTTATATTGTGCCCATATTTACATTTTAGTTAGTATCATTCTAGCTTTGTCCTGGTACCCACGTTTATTTTCGGTAGATTGATTTCTTCAGTTGTAAAAAAAATGACTTATTTCAGCTTTTTCTTAGATTTTCGTCATATCTTTGGTTTCCAATTGATTTCATTCAACATAAGGCAGTACTGAGAACTTGATAGCAAGCTTTTTCCAAAATTTCAACTTATGACTAATTACTACAGCTTTCAGCTTACTACTACTTACGGCCTTGGTATTAATTAAAACGATTTTTTGCCTTTGAATATTCTGCTGCTTATGTCTTTTCTATGATCAATTTTATTTTTGATTAAGTATGAAATCATGTCTAGCTTATGTACAAGAAGGAACAGGTTTGTGTTGTTTTTTGTCTTAATGGCAGTGATTAGAAGTGTAATTATAGGTGTTTTCTTATTCTTAATTTTGAGCTTTCTTTTTAAAAGATTTAACATGGTTTCTAAGATTATTATCTGCCGTTTGCTTTCGCGATCTTTTTCAGATTAGAATCATGAATCATTTGAGGGCTATTGATAACCTTGTCAGCTTTTTCAGACTATCAGGTTTTTGACCATCTGAATTATTTTGGATTTTGTAACGTTAGCAAACGTTTTCGATAATATAAAATTTTGCTGCAATTTGTTTCTTGGTGACAGTGGTTTAAGTTTCAACAATTTTTAGAGCAGACCTGGAGAGGTAGTGAGTTAATGGTTTAATACAAAAGGTGGTGGCTTCCGCTGCAATTACGGTTTTGTTAGTGAAGTTTTGACGCTTCGAGTCGCTTCCGGAATTCTTCCGGCTATGTTTTTTGTTTCGTCGTCTGACGCTCTTTTTTCGTTTTACATTTGTTCACACAGCAAAGCTGAAAAAGTCAAATTTTCTTAATGACTTCTTCCTCTCACTAACGGCATTTGCGCGCGTGACGTCATTTCTCACTCGCTTTAGAAAAAATTTTTAGGTTATTTGCGTGATTAGATTTTGATCATACGTGACTTACCTCACTCAATAAAATGACTTTTGCACTTTAAAACTTAAGTTTAATTTGAATTTGTTTAAGGTCAAAGGAACTCATTTGTGCAGTAAAGGTCCCTAATAAGAGGCTTCTGCGGAATGAATTTTAACAAGCATTGTTAATT
Organism: Convolutriloba macropyga; assembly: GCF_964194025.1. NCBI lineage: Eukaryota > Metazoa > Xenacoelomorpha > Acoela > Convolutidae > Convolutriloba > Convolutriloba macropyga. The sequence goes on from NC_134477.1 coordinate 53,994,858, forward strand.
TATCGCTGAATGTTTTTTACCTAGTTTTTTTTGAGCGGCGTCGATTTTTTTTTCAATTTTGATCTTTATTCGTTTCTGTCTCTATTTTATGGCACGCAGGTCTATTCTTTCGCAGCTATTCCGGCAATCTTCCGGCTATGTTTTTAAATTAAGTTTTTAGAATAAAGTTGTTCTAAATCATATTAATAGGTAGCTGTATGCCTGAGATCATTTCTGATCATCTCAAGCATCTGGTAGAATTTGAGATGCAATCTTGAGCTGGCATTTTTTAGTGATTAGTTTTTGTCAAGTTTTTTAATAGCCGCAAAGCGATAGCTGGCGGTATTTTTGGCCTTCTGTTTTTTTTATTTCGTCTGGATTTTTGATACGACCATATGACACCACAAGCTGTTTTTCATTCATGCAATTTCAACTGAATTGCTTGCGTGACGTCATTTTCTACTCTTGTGGAGCGAGTTTTTGTTCATTTGCGTGATTAAGTTGTTGGTCACACGTGACTTACCTCATTCTCAAAATTGACTTCCTAACTCTTAAACTGATTTTTCTTTACTTTAATTCAGAGAGATATTGTCAAGTATGTGTATATCACTCTAATTGAAGGTTATTTAAGAGCATCGTATAGAAGCAGCAATGAGTGAAACATTCTCATTCAAAAAAAAACATCTCAGCACTTAATAAAAAGTTCCTTTTTGGTCTGTTATCAGTCCTCTGGTCTCTTTCAAGCGTTTTTTTTTGCTTGATCGACGTTTCCTCTGGCCCACTTGACTTTTCGTCCTCAAAAACGGCTTAAACAGGAAACGCTCCGAGTGCATTAAGGTCTCATAGAGCATTACGCCTATCCAGTGTCTAAGAATGCGATTCACCAAAACCGTTTTAGCACACAATTTCATGGCGCAAAGGGTGGTTCATAATCTTGAAATCTGAGCCCGTTACCTCTCTTTGCCTACTCAATCAACGCAATCACCCTATTCGACTCGAACACACATCCAGTCCTCCCACCTCTACCCCCTCTTGTCGAGCCAGCTCTCCCAACCCGACCCCTCCCCCCCCCCCCCGTCCCAATCGGTTGACCCCCCCCCCCCCCTCCTATTTTGCTAAGACCCCTCTCTGCCTGCCCTCAATGGAAGCATCTTTGAGCGCCAGCTGTTTACTATCGAAGCCAACCGCTCGCCGGTAGTTTGAGAGTAATTCGCCCCACGTTAGTCGGTTGTGTTTTTTAGGTTCGGTTCTCTACTTTTTACCTCATTTTTTCGATATATTCAGGAAGTTTTGTGCTTACATATGGTAGTCATTTTTTGAAAAGAAATTAACTATTCAAGAGAATTTGAAATAAGCTATGGTTTTCGAGTAGAAACGTTTTAAGAATTTCCAAGATTCTGAAAATATCACCTTTTGCTTTTCACTCCCAATTTGTTTCCTCCGTTTTTGTTCAAAATTTAGTTTGTATAATGATTTAACTAATTTTTATTAGTTTAGTCTCTGATTGGTTAGGTCAGAAGTTAAGATTTACTTGGATTTGCTTTTGGAGTCTTCCAGATATCTGTTTTTATTTCATCGAAAATTTCTTTCGATTTACCTTAGCTCACAGCTTGTCTGCTCAAAGTGTTTTTAAACAGAAGCCAGCTCACAGCTTGTCTGCTCAAAGTGTTTTTAAGTAGAAGCCGCTAAAAACAATAGGCAATCAACAGACTCAGTATTGAAAACGAAATCCAACAATTTAAATGGATAAACTCATAAAGCACAATTTTAGATACCAACTACCTGAACTTTGTTCTTTCAAGTCTTTACTGCCACATCTAATGCTTTTCAGTTTTGATACTAGTCCCTGTATCCTCTCACTAGGTATCTTGAGTAAATCTAACAACGAAATGAAATCAAAATAGTTCGCACAAAATAGTTATTGTACTACAATCAATTTTCATTTTTTGTTTTCTTTACATCCCAATTTGGGTTACAGGAATCAATAGCTGCTGTTTTCCGGCAATCTGTCAAATATGTTTTTAATGCCACGGAACAAACAGTTTTTTGTTCTCGTTTTGCTAATGGAAGCAGCATCAGCAATAGGTCTCTGCCAGACAAATTCAAAACCTATTCGAAGTTTCATAGTTTTTAAAATTATAAACAACGTTGTTTACCAACACTGATTCATGGTTACGGACGGACAACAATGAGACTTGAGAATTTTGCATTTTTCTTATTATTTAGTTCTTTTTGTTCACAGTTAAAGGATCAGATCTTCAAGCTTAGCATTATCGCTGTTTCTTCATGTGCTCTCATTGATAAGAAAGAATTGTTGTAAATAATTTTGAGTCAATAAATAACGAGCCACAGCAATTTTTGAGTTTTCGCTTCACGTCGAGCGATGCTGGTGTTGTCCTAGCTAAAAGAGTCCGCCGTAAAATGTTTTTATTGGAGCAATTTCGTTTTTGCTGAGGTGATAACAGTTTTGTGGAGACTGAATTTATTTTAAATTATTTTCCTTCGTTGTAAGAGGTGTTTTGTCTTGTTATTCTCTTAAAGTTTTACTTTATTGGCCTTCTTTCTCAAGGTTTTTGGCATGATTTGTCAAGGTTGAAGAATATTTGTTCTCTACTGTTGAGGTTCAAGTTGGCTTCTGTGGCTGAATTGCATTTAGTGGGCGTTATCATCGCCTGTTTACAATGTGTTTTCATTGTTTTTTCAAAACATATTTGAAGGATTATGTGAGCTTCAAGTGTGCTCGCAGGATCCAGAATAGATTTAGTTTTCTGTGTAAGCTAATTTGTTTGACTTTTATTGTTTTCTTAGTTAAATTGTTTCTGTCCAGTACGAGTGCACCTTATAAAATTGGTGTGCTGCATTTAACTTGACTATCTTTAAAATTTGTTTGAAAGAATGATCCATTTTTATTTGCTCTCGCACGAAATTTGAGGTATGTGTTATTATTGTAAAGTATGTGTTCCTTTTTTCATGCAAAATTTTTGCTCAACAGTTTTTGCGCTTTTTCTTGAACTTTCTCTCGCTCTCGTGACAATTTCAGGCTGGATTTTTGTGTGATTAATAGCCACCGTCAGCCTCTGAACGGCTATTATTTAGGCGCTCTCCTTTTTTCAATTCGCTGTTTCAACTGAAAGGATTTTAAATTCTTTCACGTATTGAATTACGCTATGTCCATACGGTCAAAGTGAAAAGAGCAAAAGCAAAAGAGATGGGATAAACGTAAAAAGCCCGGTCGTTAAGTCATAATGCATTAGGTTATTAAAGTTCATTAAAGCGATTGCTAACTGACATTAGTTTTATGCTGAACAGCTTTGTTTAGAGGCTGAATGTAGTGTAATTTTATAATCTAAATGATTATGTAGAATTTACACACCAAATAAGAACAATTTGACACCTAGAAAAATTCTGTCAATTTCTATCTTTTAATTCTTTTGTTTCAATCCCAATGTGCGTCAAGGGGGTCAAAGGAGGCTATTTTCCGGCAATTTGCCGGCTTTATCTAAATTTCATCCCGAAGTGCGAAAATGGTTGAGCAAAAAGTTTGCATGTAAAAAGACAAACACTCTTTACAATAATTGCGTCGATTTCGTTCAAACTGTTGCTTGTATGGAGGCGATTGTGAGCAAATCGATGGCGAGGCATGTTTAGCTTACGGGTAAATGTTGCAAATTCACATCCGGGAGGTTGTGGCTCGAAATCTTCCTGTGTTGCTTTTTCTGCACCCACGAAAGTTTAGCTTTACTACACACGTTTGAATGAAGTCATTTTTTTGGACGCAGCTTAGATGCTATGCAATAGTTTCAGTTGGTACCGAAACGTTATAACTACTTTTTGACAACTTGATTTCAAAACCTATCCGTGATTTTTTTGTCTTGCCCAGTTTTTGTGTTGTCTTAGCTCGTAGTATGGTCATTGACAGTGCTCGTAGTTTGCTAATGTGAAAATTCATAATGGTTTGAGTTAATGATTGGTGTTTATCATTAACATGACACTACAGCATTTCAAAATTTTTTCAACTTTTTGCCATTTTTTTTGTAACCGTGTCACTCAATTTGATTAAACGTCAAATCAATTTTAGTTCGCTACTAAAGGTTAATTTTCCGATTCAATTGTTTCAGTTCATAGCTAATAATTTTTGCTCACTTTTTGTCGTTTATTAATAGCCGCCCTCATCTTCTCAGCTGGCTATTATAGCGCTCCTAATTTTTTACAATTCAAAGAATTTTTACAATTCAAAGAATTTGAATTGTATTGGTGCGATGTCTTTTTTTTTAAGATCTGTTCACACATTTTCATGATATTTGAAGTCAAATTGGAGTAGTGGTTTTGGTCACGCCGAAACAGGACATGGAGCGAAAAAGCGGGTGATTTTGCGGCGTGAATTTTTTTATCTCTTATTTTAAAGTAGAGTGCGAAAATGGTGTTTGAACAAAAATTCGGTTTCTCGGTAGTGGTTTTTTTGTTCACATGCGGCATTTCACTCTGATTTTTACTGTTTTTTCGGATTTTCTGGATCGGATTTTCTAAATGGTTTTCCCAATCCATTCACAGCTCATTCTAGTCCTAGTTTTTTGTTTGAATTAAATTTTCATTTCTCGCTAGTGGTTTTTTTGTTTACATGCGGCATTTTGACATTAATTTTTTTTGTTTTTTTCTTATTTTTTGATCTGATTTTTTAGAAATGGTTTTCTCAATTCACTCCATTCTAGTCCATTTTAGGTCTAGTTTTTCTGTTTAGTCAATGAAAATTCATTGAATTGTACGTCAGGACTTGTCCTGCTATATTTTTTTACTTCGTCGATTTCGCTTTACCCATTTTGCCGCTTTTTCGACATTTTGCGTGAAATCTTTTTGACTTATCTAGGCTAGTTTCACTCTTCTGTCATTCTGCTCAAAGTCCTTTTAAACAGCAGCTGCTCAGCAAAGCAATTCAAAATGAAGAGAGTCAGTATAAAAAATCAAAGTCAGAAATAGAAACAGGATAAACCCATAAAGCCCATTTTTAGATGCCCGGTACTTGAAATTTGTTCTCATAAGTTTTAGTTACTGTCTATAATGCTTATTGGCATTGATACTAGACCCTGTAGCCTCTCACTGAGAGACAGGAGTTTGTTCAATTACGAATTGACATCAAAATAAATCGCACTTAAGAATGTTTTTATACAAAAATCAATTTTTGTTGATATTTTCTTTTCTTTCAATCCCAATAGAGTTATGGGAATCAACGGCGGCTATTTTTCGGCAATCTGCCGGGTATGTTTTTCTCTTGAAATTTGATCCCATTACAATCGTCATCGTTTGCTAATGAAGCATAAAGGATTTGACAACTTGATTTCAAAACCTATCCGTGATTTTTTAGTCTTGCCCAGTTTTTGTGTTGTCTTAGCTCGTAGTATGGTCATTGACAGTGCTCGTAGTTTGCTAATGAGAAAATTTATAATGGTTTTGGTTTGAGTTGATGATTGGTGTTTACCATTAACATGACACTACAGCATTTCAAACTTTTTCAACTTTTTGCCATTTTTTTTGTAACCGTGTCACTCAATTTGATTAAACGTCAAATCAATTTTAGTTCGCTAATAAAGGTTAATTTTCCGATTCAATTGTTTCAGTTCATAGCTAATGGTTTTGCTCACTTTTTGTCGTTTATTAATAGCCGCCCTCATAAAAATGTTTTTATACAAAAATCAATTTTTGTTGATATTTTCTTTTCTTTCAATCCCAATAGAGTTATGGGAATCAACGGCGGCTATTTTTCGGCAATTTGCCGGGTAAGTTTTTCTCTTGAAATTTGATCCCATGACAATCATCATCGTTTGCTAATGAAGCATAAAGGATTCTAATTATTGATTCTCAAAAATCATGTAGTGCGCAGGATCTGTTGTTGATTTGCTGGCCTCAACTCTTAGCTATTTTCTATTGACTTAAGCACCGTTTGTTTCTGAAAATTTTCAATATTTGCTTTAACAAGTTTAGTAACAAGTTTTTTGTAATCTTGTCTTCATTTGGCGTTTTGTCCTGTCTTTTTTCACCTAACGGAGGATCTTATGGTTGATTTATGACTTTGAAAGTTGCATGTTATGCTTTGATCAAGAATTTTAGCTGGTTGATTTGTTTTTCTCACTTCGATGTCAATACTTTCCAAAAACATTGTGATTTTCGCTAATTTTTCGTTTTTGCCGATTTTGCATGCTGTTGTTGATTTCTAGATTTGTTGCAATGCTTAATCAATCAAATGTGTAGTGTCAGGTTCTTTCAGTTGCTGGTTTATGGATTTTTTGATTAAAACTTATTCGAAACCGATTTTTCAAAAGTTGTTTTGTTAATAGCCGCGAAGCGCTGAGGCTATTATTGGCGTTCTCAGCCAGGTTTTTTTTATCTCGTCGTCAAGATTTTTATTACGATTATATGACGTCACAATAACTTCAAATCTGCTTTTTGTTCATTCGTTCATGCAATTCAACCTGAATTTCTTGCGTGACGTCATTTTTCTGTCTCAGTGGAGAGAGTTTTTTGTTCATTCGCGTGATTAAATTTTTGTTCACACGTGACTTGCCTCACTCTCAAAAATGACTTCCTCACTTTGAAATTGACTTTACTTTAATTCAAAGAGATAAGGTCAGGCGAATGTGTGTCACTCTAAATGAAAGTTATTTGAGAGCAGCTAATAGATTCTTAATCAAAATAAAAACATCTTAGCCCGTAATGAAAAGAATAAGTTTCTTTCTTGGTCTGTCTTTTTACTTTTTTAGACTGCAGATCTACAAAGCTATTGCGGCTATTTTCTGGCAATCTGCCAGCTATGTTTTTTTTTGTGTACATGAGATCAAATGCTTTGGGTGATGAGAATCAAAACAGGTTACCTTTCGGCAATCTATTGGTAAATAATTGATAATCGAAAGCGATAATTTGTTTTCTGCTCTAATTGGTACTGACAAATCGTAATGTCTGCTGGACTTAAACTGTCTGCTTGTTCACGTGCTGCAATTTGACTCCGTTTTCTTTTCAGATTTTTAATATTTTTTCTGAATGGTATTTAGCTGCTCGCAAACGAACTTTTTAGCAATCATATTAGTCCTGTTGGTCTTTTTTTAATGCGAGTTTTCGCTTATCGATTTTTCGTCTGCTGACTCATTTGACTTTTCCTCCTCTGAAATGGGATAAAACACGTTATGGCCCAGCGGGCATTAAGTTCTTTTAGAGGCCTTCAGCTCACTAGTCTCCAAGTATGCGGTTCAGAGAAACGGTTTTGGAGACTTATGGTGTGAAGGACGGTTCTCATAGGTTGTCTTTGTGGTTTCTCAGCTGTTCTGAAAAACAATTTCAAATGATCGGTCATTATCGAAAAAAAATCAATAATAGAAATGTGATAAACCCATAACGTACAATTATAGATGGCCGCTTCTTGAAAATTATTCATAGTTACCACATCTAATGCTGATTGGTACGTATAGTAATTTCTCCATCCTGTCAGTAAGAACCAGCATTTTTCTAACTATGAAATGAAGTTGAAAGTGTTTGCTCTTTATAATTGTTTTGGTAATTCATTTTTGTAATTTTTCTTTCAATCCCAATCGGGTTGATGAGAATCAAAACAGGTTACCTTCCGGTAATCTATTGGTAAATAATTGATAATCGAAAGCAATAATTTGATTTCTGCTCTAATTGGTACTTACAAATCGTAATGTCTGCTGGACTTAAGCTGTCTGCTTGTTCACGTGCTGCAATTTGACTCCGTATTCTTTCCAGATTTTTGATATGTTTTCTAAATGGTATTTAACTGCTCGCAAACGAACTTTTTAGCAATCATATTAGTCCTGTTGGTCTTTTTTAATGCGAGTTTTCGCATATTGATTTTCGTCTGCTGACCAATTTGACTATTCCTCCTCTGAAATGGTATAAAACAGGTAGCGCCCAGCGGGCATTAAATTCTCTTAGAGGCCTTCAGCTCATTAGTCTCCAAGTATGCGGTTCAAAGAAACGGTTTTGGAGACTTATGGTGTGAAGGACGGTTCTCATAGGTTGTCTTTGTGGTTTCTCAGCTGTTCTGAAAAACATTTTCAAATAATCGGTCATTATCGAAAAAAAAATCAATAATAGAAATGTGATAAACCCATAACGTACAATTATAGATGCCCGCTTCTTGAAAATTATTCATAGTTACCACATCTAATGCTGATTGGTACGTATAGTAATTTCTCCATCCTGTCAGTAAGAACCAGAATTTTTCTAACTATGAAATGAAGTTGAAAGTGTTTGCTCTTTATAATTGTTTTGGTAATTCATTTTTGTAATTTTTCTTTCAATCCCAATCGGTTTGATGAGAATCAAAACAGGTAACCTTCCGGCAATCTATTGGTAAATAATTGATAATCGAAAGCAATAATTTGTTTTCTGCTCTATTTGGTACTGACAAATCGTAATGTCTGCTGGACTTAAACTGTCTGCTTGTTCACGTGCTGCAATTTGACTCCGTTTTCTTTTCAAATTTTTTTTCATATTTTTTCTAAATGGTATTTAACTGCTCGCAAACGAAGTTTTTTCACGTGCTGCAATTTGACTGCGTTTTCTTTTCAGATTTTTGATATTTTTTCTAAATGGTATTTAACTGCTCGCAAACGAAGTTTTTAGCAATCATATTAATCCTGTTGGTCTTTTTTTAATGCGAGTTTGCGCTTATCGATTTTTCGTCTGCTGACCCATTTGACTTTTCCTCCTCTGAAATGAGATAAAACACGTTAGCGCCCAGCGGGCATTAAGTTCTTTTAGAGGCCTTCAGCTCACTAGTCTCCAAGTATGCGGTTCAAAGAAACGGTTTTGGAGACTTATGGTGTGAAGGACGGTTCTCATAGGTTGTCTTTGTGGTTTCTCAGCTGTTCTGAAAAACAATCTCAATTAAGCGGTCATTTTCGAAAAAAATCAATAATAGAAATGTGATAAACTCATAACGTACATTTTTAGATACCCGCTTCTTGAAAATTATTCTTAGTTTCCACATCTAATGCTGATTGGTAGGTATAGTAGTTTCTCCATCCTGTCAGTAAGAACCAGAATTTTTCTAACTATGAAATGAATTTGAAAGTGTTTGCTCTTTATTATTGTTTTGGTAATTCATTTTTGTAATTTTTCTTTCTATCCCAATCGGGTTGATGAGAATCAAAACAGGTTACCTTGCGGCAATCTATGGGTGAATAATTGATAATCGAAAGCAATTATTTGTTTTCTGCTCTAATTGGTACTGACAAATCGTAATGTCTGCTGGACTGAAACTGTCTGCTTGTTCACGTGCTGCAATTTGACTCCGTTTTCTTTTCAGCTTTTTGATATTTTTTTCTAAATTGTAATTAACTGCTCGCAAACGAACTTTTTAGCAATCATATTAGTCCTGTTGGTCTTTTTTTAATGCGAGTTTTCGCTTATCTATTTTTCGTCTGCTGACCCATATGACTTTACCTCCTCTCAAATGGGATAAAACACGTTAGCGCCCAGCGGGCATTAAGTTCTTTTAGGGGCCTTCAGCTCGCTAGTCTCCAAGTATGCCATTCAAAGAAACGTTTTTGGAGACTTATGGTGCGAAGGACGGTGCTCATAGGTTGTCTTTGTGGTTTCTCAGCTGTTTTGAAAAACAATCTCAATTAATCGGTAATTATCGAAAAAAAATCAATAATAGAAATGTGATAATCCCATAACGTACAATTTTAGATGCCCGCTTCTTGAAAATTATTCTTTGTTACCACATCTAATGCTGATTGGTACGTATACTAGTTTGTCCATCCTGTCAGTAAGAACCAGAGTTTTTTTAACTATGAAATGAAGTTGAAAGTGTTTGCTCTTTATAATTGTTTTGGTAATTCATTTTTGTAATTTTTCTTTCAATCCCAATCGGGTTGATGAGAATCAAAACAGGTTACCTTCCGGCAATTTATTGTTAAATAATTGATAATCGAAAGCAATTATTTGTTTTCTGCTCTAATTGGTACTGACAAATCGTAATGTCTGCTGGACTGAAACTGTCTGCTTGTTCACGTGCTGCAATTTGACTCCGTTTTCTTTTCAGATTTTTGATATTTTTTTCTAAATTGTAATTAACTGCTCGCAAACGAACTTTTTAGCAATCATATTAGTCCTGTTGGTCTTTTTTTAATGCGAGTTTTCGCTTATCTATTTTTCGTCTGCTGACCCATATGACTTTACCTCCTCTCAAATGGGATAAAACACGTTAGCGCCCAGTGGGCATTAAGTTCTTTTAGGGGCCTTCAGCTCACTAGTCTCCAAGTATGCGGTTCAAAGAAACGGTTTTGGAGACTTATGGTGCGAAGGACGGTGCTCATAGGTTGTCTTTGTGGTTTCTCAGCTGTTTTGAAAAACAATCTCAAATAATCGGTAATTATCGAAAAAAAATCAATAATAGAAATGTGATAAACCCATAACGTACAATTTTAGATGCCCGCTTCTTGAAAATTATTCTTTGTTACCACATCTAATGCTGATTGGTACGTATACTAGTTTCTCCATCCTGTCAGTAAGAACCAGAATTTTTCTAACTACGAAATGAAGTTGAAAGTGTTTGCTCTTTATAATTGTTTTGGTAATTCATTTTTGTAGTTTTTCTTTCAATCCCAATCGGGTCGATGAGAATCAAAACAGGTTACCTTCCGGCAATCTATTGGTAAATAATTGATAATCGAAAGCAATAATTTGTTTTCTGCTCTAATTGGTACTGACAAATCGTAATGTCTGCTGGACTTAAACTGTCTGCTTGTTCACGTGCTGCAATTTGACTCCGTTTTCTTTTCAGATTTTTGATATTTTTTCTGAATGGTATTTAACTGCTCGCAAACGAACTTTTTAGCAATCATATTAGTCCTGTTGGTCTTTTTTTAATGCGAGTTTTCGATTATCGATTTTTCGTCTGCTGACCCATATGACTTTACCTCCTCTCAAATGGGATAAAACACGTTAGCGCCCAGCGGGCATTAAGTTCTTTTAGAGGCTTTCGTCTCACTAGTCTCAAGTATGCGGTTCACAGAAACGGTTTTGGAGACTTATAGTATGAAGGACGGTTCTCATAGTTTGTCTTTGTGGTTTCTCGGCTGTTCTGAAAAACAATCTCAAATAAGCGGTCATTGTCGAAAAAAAATCAATAATAGAAATGTGATAAACCCATAACGTACAATTTTAGATGCCCTCTTCTTGAAAATTATTCTTAGTTACCACATCTAATGGTGATTGGTACGTATAGTAGTTTCTCCATCCTGTCAGTAAGAACCAGAGTTTTTCTAACTATGAAATGAAGTTGAAAGTGTTGGCTCTTTATAATTGATTTGGTTTTTCATTTTTGTAATTTTTCTTTCTATCCCAATCGGGTTGATGAAAGTCAAAACAGGTTACCTTCCTGCAATCTATTGGTAAATAATTGATAATCGAAAGCAATAATTTGTTTTCTGCTCTAATTGGTACTGACAAATCGTAATGTCTGCTGGACTTAAACTGTCTGCTTGTTCACGTGCTGCAATTTGACTCCGTTTTCTTTTCAGATTTTTGATATTTTTTCTAAATTGTATTTAACTGCTCGCAAACGAACTTTTTAGCAATCATATTAGTCCTGTTGGTCTTTTTTTAATGCGAGTTTTCGCTTATCGATTTTTCGTCTGCTGACCCATATGACTTTACCTCCTCTCAAATGGGATAAAACACGTTAGCGCCCAGCGGGCATTAAGTTCTTTTAGAGGCTTTCATCTCACTAGTCTCAAGTATGTGGTTCAAAGAAACGGTTTTGGAGACTTATGGTATGAAGGACGGTTCTCATAGTTCGTCTTTGTGGTTTCTCAGCTGTTCTGAAAAACAATCTCAAATAAGCGGTCATTATCGAAAAAAAAAATCAATAATAGAATTGTGATAAACCCATAACGTACAATTTTAGATGCCCGCTTCTTGAAAATTATTCTTAATTACCACATCTAATGCTGATTGGTACGTATAGTAGTTTCTCCATCCTGTCAGTAAGAACCAGAATTTTTCTAAATATGAAATGAAGTTGAAAGTGTTTGCTCTTTATAATTGTTTTGGTAATTCATTTTTGTAGTTTTTCTTTCAATCCCAATCGGGTCGATGAGAATCAAAACAGGTTACCTTCCGGCAATCTATTGGTAAATAATTGATAATCGAAAGCAATAATTTGTTTTCTGCTCTAATTGGTACTGACAAATCGTAATGTCTGCTGGACTTAAACTGTCTGCTTGTTCACGTGCTGCAATTTGACTCCGTTTTCTTTTCAGATTTTTGATATTTTTTTCTAAATTGTATTTAACTGCTCGCAAACGAACTTTTTAGCAATCATTAGTCCTGTTGGTCTTTTTTTAATGCGAGTTTTCGCTTATCGATTTTTCGTCTGCTGACCCATATGACTTTACCTCCTCTCAAATGGGATAAAACATGTTAGCGCCCAGCGGGCATTAAGTTCTTTTAGAGGCTTTCATCTCACTAGTCTCAAGTATGTGGTTCAAAGAAACGGTTTTGGAGACTTATGGTATGAAGGACGGTTCTCATAGTTTGTCTTTGTGGTTTCTCAGCTGTTCTGAAAAACAATCTCAAATAAGCGGTCATTATCGAAAAAAAATCAATAATAGAATTGTGATAAACCCATAACGTACAATTTTAGATGCCCGCTTCTTGAAAATTATTCTTAGTTACCACATCTAATGCTGATTGGTACGTATAGTAGTTTCTCCATCCTGTCAGTAAGAACCAGAATTTTTCTAAATATGAAATGAAGTTGAAAGTGTTTGCTCTTTATAATTGTTTTGGTAATTCATTTTTGTAGTTTTTCTTTCAATCCCAATCGGGTCGATGAGAATCAAAACAGGTTACCTTCCGGCAATCTATTGGTAAATAATTGATAATCGAAAGCAATAATTTGTTTTCTGCTCTAATTGGTACTGACAAATCGTAATGTCTGCTGGACTTAAACTGTCTGCTTGTTCACGTGCTGCAATTTGACTCCGTTTTCTTTTCAGATTTTTGATATTTTTTCTGAATGGTATTTAACTGCTCGCAAACGAACTTTTTAGCAATCATATTAGTCCTGTTGGTCTTTTTTTAGTGCAAGTTTTCGCTTATCGATTTTTCGTCTGCTGACCCATATGACTTTACCTCCTCTCAATTGGGATAAAACACGTTAGCGCCCAGCGGGCATTAAGTTCTTTTAGGGGCCTTCAGCTCACTAGTCTCCAAGTATGCGGTTCAAAGAAACGGTTTTGGAGACTTATGGTGCGAAGGACGGTGCTCATAGGTTGTCTTTGTGGTTTCTCAGCTGTTTTGAAAAACAATCTCAAATAATCGGTAATTATCGAAAAAAAATCAATAATAGAAATGTGATAAACCCATAACGTACAATTTTAGATGCCCGCTTCTTGAAAATTATTCTTTGTTACCACATCTAATGCTGATTGGTACGTATACTAGTTTCGCCATCCTGTCAGTAAGAACCAGAATTTTTCTAACTATGAAATGAAGTTGAAAGTGTTTACTCTTTATAATTGTTTTGGTAATTCATTTTTGTAATTTTTCTTTCAATCCCAATCGGGTTGATGAGAATCAAAACAGGTTACCTTCCGGCAATCTATTGGTAAATAATTGATAATCGAAAGCAATAATTTGTTTTCTGCTCTAATTGGTACTGACAAATCGTAATGTCTGCTGGACTTAAACTGTCTGCTTGTTCACGTGCTGCAATTTGACTCCGTTTTCTTTTCAGATTTTTGATATTTTTTTTCTAAATTGTATTTAACTGCTCGCAAACGAACTTTTTAGCAATCATATTAGTCCTGTTGGTCTTTTTTTAATGCGAGTTTTCGCTTATCGATTTTTCGTCTGCTGACCCATATGACTTTACCTCCTCTCAAGTGGGATAAAACACGTTAGCGCCCAGCGGGCATTAAGTTCTTTTAGAGGCTTTCGTCTCACTAGTCTCAAGTATGCGGTTCACAGAAACGGTTTTGGAGACTTATGGTATGAAGGACGGTTCTCATAGTTTGTCTTTGTGGTTTCTCGGCTGTTCTGAAAAACAATCTCAAATAAGCGGTCATTGTCGAAAAAAAAAATCAATAATAGAAATGTGATAAACCCATAACGTACAATTTTAGATGCCCTCTTCTTGAAAATTCTTCTTAGTTACCACATCTAATGGTGATTGGTACGTATAGTAGTTTCTCCATCCTGTCAGTAAGAATCAGAGTTTTTCTAACTATGAAATGAAGTTGAAAGTGTTGGCTCTTTATAATTGTTTTGGTTTTTCATTTTTGTAATTCTTCTTTCTATCCCAATCGGGTTGATGAAAGTCAAAACAGGTTACCTTCAGGCAATCTATTGGTAAATAATTGATAATCGAAAGCAATAATTTGTTTTGTGCTCTAATTGGTACTGACAAATCGTAATGTCTGCTGGACTTAAACTGTCTGCTTGTTCACGTGCTGCAATTTGACTCCGTTTTCTTTTCAGATTTTTGATATTTTTTTCTAAATTGTATTTAACTACTCGCAAACGAACTTTTTAGCAATCATATTAGTCCTGTTGGTCTTTTTTAAATGCCAGTTTTCGCTTATCGATTTTTCGTCTGCTGACCCATATGACTTTACCTCCTCTCAAATGGGATAAAACACGTTAGCGCCCAGCGGGCATTAAGTTCTTTTAGAGGCTTTCATCTCACTAGTCTCAAGTATGTGGTTCAAAGAAACGGTTTTGGAGACTTATGGTGCGAAGGACGGTGCTCATAGGTTGTCTTTGTGGTTTCTCAGCTGTTTTGAAAAACAATCTCAAATAATCGGTAATTATCGAAAAAAAATCAATAATAGAAATGTGATAAACCCATAACGTACAATTTTAGATGCCCGCTTCTTGAAAATTATTCTTTGTTACCACATCTAATGCTGATTGGTACGTATACTAGTTTCGCCATCCTGTCAGTAAGAACCAGAATTTTTCTAACTATGAAATGAAGTTGAAAGTGTTTACTCTTTATAATTGTTTTGGTAATTCCTTTTTGTAATTTTTCTTTCAATCCCAATCGGGTTGATGAGAATCAAAACAGGTTACCTTCCGGCAATCTATTGGTAGATAATTGATAATCGAAAGCAATAATTTGTTTTCTGCTCTAATTGGTACTGACAAATCGTAATGTCTGCTGGACTGAAACTGTCTGCTTGTTCACGTGCTGCAATTTGACTCCGTTTTCTTTTCAGATTTTTGATATTTTTTTCTAAATTGTAATTAACTGCTCGCAAACGAACTTTTTAGCAATCATATTAGTCCTGTTGGTCTTTTTTTAATGCGAGTTTTCGCTTATCTATTTTTCGTCTGCTGACCCATATGACTTTACCTCCTCTCAAGTGGGATAAAACACGTTAGCGCCCAGCGGGCATTAAGTTCTTTTAGAGGCTTTCGTCTCACTAGTCTCAAGTATGCGGTTCACAGAAACGGTTTTGGAGACTTATGGTATGAAGGACGGTTCTCATAGTTTGTCTTTGTGGTTTCTCGGCTGTTCTGAAAAACAATCTCAAATAAGCGGTCATTGTCGAAAAAAAATCAATAATAGAAATGTGATAAACCCATAACGTACAATTTTAGATGCCCTCTTCTTGAAAATTCTTAGTTACCACATCTAATGGTGATTGGTACGTATAGTAGTTTCTCCATCCTGTCAGTAAGAACCAGAGTTTTTCTAACTATGAAATGAAGTTGAAAGTGTTGGCTCTTTATAATTGTTTTGGTTTTTCATTTTTGTAATTTTTCTTTCTATCCCAATCGGGTTGATGAAAGTCAAAACAGGTTACCTTCAGGCAATCTATTGGTAAATAATTGATAATCGAAAGCAATAATTTGTTTTGTGCTCTAATTGGTACTGACAAATCGTAATGTCTGCTGGACTTAAACTGTCTGCTTGTTCACGTGCTGCAATTTGACTCCGTTTTCTTTTCAGATTTTTGATATTTTTTTCTAAATTGTATTTAACTACTCGCAAACGAACTTTTTAGCAATCATATTAGTCCTGTTGGTCTTTTTTAAATGCCAGTTTTCGCTTATCGATTTTTCGTCTGCTGACCCATATGACTTTACCTCCTCTCAAATGGGATAAAACACGTTAGCGCCCAGCGGGCATTAAGTTCTTTTAGAGGCTTTCATCTCACTAGTCTCAAGTATGTGGTTCAAAGAAACGGTTTTGGAGACTTATGGTATGAAGGACGGTTCTCATAGTTTGTCTTTGTGGTTTCTCAGCTGTTCTGAAAAACAATCTCAAATACGCGGTCATTATCGAAGAAAAAAATCAATAATAGAATTGTGATAAACCCATAACGTACAATTTTAGATGCCCGCTTCTTGAAAATTATTCTTAGTTATCACATCTAATGCTGATTGGTACGTATAGTAGTTTCTCCACCCTGTCAGTAAGAACCAGAATTTTTCTAAATATGAAATGAAGTTGAAAGTGTTTGCTCTTTATAATTGTTTTGGTAATTCATTTTTGTAATTTTTCTTTCTATCCCAATCGGGTTGATGAGAATCAAAACAGGTTACCTTCCGGCAATCTATTGGTAAATAATTGATAATCGAAAGCAATAATTTGTTTTCTGCTCTAATTGGTACTGACAAATCGTAATGTCTGCTGGACTTAAACTGTCTGCTTGTTCACGTGCTCCAATTTGACTCCGTTTTCTTTTCAGATTTTTGATATTTTTTCTGAATGGTATTTAACTGTTCGCAAACGAACTTTTTAGCAATCATATTAGTCCTGTTGGTCTTTTTTAATGCGAGGTTTCGCTTATCGATTTTTCGTCTGCTGACTCATTTGACTTTTCCTCCTCTGAAATGGGATAAAACACGTTATGGCCCAGCGGGCATTAAGTTCTTTTAGAGGCCTTCAGCTCACTAGTCTCTAAGTATGCGGTTCACAGAAACGGTTTTGGAGACATATGGTGTGAAGGGCGGTTCTCACAGGTTGTCTGCGGTTTCTCAGCTGTTCTGAAAAACAATCTCAAATAATTGGTCATTATCGAAAAAAAATCAATAATAGAAATGTGTTAAACCCATAACGTACAATTTTAGATGCCCTCTTCTTGAAAATTATTCTTAGTTACCACATCTAATGGTGATTGGTACGTATAGTAGTTTCTCCATCCTGTCAGTAAGAACCAGATTTTTTCTAACTTTGAAATTTGAAATGGTTTGCTCTTCATTAATAGCCGCACAGCGATAGCTGGGGCTATTATTGGCCTTCTCTTAGTTTTTTTTATTTCGTCGTCATGATTTTTGTTACGACCTATATGACGTCAGGGCCACTTTTTGTTCATTCGTGCATGCAATTTCAACTAAATTGCATGTGTGACGTCATTTTTTGCTCTTATTGGAGCGAGTTTTTTTGTTCATGTGCGTGATTAAATTTTTGGTCACACTTGACTTACCTCACTCTTAAAAATGACTTCCTGAATTTGAAATTGACTTTTATTTACTTTATTTCAAAGAGATTAGGTCAAATGGGTGTGTGTCACTCTAAATGAAGGTTATTTTGAGATCAGCTAATAGAGGCAGCAATAACTCATACAGATTTTTGATCAAAATATAACAGATCAGCCTTCAATGAAGAGACAAATTTTTTGGTCTGTCTTTTTTACTGTTTTTTAGACTGCCGATCTACGAATCTATTGCGGCTATTTGCTGGCAGTCTGCCAGCTATGTTAATTGTTTTGGTAATTCATTTTTTAATTTTTCTTTCAATCCCAATCGGGTTGATGAGAATCAAAACAGGTTGCCTTCCGGCAATCTATTGGTAATTGTTTGATAGTCGAAAGCAATAATTTGTTTTCTGCTCTAATTGGTACTAACAAATCGTAATGTCTGCTGGACTTAAACTGTCCGCTTGTTCACGTGCCGCAATTTGACTCCGTTCAGATTTTTCAGATTTTTGATATTTTTTCTAAATGGTATTTAACTGCTCGCAAACGAAGTTTTTAGCTATCATATTAGTCCTGTTGGTCTTTTTTAATGAGAGTTTTCGCATATCGATTTTTTGTCTGCTGACCCATTTGACTTTTCCTCCTCTGAAATGGGATAAAACAGGTAGCGCCCAGCGGGCATTAAGTTCTCTTAGAGGACTTTGTGGTTTCTTTCAAATGTATTACAGGACTTCTGTTATTTCTTTTTTGTGTAGTTGTCTGGTGCATTTTTGTTTTACTACTTTATTGGCCTTATTTCTTAAAATTTTTGGCTGCAAATATTTAGCTGAATTATGTAGTTAAGTTGGGCTTCGATGTTGGTTAAGTTTTAGTGTGAAGAAACACTGAGCTTTCAACATTGACAAAATAAAAAATGGGTTCTTCATACCATAAATTGGTCGTTTTAGTTGATCTCCTAAATTTATGAATCGTTCTCTTGCTATGTGACTAATGGAGGCGCTTTTTGTAGTTAGGTACTTTGCAACACGAGGTATGTTGTGTTATATTGAATTCTTGTTTACCAATTAATTTTTCCAATTGTAAAGTGGTAGTAAAAGGAGTGAGGAATCGTGTTAAGTCTTTAACTGTTTTAGGAAGAGGGATCATTTTGGAAAAATATTTGAACGTTATTTGGCATTTATGAAGAACTTGTAGGAATCAATTCCGGACATGTAAAGAAATTTCGGCTTGAATTGAAGTATACTAGATATTTTTTGTTGCTGAGATCCGTTCTCAGAAGCAAGAGATCGTGGGGATAGATGCTAAATTTTATGCAACAGTGTAAGACCCAAAGCTCTCAACAAGCTATAATTTTGCGCACATAATAAAGACGCACTTCATTGTTTTTTTTTTAATACTGCAAGACAGTCAAATTGTTTTCCGATACTTTTATGTAGTTATCATAGATTAAGCAATTCCCGATAAAGACTCGACTGTAGTTTTGATAATTTCAGGTGGAAGCCTACTACAAACGAGCCCAGAAGATCTACGAAGACAGACTTGGCCCAGATGACACAAATGTGGCCAAAACGAAGAACAATCTGGTATGTTTTAAACATTACTGATGTTATTATTATGATTAGTCTAATTATGGACATTATGATTATTGATGTTCATTGGGACCCTAAAGTAATGCTTTTTTCGGGCTATCCCTCATGCAAAAATCCTAATTAGCTCATGATCATATTTGACTTCAGATGATCGTAAAAGATCAAAAGGCCAGGTATGATTGGTATGTGGCTCATTGACTCAAAAGACTTATATATGTGTGCAGTGAGGCAGAGACCCAAAACGTATCGATAACTCGTCTTGAATTAAGTTGAAACTTAAGATCTATGTCTGTTTATCTACGATAAGTAAGAATCATCCCCTTTTCTTTCCAATCAGTTTTATTCGAATGAACAGAGTATTGCTCATTTTGGGATATTTCTATAAGGAAAATGGGTTGATTTGTGCTTTAGGCTGCTGCTTACATGAAACAGAACAAAACAATGGAAGCAGAGACGTTGTTCAAAGAGGTCCTCAGAACGGCATTCAAATTCCCATCTTGTAAGTCAATGATTTCGGATCGCTCCCCCCCCCCGCGCAGCTTAGTAGTAGACATATAACTTATACGCCCCAAACAGACGTGATATTTTTTGAAATAGAAACGTGCTATATAGCAACGCATAAATTTTAATTGAGGGGTTTAAAAACATAACAGACTCAAGATTTCATCAAAAAAGTAATGTAGACTGAATTGCAGTCAATATGTATTTATTGAGAACTAATTCAGTTCTTGGGATCTTTGCTGTAAATAAGATGAAGCAGGGCATCAACTTTTGAACCAAAAGGAATAAACTCAAACTTAGTTGGTATAAATAGTGAGTGGTGAAAATGTATCTTTGTTTTGTTTCAGATTCCAACGGCGAAGAGGTAGTGTATCATCAATTAGTTTTAATCCGCAGATCCGCAGTTGTAAAAAATGTTCCGGCTGCATTTATCAATCAGTTGTACAATGTTTTTCCCTAACTTTGATCAACAAAGCGCACCGTGGCATTTCTTCAATTTCGACAAAAGAAAGAAGAGTTTCTGCTGCAGAACTTAAAAACATTTTAACCACAGAATCCGATCACAAACATTTTACAAATCATGCAATGTTCATAGTGTAAACAAATATATTTCGGGTAACGTTATTTCATAAAATCATCTTGTTAATTCTTTTTAAAGTAAAAATAGTGGGTCGATCCCGCTATTCCCCGCCACAAAATTGTACCACCCATTATGGTATGTTTACTGTATTTTTTTGGGGAGGGCTGTACGTTGACCACTGCGTTGAAGGAGGATATGTCCACTAAGAGGATATAATGGGAAAGACCCGAGTTAGTAATTTATACAACGGTTGTGACAAAAAGTCAAGTTCCCATTTCTTTTTTGCAATTTGCAGTCTCGAGTCTTCTTAATTTTATGCATCGTTAAAATTTTCTAACAAAACTCAGTGATTGACTTGAAGTTTAAATTAGTCTGACGTCAATTAACCTGTATTACATTATATAAAAATTCCCATTTTGAAATATTATCTGCTTGTTTTTTCAGTCCCACAGTAGCAGCAACGAGTCTACTCCTCATGGAGATGTAGGTCAATGGCACAAACTCACACCTATCGACAGGTAAGACCAGACATTATTGTTCCTCCTGACCAGGAAATTTAATATTCTCTTTTAACTGCTGCCCTGGTATGTGATTCACCGAAACCGCTGAAGAGATATAACTTCCTGTTGTGAAGTTCAATTCTTTTCTAGTTTCTGACCACCCCCTTACCGAAGATTTTGCCGAAATTCACGGTGTAAAGCGTGATTTGGTGCAGATACCGCAACAGTTTGAAAATGGGCTCCCCGAGTTTAAGTTTGTGACTACCAAAGCCAACCCCTCGCCGGTGGTTTTAGAGCAATCCGTCTGAAGTTGGTTGGATTGAAAAATTGATGTAGAAAAGTGTTTTGATCTTCAAGTGTTTTGGTCTACATTGATAAACCTAAAGTATTTTGATAATTGCTAGACTAGTAACAAGGTATTAATAGAAATAACCTTGCGGTGGAAGAAAATTTGTACTTAAAGTTGTTTTGTACTTTTTTCAATCTATTTCTCACATATACCTGTCCCTCCTTGCAGAATTATGAGACCAATAGCACACAGGGATCTCTTATAACTAGATAAGGCAATTAACAGGCAGGGACTGATCAACTAAAACGCTTAAACTAAAAGGAACGTCGACAGCAATTGACGGTATCGACAAGGTGTTTATCGAAAAGTAACGCACTATTCAGGAAAGAATATGGAAATAGTTGTCTGGTAACAGCTGAGATTTAAGTTGCATACTCCCGTTGCATGACTAGCATTAGAAAGTTTGGCCCCTACCCCGAAATGTTACAGATTGTTTGGGTAATAAACTCCACTCCTAAGACACAAGATTTCCGCAAAAGCGTTGTAGAGCGCCGTTTTTGAATTTTACGAATAAGGTTATTAAGATAAATGTCGACAAATTCAATAAAAGTCTTTAACGAGAATATAAAAAATCGTTAAGGTATAATTTATGGAAAAGCAAAAGCCCTGTACTTAAATAGATTTTAAAAAAATTGTTTCTAAAGGTTCTTTGGACATGCTAGTTCCAATTTGTAGGTAAAACCATTGGCAGTTAATCCATTCTGTAGCACGAGTTTTATATGTTTTATGGCTTTGAAGGATTTTTTTTATTTTTCATAGGGTAAATGAAACCAACCAATCTGCCTGCTGAATTAAGAACACCGCTATTTTCTGATTTTCCCTGTCAGGCTTGTATCTATAAAAATACTAAATACTGTTTTGCAACGTGTAGCTTTCATAACTTTATTATAGCTGAAAGCTGAGTGAAGCTATATTGCGGTGTTCGTGGTTTTTTGTCGTCTAACCCTCTTTTTGGTTTTACATTAGTTTTAACAGCAAAACTAAAAAAAAAGCAAAATTGCTTAACGACTTCTTTGACTTTTTCCTCTCACTAATGGCGTTTGCGCGCGTCAGCTAAATGCTCTCTCTCTAGCAAAAGTCTTTTTATAGCTGCGAAGCTGTCAGCTGAGCGAAGCTATATTGCGGTGCTCTTGGTTTTTTACAATTCAAAGAATTTGAATTGTATTGGGGCGCTGTTTTTTTTTAAGATCTGTTCACACATTTTCATGATTTTTGAAGTCAAATTGGAGTAGTGATTTTGGTCACGCCGAATTAGGAAATGGAGCGAAAAAGCGAGTGGTTTTGCGGCGTGAAATTTTTTCGCTCTAAATTTAAAGTAGAGTGAGAAAACGGTGTTTGAACAAAAATTCGCTTTCTCGCTAGTGGTTTTTTTGTTCACATGCGGCAATTTCGCTTTGGTTTTTTCTGTTTTTTCGATTTTTCGGATTGGATTTTTTTTCTAAATGGTTTTTTCAATCCATTCACAGCTCATTCTAGGCCTAGTTTTTTGTTTGAATTAAATTTTCATTTCTCGCTAGTTGTTTTTTTGTTCACATGCGGTTGACATTGATTTTCTGTTTTTTTCCCATTTTTTTATCTGATTTTTTTTAAATGGTTTTTTCAATTCACTCATAGTCCATTCCAGGTCTAGTTTTTCTGTTTAGTCAATGAAAATTCTTTGAATTGTGCGTCAGGACTTTTCCTGCTATGTTTTTTTGTTTCGTCGTCTGACGCTCTTTTTTCGTTTTCATTTGTTCACGCAGCAAAGCTGAAAAAGTCAATTTTTATGAATGACTTCTTCCTCTCACTAAAGGCATTTGCGCGCGTGACGTCATTTCTCACTCGCTTTAGCAAAAGTTTTTAGGTTAATTGCGTGATTAGATTTTGATCATACGTGACTTACCTCACTCAATAAAATGACTTTTGCACTTTAAAACTTAATTTTAATTTGAATTTGTTTAAGGTCAAAGGAACTCATTTGTGCAGTAAAGGTCCCTAATAAGAGGCTTCTGAGGACTGAATTTTAATAAGCTTTATTAATTTATCGATGAATGTTTTTACCTAGTTTTTTTGAGCGGCGTTTTTTTTTCAATCAGATCTGTATCTGTTTCTATCTCTATTATGCGTTTTTCAACAGATCTGTATCTGTTTCTATCTCTATTATATGGCACGCAGGTCTATTCTTTCGCAGCTATTCCGGCAATCTGCCGGCTATGTTGGTCATTTGTGTGATTACATTTTGATCATAAATGGCTTTCCTCACTCAATAAAATGACTTTGCACTTTAAAAAATTAAGTTTAATTTGAAGTATTTTAATGTCAAAGCAACTCATAGCAGTAAAAAAAGTCCCTAATAAAAAGGCTCCTGTGGAGTGTCTTTCAGCAGGCCTTATTATTAGCTTTTTGTTGAATGTTCTTCGACATCGCTTTTTGAGTTGCGTCGATAACTTTTGACTGCTAAGTAGAGCTGATAAAAACGTAAACATTTCAGAAATATATTCAAAAATGTGGAAGGAATCTTTTAAAGATTATAGTTTTGCATTTTTAAAACATATGCAGCGGCGATAATCAAATACCACAATTTTGTCGAACAGTGAGCATACGAGAGCCCATGGTTATGACGACGCAATCAGAAGATCGTTTATTTTCTTTAATAGCCGCCGTCAGCCTCTCAACGGCTATTATTTAGGCGCTCTCCTTTTTTTAATTCGCTTTACCTTTTGATCACGTTTTTTGTTTTACATAGGTCACGATTTTCACGTTTGACTTCTGATTTACTTCACTCACTGTTTCAACTGAGTGGTTTTTAAATCCTTTTGCTCAATGAATTACGCAAGATAGTGAATACAGTCAAGGTCAAAAGAGCACAATCAAAAGAGACGGGATAAACCGATAAAGCCTGGTCATTAAGTCATTGAGAATTAGGTTATCAAAGTTCATTAAAGTCTTTCCTAGCTGACATTGGTATTGAGCTTAATAGCTTTCAGTTTAGAAGCTGAATTTAGTAACTGCACGCCAAATTAGAACTTTTTGACTGAAGAAAAAACAGAAATAAATTCGGTCAATCTATCTCTTCTTTTTTTGTTTCAATCCCGATTTGCATCAAGCACGTCAACGGTGGCTATTTTCCGGTAATCTGCGGGCTATGTTGTTAAATCTATGAAATTAAAAATCATTGTTCAAATTTGCTAATTAAAATTGGTTTCACAAGCTATGATTATCTTGAACGGTGGTTTATTGTTTTATTTGAGGAATATGATAACCATTAGTGATATTCATTGAAAACGAAAATTGTTTCAAGATTTTTGAGTCTGATAACATTACACACTTTTTTGCTCTATTTGTGTATCTTTGAAATAAATCGGTTTGTGAAATTTCGTGATAATTGGTCTTTGAACGATGAGGCGAGAAATAACAAAATTAAATATGTCGGCAAAAGTTTGAGATCTGCCGCCATCTAGTCTTTCTTCCATTTTTCTTATGCTGACCCTTTTTCCCTTGCCTATGTCGGGGCGTGAATAAAACTTTGCCCTCTTAGCTTGTGCAAAATTGGAAAAATTTTTAATTAAGTTTGTAGGCCTCAAAGAGAAATGGAGTGAACCCAAAAATACCATTTGTTAAGGACATGGTTTGAGTACTTATCGCTCGTTAAGAAGCGTGAAAAATCGCAAATCGTTATAGTGTTTGAACGGTGTTTTTTGACGTGCCAAAAATTTTAAATATATACAGGGTAATTAGTTTTATGCCCTGCTAAGCAATATTAATTTGTTTGATCAATTTGGTGAATCGAATTGGTTCACCTTCGTCGCAAATGGTTCAGAAATTCAGTGCACTTGGAGTTGGAGTGTTACGGAAAACAGGTGTTTTGATTGTCTCGTCCGGTGTTTCGAGATATATTACAAAACAAGCGTTGAAAATATTTTAAAATGTGGACCACGACAGGCAGTTTAAGATGGCCCTTTTCTCAAGACTCTTTACAGATCTTACAATATGGTACTTGAAATTCGACTGATGCGTCGAGGAGGGTATTTGATGAAGTCTGTCTATTTCGATAAATTCGCTCCTGAATAGTAGACTTGTTTTCTGGATAAATTTGAAAGAAATAGAAAAAATGTAAAAAAAAATGTTTAGGAATTGAATGAAAATGACTTATTCAACTTTACTCATTGCAGGTAATTTTGACGTTTTTAGGTACACAAGGTGAGAGTGGCAAACTATGTTGCTTTATGCGTTTAAGTAAGTTCTATGAGAGCTTTTTCAAAATCTGCCAATCAACCAGCACTGCTTTCTCAGTAAGAGCTGTGTTATTTTGTAAGGAATTGAGATATACTCTTCCGGCAAAACGTTTTGCATAATCTTAGGAAATAAATTATTTAGTTGCTCATTATATGCTTAAGTGATGTGCAGCAGTTAAGGCGTTCTTTGTCTTTAGTGACAAAATAGTGAGATACAGAGAGATCCCCAAGAACAGTTCTCTTTGATTTGACTAATTTGACTCATTGCAATTTTTTTTTGCAGAGAAAGAGGAGTATGGTATCATATGTACAGTTCTCAAGTTTTTTGTGGTATGTATGAAATTTCAATAAAAAAACATTAATTTCTCCTTACGCCTTACCACTCTCTAAGAATGCGAGTCAACAGTTTTGAGACAATTTTGTGATGTGAGGGAGGTTCTTAATCTCAGAAAGATGATCACACCTTCCCCAAATAAATCAGCCACTAAGTATGCGATTCAACAAAACTTCTGGAGACATAAATTCATGGTAAGAAGGGCGTTTCTTAGAGCTTGAGGCCATCGCCCTCCCAATGCTAGCATCTCTAAGCGCCAGCTGGGTACTACCGAAGCCAACCGCTCGTCGGTCGTTTGAGAGCATATCACCCGACGTTAGTTGATTGTTTAATTGCTCTCAAATGAAGTTTGTAGCAATTATATTAGTCCTGTTGTCTTTTTATGCGATTTTTCGCTTGATCGATTTTTCGTCTGACCCATTTGAGCTTTCGTACTCAAAAACGGTATAAACAGGTAGCGCCCAGCGGGCATTAAGTACCCCCCCCCCCCCCTCATCAGCCCCCTCCCCCACTTCACCTCCGAATCCCTACTCCTACACATCGGTCATCGGCTGTCGGTCATCGGCCGTCGTAAGGGCCCCGTGTACCTCCCCCCGCGCGCCATCAGTCCCCCCGCTGCGCTCAAGTTAGCCTCGCCAAACCGTGGCCTAGCTATTGACGAAGCCAACCCGCCGTTTGAGAGGAATTCGCCCGACGTTAGTAGGTTATGTTTAATATTACTTTAATTTTATGCTCGTTGACTTTTCGTATAATTTTGTA
This sequence comes from Convolutriloba macropyga, assembly GCF_964194025.1. NCBI lineage: Eukaryota > Metazoa > Xenacoelomorpha > Acoela > Convolutidae > Convolutriloba > Convolutriloba macropyga. The sequence continues at coordinate 54,021,110 of NC_134477.1, forward strand.
GCTCTAAATTTTTGATTCAAGTGCACTTATTTCATTGCGAAATGGGAAACATGCAACGTATGAGTAAGTGCAGCTGTGCGAAATATTTAATTGCTCTCAATTGAAGTTTGCAGTAATTTCATTAGTCCTTTGGGCTTTTCTATGCAATTTTTCGCTTCACCGAATTTGTGTCTAGCCCTTTTGACTTTTCTTCCTCAAAAACTGAGTAAGCAGGTAACGCTCGGAGGGAATTAAATTCTTAGATTGTTACGGCTTACTATTTTCAAATTGTGCGAATCCCCTTACTTCATCTCCCCCCTCCGCCCTCTCCATCCCCCCGCACTTTATTTCAGCCGTAACCCGGCGCGCTCTACCACCCCTCAACTCTTCAATTAAGCTAAAGCTGGCCTCTCCAAATGTAGCTAACTACCGACGAAGCCAAACGCTCGCCAGTGGTCTGAGAGCAGTTCGCCCGATGTTAGTCGGATATGTTTTAGATAATTTACTGAAAGAGTTTAAACCGAAATATAATAGCATGTTTTGCCGTTTGACCCTGCTTAGGTATAGGGGATTTGGACAATTTGACCTTTTTTTTGGCTTCTGGGCGAGTATTTTGTGTTAAGAGATGATTGTTTTTAATTGTTTAATTTTAATGTAAACGAGCTCTTTAAAATTAAAATGTCTCTTTTTCGGCTATATTTGCTAATGTCTTGCTTCGCAAACCACCAAATCTTCATTACCTAAGTTCAGCTTTAATTATGTCACGCTCAAGTGATTGATATCAAAATAATACCTTGTAGGGGTAAAAGTACTCTGCGAGAATTTTTTGTTATTTCAGTTGCTTCATTCATTTTGTCGCCTTTGTGTCTGCGTGTAGCTAATATCCATAAAATCACCAGTCATGGAATAAGTACTCAATTTTCGTTGCGGTTTTGACCGCAGTTGGAATTTTTAGTTACTTTATTCGGGCACCACTGAAGTTTTGATCTGACTCGGTAGGCCAAGCGTGCCGACATGAGCTATTAAAGATCTTGCAGAAAACTGTTTTATGCTGATAGAATATATTTCCGCGTTTAACCGCTAAGTTTATTGCAAGACTCCTTGTATGATGGTAATACATTAAATAAACAAAGAGTCTTAGATTATAACAATCCCAGTTTGACCTGAAGAGTAGAATGCTCTCTTTATGCTTCGATCAAATGATTTGGCATTGTGTGTCTTGTGTGTTGTAGTCCGACGGTGAGCAGTACTTTGAAGAACCTTTCTCAGCTGTACAGGAGACAAGGCAAACAGGAGGCTGCTGAGGTGCTGGATGAGTTCTCAACACGCACCAAGAATAACAACTCCAAATTGGACGAGGAGAGACGCAGTATTCTCAGAAAGATCCTCGATTCTAGTGGCAATGAAGTCCCTCCCAACACATTCAGGTTCCTTTTTAGCTTCTTTCTTTTCGAGCATTGACTTCGGTTTTCGAACAATGGACTTCAACAGTAGCTTAGTTTCTAATGTATAGCTATTAGGAACTTCCGGTAGAATGGAGTCTATACGTAATTAAAAAGTTTTTATTTCCATAACAGCCACTCATCCGTATGCAGAATACATATACCCCCCACCCCCACCCCTTAACCACCCCCCCGAAACAACAGGACCCCCGGGAACACCACCCCACCGTCCCCATATAATACCCCACCTCCCAAAGCCATCTGTCCCCTGCCTACCCCACGCAACAACCCCTCCCCCAAAATGTTCTACCGGCTGTGTTTCTTTGCTTGAGCTCGACCCATTTTTCTTGTCTGATTTGAACGGACAAAGTTTTCGTTTTCTTTAGTTTCTTGGCACAACTTGATGTTAGGGATGTAATCATCCATTACAATGATTGTATACCATCATAGGGATATAAAATATCAATTATAGATTATCATATTTTTACGGAGGGGGATATTTTTTTCAATTTGTATTTTATACCGATTGGAATTTCATAATTACAATTTGATTTAAATTTCCTAATATCACTAAGAGCGAAAATCTTGAGAAAGCGTGATCTCTATAAAGTGATTTGGCCTCAAAGTCAATTGTTGAATCTGTCAGGAGTGCCCACATGATGAATGGAGGTGGAAGTGGAAGCTACTCATCAGGTGGAGGAGGTGGAATGATCATGCATCCGGGTGACAGGATTGGAAATGCCGGAGAACCCGGAGGATATACTTACAACTCGGTGAGTAAAATTCTTTGTACCATTTGATAAATTCGTTCACAGTATTTTTGGTCACAAATGAATTACGTCGCTCTCAAAGTGACGTTTGCTTGTAGAAATTGAAGGACTTCAGTCAAAGGTTAACTGAGACTATCAATATTTATTTGAAGGGAGATTGGAGCAAATTTCGATAAACATGCTTGGCTGAGACAGACTATTTTATTTACTTCTACTTCTGAAGCAATAGTATTCTAAGTATTTATTGATTTGTTCGAAATGATGACATGTGAATAAGGTGATAAAGATTGGTACGACCTGATTGAGCTCAACAACATGCATAACTAACACATTATTTCGTAATAAGAAAAACTGTCACGTACCTATTGAGTTGATCTGTTTAATAGTAATTCTGTTTTAGACAAGAGTAATATACCTGGTATTTCAGTGTTCTGGTTTTTCAGAGTTAGATTTTAAGTTACAAGTAAGCGGGATCTTTCATATATTTCTTTTACGTTGATTTCTGTTCAGATTAAGACTTATTGTTGATTCTGAAGTTCTTGTCGAAGAATTATGTTGTCTAAGTGAGGTTAAATAAAATCTTAGTCTTTCTATGTTAATGGGTGACGGATTGTTGATACTGAAATATTTGCGGGGAAACTGTTAAATTTGTGTATCGAAGTAAGATATGAATGAAAATTTCAATATTTAATATTGTTATGATCGTCAAAGTTGACTTTTTTTCTTGGTACACCCTCCACGAGATCTAATAGCCTAAAGATTATTGGCATTCAAGCAAAATTTGTTGCTTGACTCATTTCGGACAACTTTTGTAATTTCTGGCCCTTGACTTTTTTTATAGCTGCGAATCTGTAAGCTGAGTGTAGCTATATTCCGGTGCTCTTGGTTTTTTACAATCCAATAATTGGATTGTATTGGTGCTCTGTCTTTTTTACGACTCGAAGAGGAGTATTGGAGAAGTCCTTTTTTGTTAATCAATTTTACTGGAGTGATTTTTGAAGCGGGAAATGAAACGCGTGAAAAAATTTGGAGTGATTTTGGGGCTGAAAAAAAAGCTAAGAGCAGAGCGAAAAGAGTGGTTTTTGTTCATACCGCTGTTTTTGAGAGAGCGAGAAATTGATGTGTGAAAAAATTTTCTCTAAGCGAGCGAAATTTTTTTTGTTCACGTGCGGCTTTCAAAAGCAGTTTTTTGCAACTGCTGATGGTTATGAGGTTTGATTATGATATTGTACTAGTTTTAGGCTTGTTTTGATAGGAATTGAAGGTTTCAAGTAGATAATTCTAATTTTAATGCTAATTTGGAGGTATTTGATCAGTTTTGCTGATTTTTAAACGAAATTTAATGATTTTTTGCCTGTTTTGTTGTATTAATGCTGTAAGTGGGATTTGAATGGAAGCTTGTTACTTAGGGAATATTCAGCTACCAATTGACTAAAGTTTTATTGGTGTAAATCATTCTTTTCTTTGGAAACCTGACAGAAAAATTGAGAAATTTTAAACCATTTTTCTTATTTTTTTTTTTTTGCAGTTTTTCTTTTTTCTTAGTCTCAGACAAGTTTCTTAGCCTATTATGACTCGCCCATTGTTTTGCGCGCTTTCCATTCCCCTAATTGGAAAGGAATTTTACTCGGCTTTACGTTGCCTTGTACTATTAAAAAAACTTCAAGTTAAAAAAACTTAAGTTTTTATAGTTTTGTTCAATTTGTTTTTGAATGCCGTTTCTGTTCTTCCTTAATTTTTTATGATATTTATGGAGGTTCAGGGTTCACAATAGTTTTTCAGTTGTTTAGTCATAATGATGGGCAATTTTCTCCTTCGAGTCGTTTCCGGAATTCTTCGGGCTATATTTTTTTTAATCAATTTTATTGGAGTGATTTTTAAAGCGGGAAATGAAACGCGTGAAAAAATTTGGAGTGATTTTGGCGCTGAACAAAAGTGAAGAGCGGAGCGAAAAGAGAGTGGTTTTTGTTCATACCGCTGTTTTTGAGAGAGCGAGAAATTGATGTGTGGTTAAGAGGTTTGGTTATGATTTTGTTTTTTTAGGCTGGTGTCAGTAGTGGTTTGAAGGTTTCTGGAAATTCATATGAATTTTATGATATTTCGGAGGTTTATAATGTATTTTGCCGATTTTCGGGCTAATTTTTGCTCTTTTTTGACGATTATTTTGTTTCACTGGCTCAAATGGGTATTGAAGAAACCCCTTCTACTTGAGAAAATTTATGATAACAATTGGTTGCAGTTTTGTCGGTAAGAATCTTTTTTTGTTGAGAATTATGACAAAAAAATGGCGAAAATTGGTACTATTTTTCTGAATTTTTTGCAGTTTTTCTTTTTTTTCTGTTTTTAGCTAAGTTTCTTTGCCTCTTATGACTTGCCTATTGTTTTGCGAGCATCTGGAAACCCTATTGGCTAAAGAGAATTTTTCTTCGGATTTATATGTTGTTTGAAATGTTAAAAAAAATTTAACTTTTTCCAGTTTTTCAGTGAAAGTTGTTTTTAAGAGCTTTTTTTCCATAATTTAGCCTGAAGTTTTTTTTCAAAATTCACATAAGTGGTTTTTTAAGTACTAGTTGTTTTGATGAAGTTATTTTGGCAGAGATAGTTTTTTCGGGATCTCAATTTAAAACAAAATTTGATCAGATTATTTATCATATTTTAACAGATTTGCTTTTGTTTTTACTTTTTTGTTTTATGACTTTGTTTCAAGATAGTCATAAATTAGTGAAGGCACGTTTTGTTTGATGAGTAGTTGGATGGCGTTTAAATGGATTTTCACTTCGAGTCGTTTCCGGAATTCTTCCGGCTATGTTTTATTTTTGTAAGATGTTTTCACACCTGTTTTCATGACTTTGAGCTTTCAAAACCGGATAAACAGGTAAAGCTCAGCGGGCATCAAGTTTCATTAGAGGCCCGCGTGTAGTAGTCCCTCAAGTACTCAGAGTGGCGATAGCTACTGGGAAGGCCGTAATTCAAGGTTAAAAGGTCATTTTTGGGAGTTTTTGAGCCTATAATGAATTTTTTTTAGCAATTTTCGTCATTTTTTGGATATTTTTGTTAGACCAGTCGGAAATTGAGTTTTAAAAAAGTTGATAAAGGTCCTTTGCAGTTCGTAATTGCTTTTTGCTTTTTACGGCCACGTTAAGCGCTATTTCTATTGCTACTCCAAACATAAACACGGTAATTTATACTAATTTTTTCAAATTATTTGAAAAATTTTGACATTTTTTGGTTTGTTTCAGACTTTATGTCAAAAAAGCTCCTCTGGGGTTTCATAATAGGTTATTGCATTGTTTTTAGTGGTAATGAAGTGGTTTTAAACATTTTAATTTCATGAATTTTACCAATTTTTTAAAATCAAAATTGTTTTTTTTTTCATTTTCTGACATTGTCATTATTCAAATTTTCCAGCCCCAGGGGTCAAGAAGCCTCAACTAGGGTTTGCTAACAGTTTACTGAAAATATTTTTTGGCCATGGAAGGGTATTCAACATTTTAATATCTTTTACAAATTTTTGATAAAGTTGCAATTTTTTTCTTTAAATTTTTGAAATTTTTATTCAGTGGCCAGGGAACCTCCTATAGGGTTTGCTAGTATGTTACTACATAGTTTCTAGGAGCAATAAAATAGTTTCCAAGTTTTTAATTTTGCAATTGTAGGGAATTTTTTAAATAAAGCTTGCAATTTAAAATTTTCGATTGTTTTCAAATTTTTCGATTTTTTTTTCATTCTCTGAGTTTAACTATCTTTACTGGCAAACGAATTTTTTTAAATGTTGTAGACGGTTTACAAAACAGAACTCCAGAGTCAAAAAATGTTTTGATCTTTTTTATAGCCCTATTTTTTGAAATTTTTTAAAATTTTCTCTTAGTTTCTTGATGCATTGGTCATATTTGTCGAGTTTATCTACTTTTAGTGGCAGATTCATCTCTTTCAAGGTTTTTGCTTGAGTTAATGAGTATTTTGAAATGAGTCATATATGTCCTTCAAGTTAAAAGCTTCAAGGGTTTTAGCAATGATCGTTTTTTGGTTAGTTTGTTTGATTCTTTTAGTTTCTCAACAACATAAATTGACTTTTGCACGTTAAAAATTATGTTTAATTTGAATTATTTTAATGTCAAAGTCACTCATATTTAGTATAAAAGTCCCTAGTAAAAAGACTCATGCGGGGAGTGTCTTTCAGCAGGCCTTATTATTAGTTTTTTGTTGAATGTTCTTCGACATCGTTTTTTGAACGGCGTTGATTACTTTGGACTACTAATTGCAGCTGATAAAAATGTAAACAATTCAGAAATATATACAAAAATTTGAAAGGAATCTTTTAAATATGATAATTTTGCATTTTGAAACATGTTCAGCGGTGATGATCAAAGAACACAATTTTGTCAAACAATGAGCATATGAGAACCCATCGTTATTAAGACCCAATTAGAAGATCGTTTATTTTAATAGCTGCGAAGCTGTAAGCTGAGCGAAGCTATATTGCGGTGCTCTTGATTTTTCTTGTTTCGTTGTCTGACGCTCTTTTTTCGTTTTGCATTTGTTCACACAGCAAAGCTGAAAAAGTCAAATTTTCTGAATGACTTTTTCCTCTCAATAACGGCATTTGCGCGCGTGACGTCATTTCTCACTAGCTGTAGGGAAAGTTTTTAGGTTATTTGCGTGATTAGATTTTAATCATACGTGACTTACCTCACTCAATAAAATGTTTTTTGCACTTTAAAACTTAGGTTTAATTTGAGTTTGTTTCAGGTCAAAGAAACTCATATGTGCAGTAAAGGTCCCTAATAAGAGGCTTCTGCGGAATGAATTTTAACAAGCTTTATTAATTTATCGCTGAATGTTTTTACCTAGTTTTTTTGAGCGGCGTCGATTTTTTTTTCAATTTAGATGTATCTGTTTCTATCTCTTTTATGGCATGCAGGTCTATTCTTTCGCAGCTATTCCGGCAATCTGCCGGCTATGTTTTATCTTTGCGTAGTTTGAACTGCTCTCGCATTCAATCTTATAATTAATAGCCGCCCTCATCTTCTCAGCCGGCTATTATTGCGCTCGTTTTTTTTTTACTTCGTCAAACTTTTTTTCGCTTTACCATTTTGCCGCTTTTTCGACATTTTGCGTGAAATCTTTTTGACTTCTCTAGGCTAGTTTCTCTCTTCTCTCATTCTGCTAAAAGTGAATTTGAACATCAGTTGCTCAGCAAAGCAATTCAAAATGAACAGAGTCAGTATAAAAAATTGAAGTCAGAAGTAGAAACGGGATAAACCCATAAAGCCCAATTTTAGATGCCCGCTATTTGAACGTCGTTCCTATAAGTCTTAGTTACCATCTCTTATGCTTATTGGTATTGATAGTAGCCCCTGTGGCCTCTCTCTAAGAAACAGAAGTATGTTCAACTGCGAAATGCCATCAAAATAAATCGGACTTAAAAAATGTTTTTGTACAAAAATCTTTTTTTTTTTCAATATATTCTATTCGTTCAATCCCAATCATGCTTATTGGAATCAACGGCGGCTATTTTCCGGCAATCTGCCGGGTATGTTTTATAACTCAGTTGACTGCAGTTTAATTCTAAATGAATCGTGCATTGAGTCGAATTTCTTTCATTTTTTACAATTTCGGTCTATAAAAAGCTACAAAAATATTATTTGAAGCCCCCTCGTGAACAAATCACCGAGCTGGCTACCAACTCCCGGTCTGAAGCAGGCTACAGTAAATTTCAGCTCTTCGTCCGTTGCTACTGGGCTATGTTTGGTAAAGTTGGCTGCTTTTGTTTAATTAAAGTAATTCATTCTATGCTATGTTTTGAATAGCTTCGATAGCAAATTATCATTGGGCTTCTCTTGGTTCTTTCATTCCGTCAAGATTTTTGTTACGTTCAGATGACGTCACGATCGCTTCAAATCTGCTTTTTGTTCATTTATTCGTCCAATTCGACTGAGTTGCTCGAGTGACGTCATTTGTTTTTGGCCACACTTGACTTGCCTCATTCTCAAAAGATCTACGAAGCTATCGCAGCTATTTTCTGACAGTCTGCCAGCTATGATTCTATTTATGCTAATTTTTTAATGCTAAATTTAATGGGGAATGATGTGTTGCAATTACGTGACTCCTATTGTTTAATAGCCGCGTCATCTCGGCTGTGTATGATTGCGTTCCTAGCTTTTATATGCTTAAACAAGCCATTGTTTGTTTTACCTAATTTTTACATTTCTTACATTTTGTGTGAAATCGTTTTCTTTCTCTGGGATAGTTTGATTCTTTGATCGCTCTGCTCAAAGTGCTTTAAGCTGCAGGTGCTCTGCAAGCAATCTAAATTGAACATTGTTAATGTCGAATAACAAATTCAAAAATAAAAATGAAAAACCCATAAAGTTTTAGATGCCCAGATTTTTTTGGGTCACAAAAAGGCTCCACTATACAATAAATTATCTTCTGATTCTGAAGTTTCTCATACCTGCAATAGCGATTGCTGATTGTTGAGCTTTTGTTTAATTGTATTCTGGCGCTGTCGTTTTTTTAAAGATCTGTTAATCTTCGATTTTTTTCTAATAGAAAGTCAAATTGCCGTGGTCTCTAGTCACACTGGAGAAGTAAGAGCGAAAAAATAGTACTGTTTAGTGTGAAGTTTTTCAAAACTGCTTTTAATTGTGAGTGACTGATTCCTGTTTTAACAGATTTTAGGTTTTTTAGAGTAATTTTCTTTCACGTGGGGCACTGTGACTTCTGTTTCACTCTTTCTTATGAATAATGTTAACTTCTAATTCGTTTGCTGTTATTGTACATGGTTGATTTCTGTGAAGTTTACAATAGGTGGCTATTAGTTTTTATTACTTCATTTGTTTTCAAAGTTAAGACAAGTTGATTTCTAAAACATTTCGACCATTTTGAGCTTTGCCCGTACTTCTTTGTTGTTATCATTTAGTCTCCTTAATTACAGAAACTCTTGACTTTTTAATGAAACATCAGCGATCTTAATATTTCTGTGATAATTTTTGGTTTATATGCTTTTGACATGTGTTTTCAAAAATTTTAATGGAGTTCTTAGTTTCACATGTACTTTTTGTTCTTTTTAGTGGTATCAGCACTCAGTCTGAAAATTGGGGTTAATTGTCCTTTAATTAATTTTTGGCGAAGCTAATTAGAGGTTTCATCATTTTACAGTTAATTGTTTTTTGACACGTTCTGTTATTAAAATAAAGAATTTTGTTCTTTGGCCCGAAAATTATGTTCTGTTTGATGTCCTATTGCTTAGGCTCTCTAATGTCAGGCTTTCTGGCAAGATATGATTGAGTCTTTTTAGGATTCTTGTGTGATAGCTATAGCTAATGATTTTAATTACTTGGACGCTGTATCGTTTTAAAGGCCGCAAAGAGATAGCGCAGGCTATTATTGGCCTTCTCTTGTTTTTTTTTTACAATTCAAAGAATTTTAATTGTATTGGTGCGCTGTCTTTTTTTTAATATCTGTTTACACTTTTTTGACCAAATTGTCATAGAGAAATCAAATTCGGGTACTGATTTTAATCACGCTGGAGTTGAAAAGCGAAAAGAGTAGTTTAACGCATGAATTTTTCAAACTGCTTTTAAAGTGAAGTGCGGGAAAAGTATTTAAACAGATTTTTGGTTCTTGAGATCGTTTTTTTTTTTCACTTGCGACAATTTGACTTTGCTTTCTCATCGGTTTGTGTACAAATATTTTAAATAATTCTTTAGAGTGTTCTAAAAATGCATAGTTGCAGCTCTTTAATCCCCTCAAAAAGCAACTAATGGTTTTTAAGGCTTGACGCAATTTGTCTTCATGAAATATGTGGTTTCCTGATTTTTTTTTTGTTTCTGTAGTTCTTTTTGTTTTTTAGTCTCATTAATGACAGGTAACTTTTTATTCCTAGCGGAATGTTTTTTTGTTCATTCACGTGATTACCTCGCACGTGAATTACCGCACTCTCAAAAATGACCCACTTACTCTCAAGTTGACTTGACTTTTAGTCAAAAACATTAGGTCAAGTAAGTGTGTGTGTCACTGTAATTGAAGGGTATTTGAGAGCAGCTAATAGAAGCAGAAATAAATTAAAGATTCTTTATCACAATATAACATCTCAGCATTTAATAAAAAAGAATTTTCTTTTTGGTCTGTTTTCTGACTATATTTTTGAGACTGCAGATCTACAAAGCTATTGCGGCTATTTTCTGGCAATCTGCCAGCTATGCGTTTTCATCTTTTGTGCATCTTGTCATTTTTGAACAGAAAAGTTTTAAAATATATGTTAAGAGCCATCGTTTTGGTGTTGCAAGTTTTAGAGTTGCAACTTTCAGGACAACATTTTTTAAGTTTGTTCTTTTTTTTAGTTTTGCCTCAGTTTTTCGCCTTTAAAGTGATTGCTAAAAAAGGAACTAAGAGAATAATTTACTTTGTTTTGTGTAACGTTTGGCTGTGGCCTAAGTAAAATTTTCCCTTCTAAGCTTCTTTTATGATGTGTTCGGCTGTTTTTAAAAGATCTGTTCACATTTTTTATTATTTGCTGTCAAGCGAAATTTGGATCAATTATTGTAAACGTAATTGTCTGTTTTTTATGCAAAATTTTTGCTTGACCCTTTTGATCTTTCGAGTTACTTTACGCTCCTGAATTTTTCGTTTTGCGTGATATCAATTTCCCTCTCAATTATAAATGTCAGCAGCTGACCCAAGTGGCGGTAGTTCACTACCAAAAATCAAAAGAAAAGTGCGCCAAAGTTTTTTTTTCATTTTTTATTAAATTATTGATTACAGTGGTATATAATAGCTGAAGACGTCTTTTGAAACCTCCTTAAGTCAATTTAGTTACCCCTTACTGAAGCAGTCTGTAGTAGATTTGAGCTCCTGCTAGTCGTTCGAGAGCAATTCTTCCGAGGTTAGTCGGCTATGTTTATTTTCAAAGTCAATTTGGAGTAGTTATTTTGGTCACCCCGAAACAGGAAGTGAAGCGAAACGTTAGTGGTCTTGTGGCGTGAACTTTTGAGTAGTTTTAGTTGTTAATAATCAAGGATGACGACCATAATAAAGTAAGCATTTTGATTTTTTTTTTGAAAAAACTTCAAATGTTTCAGTTTTTAAATGGGTTTAATATTTTGTACCATATTATATTATTTCATATAAAATTTTTAATCCCTGAATAAGTTTTCACGAAAGCAATAGAAAACCATATCTTATTTGATTTCATTAGAAAGTATCTAAATTTTTCCTTTCTGGTCTTACGTGAAATATGATATTGATAGCATGTAATTCTCCCTAAGCGACAAATTTTTACTGTGATCACGTTTTCAGTCTGCAATTGTTACTGTTGGATTTTGTTCAGTCTCGAAAGTGAAATCAGGTATGCTAGTTTGAAAATGTCGGCAATTAACCCAGTCCTCGGACTTGCGCAATTTCTGATACCCATCTTGGGAAACGGACAGTAAATCGAAAGGAAAGTAAATTGAGTTTGGGTAAAATGTGATAATTTGAACCCCCCCCCCAACTAATAGCGCATAACTTGTAATCACTTCATTTGACTGTACTTCGGGGGTCGTGACCTTTTGCTGGTATGGCGGTTTGGACTTGATATCGATCTATCACGGCTAAAAAATTTTTCATGACGTGTCAATTTTTTCACAAAGGTGACATTCAAAAGTTTCATTAAAATTGACCATTTCAACGCAGTCCTTTCGATCAACTGTCCTAACCCCGTCCTACTCTTGTTGCTTTTCTTAAGTACAGTTCCTCAAAATAACAAAACTCAAAATATTGCATTTTCCTCACACATAGCTAGCATCACTCTCAGCTTTAACTCATATTTTGGCCTCAGGTTGTTTTCAAAATGCAAATAAATTTAATGAAATGAGAAATTCAATATTTTTGTATTGAGCTTCATCGTTAAGCCAATGTTCACTCGATTATTCATTTTGCTGGTCGAAGCTTCTGTGGTAAGATTTGAAATTAGCAAGTTTTTGAGGTCAAATCGCAATTTGAACTTGAGTTCAAGCAATATTTTTGTTTTTGAATTTGAATATTAATTTGAACCCTCATTGATACTCATTTTTGCTCTCAACTCGAGTCGAACTTTTTCGAATTAACAAAAATTGGCTCTCTTTGTGGCAGCAATTCATTCCCTTTGGCGAGTGATTTTTTATGATTCCTTAAAATGAGAAAGAATTGAGGATTTTTGGCGGAAATTCAATTAGGCGCCTGGATTTTTTGTAGCCAATTGGTATTATAATGTAATTAAATGACTATAACAATTGACTTCTATGAAAAATAGCTCTAAAACCAATCAAACATTGATCCAGTTTTTTAATTTTGGGCAATTTTACGATGTGATTTCTTTTCTCGCTAGTGGTTTTTTTGTTCACATGCGGCATTTTTACATTGATTTTCTGTTTTTTTTTTTTAAATTTTTTTTGATCTGATTTTTTTCACTTTAATTTTAAGTTTTTTCGCTTTACCTTAGTTCAGTTTGTTCAACATTTTGCGTGAAATCTTTTTGACTTTTCTAGGTTAGTTTCACTCTTCTCTCATTCTGCCAAAAGTGTTTTTAGACAGCAGTTGCTCAGCAAAGCAATTCAAAGTGAACAGAGTCAGTATCAAAAAACAAAATCAGAAAGGGAAGCGGAATAAACCCATAAAGCACAATTTTAGATGCCCATTACTCAAACTTTGTTCTTATTTACCATCTCTAATGCTTATTGTTATTGATACCAGCCCCTGTGTGGTCTCTCTACGAAACAGGAGTATTTTCAGCTCCAAATTGACATCAAATTAGTTGGCACTTAAAATTGTTGGTAAACAAAAATTATTTTATCATTTATTTTTTCTCTTCTTTCAAGCCTAATCTTGTTATGGGAATCAACGGCGGCTATTTTCCGGCAATCCTCTGGGTATGTTTATTTTTTTGAAACCAAAAATTGGCTGTGATGACACCGAGTAAAGCAAAACCTTGAAAAAATTATACAATTGGCATGTACTTTTAAAAACTCGTTTGCATGTAAAGACGTCTGTTAGGGACACTTAACAATTTTACAGCATCTAGTAGATTATGAAGCCCAGTTTCCGCAAAGCTTTAGTTGAGGATTTTCACGTAATGACTGCAAAAACCCCGATCGCTTAATCGAGTTTTCGCCCAATATCGAATTCCCAGTTTTTAATTCGTTATACGTTTTGATCACGTTTTTCGTTTCACATAAGTCACCACGTTCACGTTTATTTTGATTTATCTCACTCGCTGTTTCAACGGAATGGAATTTCGAATCCATCCAGAAAATTTGAGCAAATACTCTCAATGTATAAAGCGGAGTAAAATGAGATGGATATACCAATATAGCCCTGGTCGTGAGATTTGGTCCTGTTGCTTTCACTGGATCCTTGAGTCTGCTTGTTCAACCATCCACAGCATCACTGATGGTAATGAGTCCATTAATTTTTTACATTTAGGCTTTTTTCTTACATTTTGTGCTTTTTCTTGACTCAGAAAGGCAATCTGAGCTCATTAAAGCAGGTGGTCTTTTTCCTAGTAATATCGGCTAGCAGAATCTTGTGACCTACTTTCTGTTTATTAGCCAATGTTTGGATTGTTTAACCTCCAGCGACAGTGAATTAAGATTCAGCAATCTTTAAGTAGAGGAGACGTGACTCTAGTTGAAATCTCTAAGAAATTCTGCCGTTTAGCTCGTTTATTACGGTGGGACGGAGTTAACTTGTACGAAGTACCTTTTGGGTCGAAGTACCGTCTGCAGAGTAGTACAAGCGGGCTTGAAATTCAAGTTTTAAGATGTCGGATCCTCGCAGTGCCAGAAGTTCCTATGTATATTGCGAGCCAAATTTTATATCATGCAAAGTAAACTTAAACTCTTCACTTCCAAACCGCTACGCAGTTTTCTACGAATGCCAGACTTCTCAGTGACTTCATCAGTGCCATGTACCCTATACTTGCTAGTTTTAACTTCTGGCTGTATATATGTGAACTTCTGGCACTGCACGGTTTCGGCATTTTCCAACATTTATGTTTTGATAAACTGTTTAATCGAATTCCGCAGATTTCTGGTAACTTTTTTGCTCATATTTTTACCCAGATGAAAAAAACCATTCATTTTGCTGAAATTTTTACTTTATCTTAATAGATATTGGCTCGGGCTTGACTAGGGTTGTGTTTAATTTGCAGAATGGCGATGGCTCTATGTACAGGGCGGGATCTCTGACTAAATTGAGGCAGTCACTTCAGAAGAGTAGCACTAAACTGTTCAAGGCTTTCGGCAGATCCACAGCTGCCACTCCCAATGATTCCTACGGTCCAGGTGGAATGGGCCACAGTTCCTACCAAATGGCTACCCAGGGTGGGGGAGGGTGAGTATTATCCATTGCTCGTAGAATATCAACAGCCCAGTGCGATTACCGTCGTAAACACTTTCAAGATCTACAAAAACACTTTTCAGACCTTAGCATTGAGGTTGAGGTTCTTGCACGAACTTGGAAACGCTTGGTGTAGGTTTTCAAGTTCTCAAAAGAGATGATGTGGGTTATGAAAAAAATAGCAGAAGATTGATAAGTTCATCCCCATAACAGACTATCGCTCCTGGGAAACTACTTCATGAAACTACTGTCATCTTTATGTCGCAATGAATCTCTCCGGGTAGTAATTTTCTTTATCGCCAGAATCCAAATTGGAGGATCGCATGCTAAGAGTTCGATTCCTGCAATTTGATCCCACCATTTTGCGATGTCACCCCACAGATATCTGAAATAATTATATGTCTCTTGAGAGATCCTAGGTGTAATTAAGTAAAATATGAACTAGGTCAGTTTACTTGGTGATCAAGACCGTCAGATCGATAATAATTGTTCCGACCCCCTCTTTAGTGGGGAGGGAGGAACTATATACTCAACTGGGTTTTTTTTGTTCAGTCAATTTTGGCCGATCGATATATTCATCGTAGAGAATTGTGAGTGGTATCGTTAAAAAGCCCGTCCACCGTAGAATACGGAATTAAAAAGATTTTTTCGATTTTCGTTTTTTACAGGGAGTTATCGAGGTTTAAAGTTTTGTGAACATTCGACTGTTTTTGTTCACATTTTCAGTAATTTTTGGTAAAATTTGGCACAATTTCGCTAATATAATTCAAAATAAGTTGAAATTTTTAGCGGCAGATTGTTGTTGTTACCGTTAGAGATAGAAGAGCGTTGCTGAATTGTTTGATTTAAGTTTTTTTGGCTAAAATTTTTGATAATATTTTCAAAATTCAAACTTTTTTCATCAAAATGGCACAAAATATGCGTTTTTGGTCCACTTTGTTAAAGTTTGCCAGACTTAGTGACCTAGAAACATTAACACAGAGTCCCTAATCTCAGAAAGAGCGCTAGGTGCAATTAGGCTACGTATGACAGTCTTCTGGAATTAAAACTTTGCCGTTTTTTGCAGATTTAACTCGATAATTATAAAAAATGCATCGTTGTTTTTTTTTTAATATTTGAAGAACTCCACTCAACAATTGGTCTAATTCGCAAACACTTGGAACACTTGGTCGGTTTGCTGGGCGCGCAACAAAATCAGGGAGAGTTTCGATAATATCCTGGATTCTTAGAATCAGAGACTTTTTGGTTTTTATTCTGATGCTGCCTTTTTTCAAAATATTTTGCTTTTGTTTTTTTAATGTTAATTAATGACCATATGTTTTATTCACGGCATCGTTAATGACAGCTACAATTTACGTAAATTTGAGGCTGAATGTAGATACAGTTTGTTTTCAGAGAACCAAAGGGTTTTTATGGCTTTGAGGAAGAGTTTTAGTAAAATTTAACTGAATTCTTGTCTTTTGCCTTCAATTGTTTTTCTTTTGGCAGTGTGATTTTTAAGTTTAACCACTCAATGATCTAAATTTCCTCCTAAAGAAGTGCAGGTGAACCTTTTATGTTCATTCGGTTGTTACCTAATGTCTCTCATGTTATTGAAAGTATTTGTTCTGTCATGAAAAGAAATTTCTGTGATTTTTTTAACTTGTCAATTTTTTGTATTATTTTAGTCAACATTTTGCTTTTTCTCAGGAGGTACAGGTCACCCAGTCCTCCTTATAGAATAAAAACTGATTTCGTGGCCGATTGTTTTAACAGAAGGTTTTCTTGTTTTTGGTACTACGAGTTGACATTAAAAATTTTCTGGTTTTTGTGCATAATTGCCCAATTTTGTTGTTGTTTTTGCTTCTTTTGTAAATTGTCACGTTATTTAACAATCTAACTGAAAAAAGCTTTACAACATCTGAAACTGAAAATATTTTTTGTTTTCATAACCTATGGTTTGAAGGGCTGCGCCACCGTTCTCTTGCAAAAATTGTAGAGTTTTTTTTTGCACTTTATTTGTTGTTAAATTTTGTTGTCATATGCCAAATATTGTGTAATTAAAGGTCTCAGTGGCCAACTATAGATAAACAAATGAATTTAATATTTGATATCAGTAGATAGCTAATGGTTATTTTGATTCTAATGGTTATTTTGAATTAAATTTCTTAAAATAGAGTAATAGTATTCTTCAACTTTTCACTTTTTTTTGGTTTGCGTTTTCTTCTTTTTTTACTATATTGTATCAATTTCGTAAATTAGCCTCCTTGTTTAGAGCTCTTTTTAATGTTTTGTTGAATCCAACAATAATTTTTCTGTTGTTTAAACGTTTTAAATGATGTCTTCAGGGCTTAGACCATTTGTTTCAGCAGAATTTTGTGAAATTTGGTTACTTTTCAGTTTTTGTGGTTCTTTTTGTTGTCATTTTGTGATAGTCGTTTTACAAAAAGACGTTATGATGAACAAAGGAGACGCAAATAAAGATATATTCTCGCGGTTAAAATCTTATAAATTGAATGGCTTCAAAACTGTGGTTTCGTAAAGTTGTTTGTGAAACTTATTAGTTCAGCTTGTACTTAATGTTATTTTACAGTCTTATTATTTAGTCTCATTAATAACAATCGCGATTAGTTTTCCAAGTAGTTGCAAGACAAACTGTCTACTCTTTTAGTCTACTCTAAGCTTTTGTTGGATATTAATTTTGAAAATATTTGTTTTTAATGAAAAAAGTGATAGATTTTTGAGATCTGCCTATTTTATTTCTGTTAAATTGTAGCTAAGCATCTCTATATACAATTCACAACTTTTATCTATTGAAATACAGTGTGCTCTTCATAAAGGTTTTATTTTCCTCAAATGGTCTTTCTTCTTGGAACAACCAGTTTTCATGAAACCAATTTTCGTGTTTTTTGTACATTTGCCCATTTTTGTAGGTTTTTGTTTTCTTTTCGCAGTATCACAATAATGGGCGTCATTTGATTTACAATTGTTGTCAGCTGCAAAAATGCAAATGAAGATTTTTATTGTTTTTAGTGATCAGCTGAATATTTAATTGATTGGGGGGAGATCGTTTTTGTGCATAATTTTTACGTGCAAATTTTTCGTTTTTGCCTGTATTTGTCGTTCTTTTTGTAGTCGTATGACATATCCTGGATGATGAAAGGCCTCAGTCGCTCTCTATTGAGGTTTAAAAGACTCTCTCAATGATTTCATTTGATGCGTAATGTTTCTGATCAGCTCGAATTTAATTCTTTTTTTTTTTTAAAAAAAAGGAATGTTTTAATAAACTTTGCCTCTTTTTCTCATTTCTAGTCGACTTGTTGCCAAGTCGGATTGAGGAAAAGTCCCATATTTTGTCCCAAAAATGTACCGGTAAATGTTCTTAGTATAAATTTTATCTGATGCCATTTTGATTTGGTTATTAGTGGTTTTCAAAAAATGGACAATGAGTTTTGGTCGTAATGAATATTTGTAACTATTTGATTTTTATTGCCGTCTTTTCTGGTAGTCATATTATTGTAGCCACATGTCTCATAGGCCCTCTAGAGTAGATTGTTTTATTCTTTTAGTAGTTTGTTGAACGATATGTTGATATAATAATTTTTTTATCTCTTCCTCATTTGGTAGACAATTAAGTGAAAAATGTAGATGAGCGGGGTCGGAACTTAATGTGCGAACGCACATTACCGAGCCGCCTTGTTGGATTATCAAATCAAAGAGTTTCAAAGAGTTACTGTATTTGTGAGTTTGGTGTTTAGAATGAAGCGTGCGAGTTCCCTGTCGGTGCTAACAACCTCAAACAGCAGCAGTAGTGGTGGACACAACACAGCAACTGACAGGGGAGGAGGAGGGGGAGATAGAGAAAGTTACCAGGTCACTATTTTTACTACTCACAACCATTACATAATCTTTCCCATTATAGCCCCGCAGCTTTGTAGAGTTAGAACACCTAAACACCACCTCCACAATTAAAGATATTATAGGGTGACGGGGGCTGTAATTGGAAAGACCCCCCCCCCCCCGGACATTTGATCAGAACAAAATTCGAGAAACTTCCCAAACCCATTCCGGCACGTATTTGGGGCTGATTAAAGTTTCGCTTTTCTACTTATTTTGGCCATGTGTATCTACAAAATGCACAATGAACGCACGAAATTCTCAACAGTCGATATTGATGTAATTGAATTGAGCACGGCTTCTTGCAGACCTCTCAGCATTGAGCATGATAATTCTAAATTGAGAATGTAATTTGCAAAGCACTGATATTTTAACGATCTTTGTTTAATAATGGGATGTAAACCATCGTAGTTGACGTCTCAATCACAACTTCCAAAGTGAATAAAAAGCAAATTTATCCCCGTAAAAATGAATGCTCAACAAAATGAATAACCCTCTACTTTCTATCAACAATAAACGTTTCCGAATAATTCTCAGTATGATCATTTTTAGCAAGAACAATTATAATACTCTAGGTCTCTAACTAACAAATTTTGCATGGTCGTGAGTAACGTTTTATCCCTAACTAAGCTCCGGTTGCGCCTTTTCAGCAATCACAGTTCCTCTAGCAGTTTGAGATATGTAAAGAATATCTTGACAACTCCTTAGAGAATAACAAAGTGAGTCTTGTTAGCTGCTGCACTGGTTTTTCATGGCTTTTTTGTCCTGTGCAATATAGTTTCTTTGCCGCAAAACTGTTGTTGAATGGTTGTTTTGGTCTCTGCTTTTGTTTTTGTTGCAATAAACAAATTAATAGCGAGGGACTGTATGAATTCACCCGCGAGTCCGACACGTCATCAGAAGTGTGCGCATTGGATTACGATGGTTTGTATGGAACGGTAGATAACCCTAGCTCGAACATTGAGAAACAGAACCAGGGTCATGTAAACTCAACAGAGGTTGTTATAAGAAAAATCGGGTTGTCATCCAGCTTTTTTCTATTTTGACATGTTCTGATCTGTTTTTATCATACACGAGACAGTGGCTGTTGATTATCTGTTCAGCAAGAATATGATGACCTTGAACTTTTTGTTTACAGTTTTTTGAGAACATTGAGTTAACAGGTGTGGTAATAAAATGGTCTCTTTTTGGTAACTCCATATACAGACAAAGTTTCAAAAAAAAGTACTAAAAAGTCGATATTAAAATAGGAAAATAAAGTATTTGATAAAAAAGCAATGCAGCTAATCTGAACAGGTATTAAGTTAAAGCTAAAATACTAGTTTTCAGGTTAGGCATTCTGGCTTAGTATAAGTAAAGATTTGATAGATAAACAAAAACGATAGAAAAACATAAAAATGGACCTCTTGCTTCGAATTTACATCCAATTTGAGATCATGACGTTTTCTTAAATTTGCGTGTACCATTTATACGTGTTTTATTTGTTGCTAATGGTTTTTTTCATAGCCTAAAAGGAGCGGGACTCGCCATTAAAATTGTTATATGCCATCATAATTTTACAAAGGCGCTAATAGAGATTATCATATTCAACCGCGGTGGAAAACGTGAAATATTTGTAAAATGGTAAATTTTTAGTTCTTACAATTCTAAGACACCTTTCCTGTGAGGTTGATGCTACGGTGGCCAGTTATCGCTTTTTGTTGTGAGGATATCAATTATTGGAATAGTTTATCGATAGCTAAAAGCAATAGAGTCTAATGTGACGTTTATCGAGAACCGTTTGTTTTGGTATAGTTTCGATCTGGGCAGCTCTCGAAAATTTTACATAGATCTCATTTATTTTCTGAGTAATCATCGTTGTCATGTGCATCTTTACATATACGGTTAGGTACATCCATACGCCTTGTTTACTTGAAAGTCTCGATAAGTCAAAATATGAAAACATTATGATGGTTAGTGATATTATGAAATAGCTAATCAGTATTTCTGGAAAAATGAATTAATTCAGAAACTCATTAATAGCAGGATAAATCTGTGAGAGTATTTGAACAACAAATGTAGCAATTTTACCAATCGTGTTTTTTTTGTAACAGCGAAGTTGTCAGCTGAGCGTACGAATCTTGCGGTTATCATGGTTTTTTTTCGTCGTCTGATGGTCATTTTTCGTTTAACCTTTGTTCACGCAACAAACCTCAAAAAAGCTTTTTAATTGGTTTTGTATGCCGCTCTTCCAGTGCTCTCTTAACAGTTTTCATGTACGTGACGTCATTTTTAAAACGAATTAATATCGACGTTTATGATAAATTGCCTGATGTGTTTTTTAAATCAAAAATAAATGACTTACTGGAGTCTCTAAAATAGTTTTTAATACCAATATTGAGGTCGATTACGGTTACTCTAAACGTTTTCAAGCTCGACGATGGACTCTCATACAACAAAGGCTGTTAGTAATGCACTTAGGCGACTAAAATTGAGTGAGCACTTGCATTTTTTGGAAGGTCTTTTTTTAAAATAATTATATTGATGCATCAGTAACTCTGATCTACTGAAAAAATCTGTATCCATTGCTACCTATAATCTTATGGCATGCAAGTGTATCTGGTAGCTAATTCTTTTGGTAGTCTATCTGGTAGCTAAGCCCGAAAATGTCTTTTCAAACAATCACCTTACGAAACTGTTAGTACTTTTAAGTGATCTGCTAATAACGAACAAAGAAACTTTCTTCTCAGTTTTTAAAAAGGTGATGTTACTTAGCTGATTAGCTGAGAATGATAGAGCTATTTCTATAATTTGTTGACTTTCAATAATCTTTGAGCGTTTTTTAAATGAATAAATTGCAGAACTTTCCAGAGATTTGAAATGCTTTCTAAAACCCTATTTGGTGTGCATTTGTTGACAATTGATGAAGTTGTTTGTTGTACAGAAACTATTAGGTACCATGCCGACAAAGATGAACTTGCTGCTGCTGCTTTTTTTGATATATCAAAAGCTTTCCACTGCCACAGTTTTTTGCTTAAGTAACGCACCCTAGGATTTTCAATTAACTCAACTAATTTGGTCTTTCGCTGTCGTTCGCAATTTATGCAAAACAGCAGTTAGCCACGTTAAATCGGATTGGATTACATAATATCAATTTGTACCGCTTTCCACAATTCTGGGACCACTGAATTTCAACTTTTGTGTCAATGGCTTGAACAAACGATTGCCAACTTTTGCCAAACTTTTTCAATATGCAGATAATACAATCACATAATAGCGAACCGATATTTGCTACAAATAATGGGGAACAGTCTTTGAGTCTTAAAGCCTAAGTAATCTAAAAAACCGCCTCCTGCTTAATCTCTCAAAGCCTGAGTTCACTACTTCTGCTTAAAAATCGAAAATTGGATGGGCAAAAATTACAAAACTCTTAGTCGGTTAGTTTTAAATTGAAATCGCTATTCATGTCAACTGTCTCAAAGTGCACATTCAATCGCTATCTTTTCAAGAGGAGTTGAAATATGTATTGCGGAAAATTGTTGCAGCTATCAAAACTCTATTTTACTTCTTCAGCTTTTATTCAGCTGTTATGTCATTTACACAACTGTTTAATTGCTCTCAAACGAAGTTTGTAGCGATTATATTAGTCGTGCCGGTCTTTTTTTATGCGATTTTTTGCTTGACCGATTTTTCGTCTGACGCTTTTAACTTTTCGTCCTCAAAAATGGGATAAACAGGTAGCGCCCAGCGGGCATTAAGCGCTCTTAGAGCCTTTCAGCTCTGCTTCAGCTCAAACTGTTTTGGAGACTTATACTTATGGTGTGAAGGGTGGTTCTTAGAGGTTGAGACACCCCCCCCCCCCACCTGTTGACACCCCACCCCCACTATTGCCTCCACCCCCACCGCGCTGTTGCCCCCCAACCCAGTGTTGCCTCCCATCAGCCCCCGGTGGACCCCCCCCCCCCCCCGTGGCTAGCTAATTTCGAAGCCAACCGCTCGCCGGTCGTTTGAGAGCAATTTTCCCGACATTAGTCGGTTGTTTTGTCTTTTTGTATGGTGAGACAACATGGAAGATATTTAAATTTTCATAATACTGATTCTCTTGTTATTATCTTGTTTGAACGACGTATTGAATTTTGAAACATTAGTGTCCAATGTAGTTGGAAATCACTGTTTTTATTCGATAATTGCTCCTTTCGCTTTACACTCGCATTTTTCAGTCATTATTAGTTGCCGCCCTCATCTTCTCAGCCGGCTATTATAGCGCTCCTATATATTTTTTTTTACTTCGTCGAATAAAAAAATGTTTCGCTTTACCTCATTTTGCCGCTTTTTCAACATTTTGCGTGATATCTTTTTGACTTCTCTAGGCTAGTTTCTCTCTTCTCTCATTCTGCTAAAAGTGATTTTGAACATCAGTTGCTCAGCAAAGCAATTCAAAATGAACAGAGTCAGTATAAAAAATTGAAGTCAGAAGTAGAAACGGGATAAACCCATAAAGCCCAATTTTAGATGCCCGCTATTTGAACGTCGTTCCTATAAGTCGTAGTTACCATCTCTAATGCTTATTGGTATTGATAGTAGCCCCTGTAGCCTCTCTCTAAGAAACAGAAGTACGTTATGTTCAACTACGAAATGCCATCAAAATAAATCGGACTTAAAAATGTTTTTGTACAAAAATCTTTTTTTTTTCAATATCTTCTATTCTTTCAATCCCAATCATGCTTATTGGAATCAACGGCGGCTATTTTCCGGCAATCTGCCGGGTATGTTTCTGGATATCGCCATGGCCACTATGACGTGACAAAATAGTACTTGTATTAATTTAAAGTTGCCGTTTGATTGTTGAATCCTTAACTTATGAGTTTTTTGACAGCCCTCTATTGTTATATGTGCTCTTTTTTTAAGAAATGTTTTTGTTGCCATCAGTTTGAGTTAACAAATTAGCATCAAAAAAGGGTTGCGTTTCTAGAAATCTTTCTGCATATGCCGTTCTGAAATACACTGCAATAGCTAGCACTCGCACTTAATTTTGCAAAAAAAAACGAAACGTTCCGCTTACTCTATCTCATATGTTTCAAATTGGGAAATATAAAATAGTACTTGTGTAAAATACTTATAAAATATAAATATTTCAATATTCAGCGCGGGCCTCAATGAAAACTGAATCTGTATATGGTCAATTGACAACATATTAACCTATGTATGTTATGTATTGACTAAAAGAAGTTTCGGTTACTAAGTCATTCGAAAACACTGGTAAGGAAAAGGCTGAACAACGGCCGATTATTGCCTTTATTTTGTTCATTTGTCGACTAAAAGTTGAATTAAAGTTTTAAAATTTTTTGCTTCTTTGTTTGCAGTGTAAAGACTGGTGATCGTGGTTCGTCCCATAATGGTGAGCCTGACAAATATTGGTAGAATAATTGTTCTTAAACTTGTTGTTTATTGGTACGGAATTTTTCTCTATTTTCCTCTTTGCATTTAGTCCATATTTTTGTCTTACTACTGAAAACTAAAAGTGTGATTTCTCATATCCTGTTTGTTTGTTGTTGTCTTATCAGGGCTGTTGTTTTTCGTGAATAGAAATAACTATGTAAAATTTATTACAAATCGTTTAACTAAACGTTTTAGACTTTCTTTTCAAATATTAAGTTACATAATTAATTGCTCTCAAACGAAGTTTGTAGCAATTATATTAGTCCTGTTGGTCTTTATTATGCGATTTTTCGCTTGACCGATGTTTTGTCTGACCCATTTGACTTATCGTCATCAAAAACGGGATAAACAGGTAGCGCCCATTGGGCATTAAGTTCTCGTAGAGCCTTTCAGCTCACTAGTCTCCAAGTACGCGATTCACAGAAACTGTTTTAAAGACTTATGCTACAAGTCCACTCTCTCCCCACACAACAACCCCCACTTCAGCCCCCTCACTTGCCCCTCCCCAATCCTCATCCCTGCGCATCGTTCGGGGCGTAAGGGCCCCATGCATCCAAAGACCACCTTCTATCATTGTCCCCCTGATGCCCACGCTGCGCTAACATCATGTCCCTTCAATTTAGCTAAAGCTAGCCTCACTAGCCAACCATTCGCCGATCGTTGGAGAGCAATTCGCTTCACATTAGTTGGCTATGTTTTAGCTTTGAAAAAGGCGTGGATTGAGAAAAATGTTTGAAGTTATAGTTCCAGATCTATAGCTGTGTGCCTATTGGTAAATGGAAGACGCTTGTATTTTGATCTATAACTTTGAACGAGCTAAAAATGAGACAAATATAAAATGCAAAGAACCGCTGATTGATTCGTGCTTGATAATTCAGGCGTTTTAAGTCATACGGTTTTTTTAATCGCTGTGTTTTCTCAATCGGCTGTTATTACACTCTTAATCTTATTACCTCGTCAAAGAAAATTTTATTTCGATTTACCTCAGATTTATTATGAGAGGTTATTTTTCAGAGACTACTTTTTAATTTTTGCTCAATCTGTTTTTCAGGGTCAGTTTTTTTTAGCAAAACAACAAAAAATGAACAGAATCATTGTTGAAAAACAAAATCAAAATTGGAAAAGGGATGAACAGATAATTTTTATAGTATTAGATGACCGTTACTTATACATTTAATTACCTTATTACCATGTCTGATGATTATTGATATCAATAATCATTTTTTAAGATCTGTTCACGCAATTTCATGATTTTCGAAGTCAAATTGGAGTGATGATTTTGGTCACGTCGAAACAGGAATTGGAGCGAAAAAGCAAGTGGTTTTGCGGCGTAAAATTTTTTTATTCTAATCTGTGTATGAACAAAAATTCGCTTTCTCGATAGTGGTTTTTTGTTCTCATTCGAGATTTTCGCTTTGATTTCTACTGTTTTTGTTGCTGTAAACTGAGCGGAGCTATATTGCGGTGCTCTTGGTCTTTTTTACAACTCAAAAAGTTTGAATTGTATCAGGCGCTGTCTTTTTTTATGATCTGTTCGCATATCTTCATATTTTTGAAGTCTCTGATTTTAAAGTAGAGTGAGAAAACGGTATTTGAACAAAAATTCGCTTTCTCGCTAGCGGTTTTTTGTCACATGGGGAAATTTCACTTTGATTTTTTTTACTTTTTTGTCAATTTTTAGGTTCGAATTTTTTTCTAAATGGGTTTCCCAATCCATTGATAGTTCATTCTAGGCCTAGTTTTTTGTTTGGACCAAATTTTCCTTTCTTGGTAGTGGTTTTTTGTTCACGTGCGGCATTTTGACTTTGTTTTTTAGTGTTTTGAAAATTTTTTTGATCTTATTTTGGAAATGGTTTCTTCAATTCACGTTCTAGGTCTAGTTTTTGTTTAGTCAATGAAATTTCTTCAAATTGTAGGAGTCCTGCTATATTTTTTGTTTCGTCTGACGGTCTTTTTCGTTTTTATATTTGTTTCACACAGCAAAGCTGAAAAATTCAATTTTTCTGAATGACTTCTTCCTCTCATCAACGGCGTTTGCATATGTGGCGTCATTTCTTACTCTCTCTCTCTCTCTCTCTCTCTCTCTCTCTCTCTCTCTCTCTCTCTCTCCCTCCAGCGAAGGTTTTAGATCATTTGCGTAATTAGGTTTTGATCATACGTGACTTACCTCAATAAATAAAATGACTTTTGCGTCTTAAAACTTAAGTTTAATTTGAATTAGTTTAACGTCAAAGGACCTCAAATGTGCAGTAAAGGTCTCCAATAAAAAGCTTCTGGGGAGCAAATTTTAACAAGCTTTTTGATTTATCCCTGAATGTTTTTTACCTAGCTTTTTGAGCGGCGTCGATTTTTTTTTCAATTTAGGTCTGTATTGTTTTTATCTATATTATACGGCACGCAGGTCTATTCTTTCACAGCTTTTCCGGCAATCTGCCGGCTATGATTTCAATTTTTTGATAGGATTTCTTTCTAATTAATAGTCGCCCTCATCTTCTCAGCCGGCTATTATAGCGCTCCTATTTTTTTTTTACTTCGTGGAATAAAAAATGTTCGCTTTACCTCATTTTGCCGCTTTTTCAACATTTTGCGTGATATCTTTTTGACTTCTCTAGGCTAGTTTCTCTCTTCTCTCATTCTGCTAAAAGTGATGTTGAACATCAGTTGCTCAGCAAAGCAATTCAAAGTGAACAGAGTCAGTATAAAAAATTGAAGTCAGAAATAGAAACGGGATAAACCCATAAAGCCCAATTTTAGATGCCCGCTATTTGAACGTCGTTCCTATAAGTATTAGTTACCATCTCTAATGCTTATTGGTTTTGATAGTAGCCCCTGTAGCCTCTCTCTAAGAAACAGAAGTACTTTATGTTCAACTACGAAATGCTATCAAAATAAATCTGACTTAAAAATTTTTTTGTACAAAAATCTTTTTTTTTTTCAATATCTTCTCTTCTTTCAATCCCAATCATGCTTATTGGAATCAACGGCGGCTATTTTCCGGCAATCTTCCGGGTATGTTTGGTTTTTTGCGGTCATGTTTTTTCCGATCCAATCACAGTCCTTTCTAGGTTCAGTTTATTTTTGTTTAGTCAATGAAAATTCTTTGAACTGTAGGTCTGCACTTGTCCTGCTATGTTTTTTATTTCGTCAACAGGATTTTGTTACGAGCAAGCATATGTCGTCACAATCACCACAAAGCAGATTTGACCATATGTTGTCAAATCTGCTTTGTTTGTGCAACTTCAACTGAGTTGCGTGAATGACGTCATTTTTCACTCTTGTTAGTGTTTTTTTTACAATTTAAAGAATTTGAATTGTATTGGGGCGATGTCTTTGAGATCTGTTCACTCATTTTCATGATTTTTGAAGTCAAATTGGAGTAGTGATTTTGATCACGCTGAAACAAGAAGTGGAGAAATAACGAAATAACTCGAAATACCGAGTGGTTTTGCGGCTTGAAATTTTTTTGCTCTAATTTTAAAGTGGAGTGAGAAAACGGTGTTTGAACAAAAATTAGCTTTCTCGCTAGTGGTTTTTTGTTCACATTTGGCAATTTCTTTTTGATTTTTACTGGTGTTTCGATTTTTTGGATTAGTTTTTTTCTAAATGGTTTTCCCGATCCATTCTTGTTCATTCTAGACCTAAGTTTTTTGTTTGAACCAACTTTGAATTTATCGCTATTGGTTTTTTGTTCACATGCGGCATTTTGATATTGATTTTGATTTTTTAAAAAAATTCGATCTGATTTTTCTTTGAAATGGTTTTCTCAATTCACTCATAGTACGTTATAGATCTAATTGTTTGTGTATTCAATGAGAATTCTTTGAATTGTACGTCAGGACTTGTCCTGCTATGTTTTGTTCATTCGCGTGATTAATTTTTTGGTCACACGTGACTGAAATTGACTGTAATTTACTTTAATTCAGAGAGATAAAAGTGTCGCTC
Source organism: Convolutriloba macropyga (assembly GCF_964194025.1). NCBI lineage: Eukaryota > Metazoa > Xenacoelomorpha > Acoela > Convolutidae > Convolutriloba > Convolutriloba macropyga. The sequence continues at coordinate 54,048,894 of NC_134477.1, forward strand.
TAACTGAAGGGCAGCTAATGGAATCGGCAATAAGTTAAACATGTTCTTCCATGCAACAGCTCAGCTTTTTTAAAAATTTAACTTCATTTGGTATGTTGAAGTTAACGATTCACTGAAGATTTGATATTTAATCGCTTTCGAATAATGTTTGAAGTAATTATTGTGGTATGTAATTTTTGATGCAAAATTGCATGTAACAGCCATCGAGCGACTTTATCATCCTCAACTTATTGCTCTTTGCGTGATCTAAGTTGCGGGCTAACTTCCCTCTTGACTTGTAAAGCCCTTTTGTGAACTGAGCCGAGCCTTTCGTTCGAGCGCCTTGCGTCTGACTTTATTCGGCTATGTTTTCATCAGTTCAATCATTCTTCAGAAATTTTTCAATTTTTCTGTTTCTGATTTCATTTTTCCTCCGTTTTCTAAATTTTGGTAAACTAAATTTCGCGCATTGGAACATACAACAGTCAATTGATCACTCGAAGATACAACATTCAATTGAAGTTCTGTTGATTTTGATATCAATATATTGCGTTCAAGCAGCTCGAGTGCGAAGCTATTCCGACGACCTGATCTGATGTTTAATCTAATGTTACAACCAAAAATAGGTCATTGATGTTTTTAAAAGGTAATTTAGGATATCAAATATTCAATGGTTCAAAACCAATCGTAAATTTTGGCTCTGATCTGTATGGGATTAGCCTATCTTTCGATGATTTGTTCAAAAAAGTTTCAATGTTGATATGTTGGATTTCACTTAAGATCCGACACGAAGAATATGTATAAGCAAAGAATGCTGTTCGCCAATTCAAATATGCTTCCCTTAAGTTGAATTTGCTTCGGGAAAAATTTGAATTTGCCGACCATTTGGTTGGCTATAATTTAAGCGTGCAAGTGTGGGTAATGTTGAAAAGACTGTCAACTTTAGAGCTCCAACTTGACAATTCAGAGCTCCAAAACTGGTTGTGAATTGAGGACCCAAATCAGTGTTTCCCTAAAATAACTATTTCATAAAATGAGTTTTATTGGTACAGAAATCACTTGTATAAATTCGGTCTTTCTGCTGTGAGTGAAAGTTACCATGCGTTCTTCGCTTTCAATTGCAGGGAATTATCTGATTTGCAAAAATTGTTTATTAATTTTGATGAGCTTTTTGTCTTTTCAGTTACCTCGTTGGAAAGGGTCAACACAAGACCTGATGGCTTTGCTACAGCAATAACAAAATACACCCCACAATTATCTCATCAAATTAAATCCTACCCCCAATTATTACCCTATACCTCCAAATACTCCATTCCGTTTATAGATAGAAACATACAGATCAATTTGCATATCATTTTAACCCGAGGCCTGGTACTTCGTGTACAATGTTTATTACTTACACGCGCGCTGTGATCGACAAAAATTACAACTGAGCCAGAGATCTTGATTGGATATGGTCCGCAATGAATACGTAGGTAATTTTATTGACAAACAATTTGTTTGTTTTGTATACATCCTTCTACTCTGTCACGTGATGATCCGAATTTCCTTGTGATTTCTTTCTTTCATAATTTGGTTGGCTCTTTTCTGTCGTGTGGTGGAGTTTCTGTGCGTCATTTCTCCTCCTTTTATGGTAATTTCTCCGTAATCACTATTTGTCCCCATAGCTTCAGTACCTACCTTTTGAGCTTAACCCATTAATTCAATGCTGGATTCGAAAAGAAGACCTTTCGAATCAGCCGCTGATCATACAAATTCCGGGCGTTAGTCCAAACATTCGTGCTCTGAAGGTTTTTTCCAGACTGTAATTCGAGCGCAGAATGCCCCTGTTCGCTCGAAGATGGCAAAATTGGAGTGACTGTGATCTGGGCCAGGAAATCTGGTGTTAGTTAAACAGGGTTATTAGTGCCTCGGCTCTCTAATGACCCCCCTCCCCTCCCTGTAAACTTCAGTCGGCAGATAACTTTCGCGTCCCCGGGCTAAATGACTACATAAACTGCAACAGATTCGTGAACAGCACGGGTTGGGGGAGAAGCAGAATATACCCATTTTGTAAGAGTGGTGGTTAAGAATGTAAGAGAATTTTATGACTTATGTAATGTGGCCGATTAAAAGCTACGAATTAATGATCGTTGGTATTTATCCATCTCCACTTAAACATAACCCCCCCCCCCCCCCCTGATAATACAAAACCCATGTACTTGGATATCCCCCTTCTACTGACTAACCCCTTCCCCTAGCTGTTTGACTTCAGATGTTTTTGGCGAGTTCCCCTGTGTTCATATAGCACGTGCTCTTGGGGGCGTAAAATTAATGGTGAAGATTCAAACTGTAGTGTTCCCAGTCGGAAGTGGGGTTATCGACCGCGATCAACACTTAACTCAAAACGGTGAAGGCTGAAATTTAACCATTCTCCCTCGAAATAACGGTAAATAGGAATTGTGAGGGTCGTGGGTAACCATTCTCCCTCGAAATAACGGTAAATAGGAATTGTGAGGGTCGTGGGTTTCTCTGTGCTATTTTAACCTCTCTGTTTTCACTTCATTCTGTGTTTCTTTGAGATCTAGCTAATGAATACCTACTATGCTCCTGAAGACACTTCAACTATTGTTAATAATTCAACCTCTAGAAAAACGAAGAAAACTTTTTGAACTTTTGAATTACTTCGTCTCATTCCCTTTTTGTATCTTAAATTGCGGCTGTGTATCTTAAATTTCCTAATTAATTTAGTTTTTAAGATTTCAGCGTTTGCTTTTAGCTTAAAACCCTCAATGTCAGTGTACCGTTATCGCTTTGTTTTCTAAAACTACCCTAAATACCCTAACAATCTTATCAAATAGTAGATTTTCATGTAAGCACTCGTCATTCACTGTATAGTTGTAGTTGAAAAGCACTAAGCACTCCCTTAGACACTTTTTCGAAGATAGTTGGCCCCCAAATTAAAGAACGCACCTGTTTGAATTCCGCGAATGATAAACAATGTGGAAGCTAGTCCTCTGTAAGCTTAGGAGACTTAATTGACGTTTTTCATTGAGAAAGGCGTAAATTTCACTACCCCTAATTTGGGTTGGAGCTTAATGCCAACAGAATTTTGTTCGTTTCTGTTTTTGAGTCTACGATGCCCAGTTTTTTTTTGCCGAGCGCCTGGTTTGTAACAGTAGCTTTGGCTTGCACATTAAAAGCGATACTCATAAAACTTGCAGTGATGTTTTTTATATTGTGGTGCCCGAAAAAGTTTTATGACAAATACGCTGAGGGATAGAATTTTGGGATCTATTCTGCCCCCCCCCCCCCCCAAGCTTAGTGAGCATAAATCTTTTCTTTTATGACCCTCACGCGCACGTGCTATTTTCTTACACAGTAACGTGCTATATAACAACATATAATTTGTAACTGGGGGTCATAAAAAACACGGAGGGGGGGGGGAAACAGAATAGATCCGAATTTTGAAACATTTTCTTAAAAATAATTATCATTAGATTAAATTGCGTTTGTATGTGATGAAATACAGAGAAGTGAAACGAGTGAACACCAAGAACAGCAGCAGCAGCCACCCAGACACTACTTTGACTACTCCTCTCGACCTCAACGCATGTCAACTGGGGAAATCAACCCATTCGATCTGCAGCTTGCACATCTGCCATTGGATGCCAATTTTTATCAGAACCCAGTGATGTTCACTTTAATCGTTTGTCTTTTTTAATAGCCGCACAGCGATAGCTGGGGCTATTATTGGCCTTCTCTTGGTTGTTTTTATTTCGGTAGTGTTTTTAGGTTGGAAAAAAGTAACGTATTGTTTTTAGGTTGGAAAAAAGTAGTTGTTTCAAGTTGACGTCATTTTTCGCTCTTAGTGGAGCGAGTTTTTTGTTCATTTGCGGGATTAAATTTTTGGTCACACTTGACTTACCTCACTCACAAATATGACTTCCTCACTTTGAAATTGACTTTTATTTTTATTTAATTCAAAGAGATAAGGTCAAATGGGTGTGTGTCACTCTAAATCAAGGTTATTAGAGAACAGCTAATAGAGGCAGCAAATACTTATACAGATTTATAATCAAAATATAACATATCAGCCTTCAATGAAAAGCCGATTTTTTTGGTCTGTCTTTCACTGTTTTTTTGAGACTGCAGAACTACGAAGCTATTGCGGCTATTTTCTTGCAGTCTGCCAGCTATATTATGCAAAATTTTCGCCTGAAGGTTTTGACTTTTCGAGTGACTTTTACGCCCTTGACTTTTTGCGTTCCGCTTGATCTAAAATTCTCTCTCAGTCACAATTTCAAGCAGCTGAACTCAATTGGCGGCAATTTGATACTAAAAGTCAAATGAAAAGTGCGCCAAAACTGGTGCCATTTTTCAGTTTAAATCTTAATAGTGGTATATGTTAACCTCTAATGTGGTTATTTGAAGCCCACTATTGAACTTCTTAGTCCCATTTAGGCTCCCCAACTGGGGAAATCAACCTCTAATGTGGTTATTTGAAGCCCACTATTGAACTTCTTAGTCCCATTTAGGCTCCCCAACGGGGGAAATCAACCCATTCGATCTGCAGCCTGCATATCTGCCATTGGCTGCCAATTTTTATCAGGACCCAGTGATGTTCACTTTTATCGTTATAGCATTTTAAAGTTTTTCGTGAAAAGTTTAAAAAGATGAGCTGTGTCAGTTAACGTATTGTTTTTAGGTTGGAAAAAAGTAACGTATTGTTTTTAGGTTGGAAAAAAGTAGTTGTTTCAAGTTGACGTCATTTTTCGCTCTTAGTGGAGCGAGTTTTTTGTTCATTTGCGGGATTAAATTTTTGGTCACACTTGACTTACCTCACTCACAAATATGACTTCCTCACTTTGAAATTGACTTTTATTTTTATTTAATTCAAAGAGATAAGGTCAATTTGGTGTGTGTCACTCTAAATCAAGGTTATTAGAGAACAGCTAATAGAGGCAGCAAAAACTTATACAGATTTATAATCAAAATATAACATATCAGCCTTCAATGAAAAGCCGAATTTTTCACGGTCTGTCTTTTTCACTGTTTTTTTGAGACTGCAGAACTACGAAGCTATTGCGGCTATTTTCTGGCAGTCTGCCAGCTATCTTATGCAAAATTTTTGCCTAAAGGTTTTGACTTTTCGAGTGACTTTTACGCCCTTGACTTTTGCGTTCCGCTTGATTTAAAATTCTCTCTCAATCACAATTTCAAGCAGCTGAACTCAATTGGCGGCAATTTGATACTAAAAGTCAAATGAAAAGTGCGCCAAAACTGGTGCCATTTTTCCCTTTAAATCTTAATAGTGGTATATGTTAACCTCTAATGTGGTTATTTGAAGCCCACTATTGAACTTCATAGTCCCATTTAGGCTCCCCAACTGGGGAAATCAACCTCTAATGTGGTTATTTGATAGCTGTGATGTTCACTTTAATCGTTATAGAATTTTTAAAGTTTTTCGTGAAAAGTTTAAAAAGATGAGCTGTGTCAGTTAACGTATTGTTTTTAGGTTGGAAAAAAGTAACGTATTGTTTTTAGGTTGGAAAAAAGTAGTTGTTTCAAGTTTTCTCAACCTAAATAGTTGCTGTTGATGGTACTGTACAGTGATTGCTCTGTTTGTGAATAGCCGCGTTCTCAATTCCAGGCGGCTATTATAGCGCTACTAAATATTTTACAGTTTTTTATAGATTTCTGTAGATTGTTTAATTGCTCTCGTAGAGAAGCAATTATTGTAAACGTGTGGGTTTTTTTAATAGCCGCACAGCGATAGCTGGGGCTATTATTGGCCTTCTCTTGGTTGTTTTTATTTCGTCGTCGCGATTTTTGTTACGACCATATGTCGTCACAACCACTTCAAATCTGCTTTTTGTTCGTTCGTTCATGGAATTTCAACTGAAGTGCGTGCGTGACGTCATTTTTCGCTCTTAGTGGAGCAAGTTTTTTGTTCATTTGCGTGATTAAATTTTTGGTCACACTTGACTTACCTCACTCACAAATATGACTTCCTCACTTTGAAATTGACTTTTATTTTTATTTAATTCAAAGAGATAAGGTCAAATGGGTGTGTGTCACTCTAAATCAAGGTTATTAGAGAACAGCTAATAGAGGCAGCAAAAACTTATACAGATTTATAATCAAAATATAACATATCAGCCTTCAATGAAAAGCCGATTTTTTTTGGTCTGTCTTTTCCACTGTTTTTTTGAGGCTGCAGAACTACCAAGCTATTGCCGTTATTTTCTGGCAGTCTGCCAGCTATATTTTGCAAAATTTTCGCCTGAAGGTTTTGACTTTTCGAGTGACTTTTACGCCCTTGACTTTTTGCGTTCCGCTTGATCTAAAATTCTCTCTCAATCACAATTTCAAGCAGCTGAACTCAATTGGCGGCAATTTGATAGTAAAAGTCAAATGAGAAGTGCGCCAAAACTGGTGCCATTTTTCACTTTGTCTTAATAGTGGTATATGTTAACCTCTAATGTGGTTTTTTGAAGCCCACTTTTGAACTTCTTCGTCCCATTTAGGCTCCCCCTCCCAACTGAAGCAGGCTGCATTTGATTAGAGCTCCCACTAGTACTTCGAAACCAATTCTTCCGACGTATAGTCGGTTATGTTTTTAATTGCTCTTGAACGAAGTTCATAGCAATTAATATACACGTGTTGGTCTTTTTATGCAAATTTTTTTGCTTGACCATTTTGCGCTTTTCTTCTAGAACATTCTTTGACTTCTCAAGTAATTTTTTCAAGCTCTCGTTCTTCATTTTTGATTGATCTCTATTGCTCTCACTACGAAGTAAAGCTTGTTGATAAAATAAAATTGATTGCAGCATAGCAACAAGAAGGGCCTGATATATGAGTGGGCAGTGCTTCTGGTGAGGGATAGGTAGGTCAATGCTTCGAATCCCAGCGTGGCAAGCTGTTTTTGCACCCTTAAAGAAAAGTTTATCTAGGCTACTGTCACTGAATTAAATTGCCTTGCATGTCGTTCAAGAGCAATTCTTCCGACATTAGTCGGTTTGTTTTTTTTTGCAAAACCTATGAGTTTTAAGCGGTAGCTGAGCATTTGTATTGAGCTGTAACTTATTTTTGTTGTATCGAAACTCTAGTTTACTTTCGATGGCTTTTAAAATTCAGGAAAAATCACTAGAATACTAGAAACATCACATAACCTCAAAACTATTTTTAACGATAATTTCCGAATGTCGTTTTTTTTACTTCCTATTAATCATAAATGTAAGAGATCATCACGGGGTATGATGGTAGAATGCACTTAATCACCCGCCGAGTGGGTCGACAGTTCGATTGATGTCTCCAGTTGCACCCGACAATCCCAATGGCATGATGCAGAGAGGGAGCAGTGGGGGAGGAGGAGGGGGTAGAAATTACCCTCAGCGAATTTCTGTCACTACACATTCCAGGATTGATTTCCTTTGCGCAACAAACTCAATGTTCCATTTATCAGGATGAAATTCTTTGAGTTTAATTGCGTAATTTTTTGGCAGGTATTTTCGTGATATTTCCTGATTCGAACATGATAAAAAAGATTTTTTTGTATATCCTTTTTAGGACTAAGAAAGCTCTAAAATATGACATTTTATTTGTATCCCAAGTAACCGAGAATAGATTTCTAATTGAGCTCTTGATCGCGCTAGCTAAGGAAAGTTTATCACATTTTGGGTTCTTTTTTCTATACTGGTACCGTAACTGCCATGCTCTATGGGAAAGGAAATTTATCCATCCATGATAACAGTCCAATTTTTATCAATCGAAGTACAAACCGAAGACCTAGTGGACCTCCATTGGGGCTGCCACCAGCAGGTGTGACCAGTTACTACGGCAGCCAACAACCTTTAATAGGACCTCCTCCGATCAACACCCAGAGAGCACGAAGAAGCTCGCGCGACAGCAACAAAATTCCGATTGCTCTCAATTCGTTGATCAGCCCGCCCCCGAATATGACACCGAATGAGTATTTCTTCTCGGGTGCTTCGTCGTGTTCGTCACATTCACCGACTCGGTTCTCGGATTCTATGACGACAGAATTGAACTCTGAATACTCGGCAACTTCTGGTGCTAGAGGTCGGGATCCGAGAACGGATGCCGATTCCAATGATACTCGGGTTACAAGTCCTAAACAGCCCAGAAGAATTAACGGGGGTGAACAGAAAACGCCCCGGGTTCAACGACAGAATTCGGCTAAATTGCCGAACGAGGGGCGACGAAGCATGAGCGTATTGTTGTGATTGAAATGGGTTCTGATGTAAGGTTTGAATTGATATTTCAGAACCGAACAAAGTCATCCAAATGTGATCATAAATGAATTGATATGAAAAACTGGACGTTCATGCTTACACGTTTGATGTTTGTCAATTTGGAATTATCGACTTGAATTTGTTTCACTTCTCTGATGAACAAGTTCGATCTGTTCAACAAAGTTAATCTCCATTTTTTAGCTATCTTGATTTCCATTTCGGACCTTGTTGTTTCGAGATTTGATCAAAGTCCGATCCTTTTTAACACAGCAAGTATTGGTAGAGCTTCAAGTTACTTATTGATTTTTTGGTGAAATTAAGCTCGTGGTTTTAAAATTTAAGTCTCAAAATCGAATTTTTCAAATTTCAGATTTTCATTGTGACTTTTTTGTGTGATTGGATTGTTTCAAACCATTTTGTCTATCATGTTTGTCTATATGAAATGAAAATGTACAAAAATCATCCGGAATTCTAATTGTGTTTCAAGTTAACTGAACAGATGTATTGATTCAACAATTATTGATAAAACTGTCTATTTCTGGCTTCAATTGGAGTTTTTCTCACTATAGCACCCTCCTCCCCCCACAGGTTAGTGGTCGTATAAACTATACCCCCCAATCATGGTAATTATACCATAATGGGGTGCTTTAATGGGGGGGGGGGGGGGTTAATGGGAAACACTCTTCAATTGGATAAGATAATTTTTCTGATATCTCAACTAAAATTCAAATGGTCATGTTATCTTCTCTTTCTTAGTGTTAAAATTGCTTTCGTGGAGCGGGCTAATATACTTTGAATATAAATTGTAGATCGAAACAATGTTTCTGATAGTTGAATATTTGGAATTGCCTCCCGTCAACAAAATTTTTAATTGCTCTTGAACGCAGTTCATAGCAATTATTGTAAACGTGTGTGTGCAAAATTTTCGCTTGACAATTTTGCGCTTTTCTTCTAGAACATTCTTTGACTTCTGAAGTGACTTTTTCACGCTTTCGTTCATCATCTTGGAGTGACCTGGTGGCCATGGATCGGGAGGTCAGTGGTTCGAATCCCGGTGGGGTCGATGTTTTTTTGCACCCATAAAGAAAAATTGATCTATACTAAAGACCATGAATTAAATTGCTTCGCCTGTCGTTCAAGAGCAATTCTTCCGACATTTGTCGCTTTATGTTTTTCATTGCCACCCGAGATCTAAGTTATCTAGCTAAATACAGTTTTAGATACGCCATTATAAAGGAAACAGGTCAATTATGATGGGTGCCCCAAGTTCAAGTTTTCAAGTCAATATCAAATGTCTTCTTTTTTTTTGGGGGGGGGGGGGGGGGCACTTCCGAATAAACTTCCTTTTGTATCCCAGCTTCTCTATGGCATTAAACTAACGTTTAATTTAATTTTCTATTTTAGAGATGATTTCTTTCAAAAAATTTTTAAGAATCTCAATTTCAAGAGCACTGTTCATCTATCAACCGTTTCATAAAAATTGTCAGCTTCATTCTGTATTTTAACAACGCATTTGAAACAAAAATTCTCACCTGTTTTTAATTAATTTTTTCCACCTGTTTCAGGAAGTTTTAGAGGAAGACCCCTCAATGCAAACTAAACGCCGCAGTTCTATTTCGAGGCAAATCTCTCGACTCAAAACGACTCCAAGAAAAAACAACAGAAAGTCAATTGGCGCAACATTAGACCGCGAACTTTCGGTGCAGCCGTACAACCGAAACGTCCATCAGATGAACTCGCGTAACCTGTTCGAAGGAAGTGTCAGGAGTGATGGATCCACGATGACGTTTAGCGACTCCTTCTATTCCTTTAACAATTCCAACATGGCCGCTAATCGGAATCTGTTCATAAACTACGAATCATGTCCATCTACGGACACTATTATTTCACAAATGTCCATTTATAACTGATCGATTGGTTAAAATTGAAGCTTCGTAAGAATAAATTAATTGTCGATAATTTCGGGGGTGTTCAGGCACAGTCACCGTCAAATCATCGTTTGGTTAGTTAAGTTCTAGCTTGGTAATAAGTTAAATTTTATTGGGGGCGATTATATGAAACGGCGCTAATTTCTGTTTTGGCTCAGCAACTTAAATGGTCTGGTTGGAAGCCGGACAATTAATTGCTCGGGACATTTATAATGAGGTCATAAAATTAAAAGCGGGGAGCATAAAGGGGGGGATGAAAAGTTTTCGACCGTGGCGAAAAATTGAAAATTTTACAACTATCTAATGGTTTATATGCATTTTAGAAGGAAAGGGAAAACTGAGTCTGTTGAAAAAGTATAATGCAAACAAAAAATTTTGTTCACTTGGGTAAAAAATAGTTCTGGAAATTTAAGTTGACAGGATAATTTCAAACAGAATGAACAGTTCTGCTATTCGAAGCTTCAGTTTTAGCGATCTAAAAATTCGGCCATAATGTTGTAGCGTGAAACAATTTACCAAAGTTTGCATACAATAGCAGCCAACATGCGAAGTTTAAATGCCATCTATTTTTGACCTGATATAAATTTGTAAATGGTGGAATTTGTTAATTTGAACTTGGTGCAGGGGGTGGGTTTTTTGGGTGTCGATTTTTTGCCTCTCCTCATGACTCGTTCATTCAACTTGAAGGTGCTTAAAAATTACTATGTATAGCTCTGTGTGTGTATTTTGTTCTCAAATTTTCACTGTGAGTTTGTCTGTTTGCGCTGTTGCATTATATTCTGGGCTAAAAGGGTTCCTGTTTTGCATTTCTGAAAAGTTTAGCATGAAATTGTACAACTTTAAAATTAGCGGTAACTAAATTTGAAAAAAAATTTACTTGTAAACACCGATGAAACATGACAACAATTTTGAGCTTAATGAAGAGAATGAGAAAGTATTTGAAAGATAGTGATTGCAAATTGTTCTATTGAAGTAAGCCTTTGGATGGATATTTGAGCTCAAAATTAATAATTGCATAAATGTTATTCTAAAGGAAAAATTTGTTGCTGGCCATACAAAATTATATCTCCCTTCCTCTGGATTTACAACACAGTTAGTAGTCATAACTTAACTGGTTATGACAGGCGTGGTGACGTTTTTGGTGCTATATGCCTCTAGTTAACAAGTCTCCTAAATTTAGGTTATACGTAACTTCCCTACCCCCCCCCCCCCCCAACCGCTCCTAACATCACACCCTTGTTGACAAACAACATAACCGGGTCGTCCTTCAAATAGACCCCCCTTCCCCATTTACTTCCACAAATCCCATGCTTGCTGGAAACATTTTCACGTCCCCAAAGTCGTATTAGATTTCATTACAAATTTTGTTTAGATTAATAAAGTTGCATGATAAGTTATTAACGCATTATTTAGCTCGCCAAGTTCAATTATTTTTCAAATGTGTAACAGATCGTAGTAGAGTATGTCAATAATTTAGTCTTTTCTTAGTTTGCGGTTTATTCCTTAAATTACATCATGAAATTATTCAATTATTAAATTTTAGAATACGAGTGAGTTGCGGGTTTTGCATGCTGTTTTTCACATTTTGTCTTTTTCTTCTACCGGGTGCAGAATTTCTATATAGTTTCCCAGAAATGATTCCATAATTTTGTGAACAAATCCCTAGTTTCCTTTCATTTAGCCTTTCATAATGCGTGTGAAACTTAAAATTATTTCATGCCTGACATCAATTTGTTGCTCACTTTGCTGCGATGTTCTTTTGATGGTGATGAAAAAATTGGCTTGAAGTTAAAAATTACGAGATTTGCTTCCTTTCGCTTGAAAAAATTTGTTCACTTTAATAAACAAAAAAATTTGTTCACTTTTTAAAGCAATAATGATGGTTTGAGCAATCTCTAAAAGCTAAGATGGGCCATTATTATAGTTGATCTGTGATTGTTAAACTATCCAAACGATTCTTAATAAGGGTTTTTTAAACGAGGATGAAGTGATACATTTTTGCCACCCCCCTCCCCCCCCCCCCCCCCGCGCACCCAAGGCTTAATTGGTGCATATTATTTGCAACTCCAAGCGCACGTGCGCTATCTTAACACATGCTGGTTTCCTATCTTATGGCAATTGTTCTAAGACAGGAGGCGCGTAACAAACAAGCTGGGAGGGGGGGTTGTAATTTGGGAAAAGATCCACCTAGGGAAAAGGAAGCATTTCCAACTGATGAGTGTAACTTAACTTGTTGGTATTCTCTCTCTCTTTCTATTTAATGAGTTTTGATAGCTGGTTTTCTATGTTAGTCCTCCGTCCCTTTATTCATCCATTCATTCTATTCATGTGTATGATATGATGATGATATTGATGCCATAATGCAATGCAGATGAAATTGAATTGAGAGTATAATGACTACTGAATTAATTAAATTAATGTGAGACGTAATTTCTGCCGCTTTCAAAACGATCACACATATCATCAATTCAACTGATTTTGGCGGTCATTTTCTTTTCAAATAGAAAGTCGAAGTAGAAACTATTGACCTTAGGATATTAGGTTGTACTTTTGTCGATACCCCATTTTTTAGGTGAAACTGCTCACAATTTTCAGCAATTGAATTATTTTCCGCAACAAATGGGTGGTTATACGGAAAAGCCCCACAACTTAAAATATTTAAGATGGAGGGTTTTTAAATATTGTTTCATTTCAATAAACTTTCACTAATTCAGATAATGTTCGAAAAAATTGGAGTACGCGTAGAAAAAAATTGGAGCTCAAACGACTAAATAAAAATAATGACCATTAGAGGGTCGATGAGATCTACCGTTGCTGCGACTACGCAACAAGATGAAATAATAAGACAATAACAAATATCAGACTCCAGCAAATGTTTTTAAACACGTAGCAACTATTCCAAAATACCATTAGGTATAATTTAATCTAAACAAATAAGGTTAGCGTTCACTTGAAAGAAGATAGGACCTGTCCTCAACGGGATTAGGTAACAAGTCAACGAAATGAACTAAAAAGGCGAAGTTTGAATTTACATTCAGATTTTTTTAAAGCAATTGGGACGTATTATGAGTGGCATACGACCAAAAACAGGCAAAACACTATATGCACACACAATTTACGAAACACCTATCAGCTATCAACAACAATAAGCTTAAATTCAGAAGATCAATGGTGCCTCTTCAAAAGTGAAAAAAATATAAAGAACCATAAATTGACCATGACCAAACACTCTTATGAAAAGACATGATTGAAGTCATAAAACAATCAGTTAAAACATAAAACAGATAGAGAGATTAATGTTGCTTCACAAAGAAGTGGATCGAGCGTATCATTAGTGATACTAAGAAAAAATGACTGAAATATTATACAAAAGTTTGCAAATTTGAGATAACGAATATAAAGTCAAAATCGATTTGGTAACAATAGAAAGCATATTATAAGATCAATTCGATTCTTCAGGAGATCAAAGCATTTATTAAAAAGCTAGGAAAAGATTTCGTCGAAGTCAGGAAAACCAACGGCTTTTCTATGAAAGCACAATACTTTATTAGGCTCTAAATGAACATCTTCAATAAGACCAGTCATTTGATAAGCCGTTATGAGAAAACTTGTCTTTGGCTGACAGAAAATAACTTAATTCTGCAAAAGATTTTTGGAAAAGACAGCCCAACAAAACATCTCGAGCCTTTTCAATGAAAAATCTCACGATAATATTAAAATAATCTTTCCTGTTGCTGCAAAAAACTGATTCACATCTATGGCAAAAAATGTCAATAGCGAAAGTAAATAACGCGTTCTGGATGAATATCGACCTAAATTTGCAAAATAAAATGGAAAAAATTTAACTCTAAAATCCACTCTGAGGTACCGAAAGTGCAAATAGACTTCATCTAAATTTACATGATCTGCGTCCGCATTTTTAGTTTTGTACTTCTGACAAATAAGAACAAAGTATGCTAAAGAAACAAAGTTGTTGTCCTTTCCATTAAAAAAGTGGAAAATTCAAGAATTAAGCCAAAAAGTCAGATAAAACAGGTCAAACGTCCTCTATCTTCACAGATGAAACTGATTACACCATATTTCAAATTTCAACAAAATTTGGGCATAAACAATGAAAACCTGTCCAATGCTCAGGAAAACCTAAACATGATAAAGTTTTGAAAAATTGAGATACAAAATAATTTTAATTTTGTATTCTAAGTTGACGAGCCATCTAATGATACGACTCACAAATCTCTGTGATGAATCAACTGATTGAACAGAAAATCCCAATTGAGCACATAGTTCTTTGCTCCAGTTGTAGTATTGCTAATTGGATAATTGCCGCCGCAATTACCGGTACTACAGAGAGTATAATTATTTAACCGTCGACTTTGTGAACACTTTAGACTTAGTCTAAACTGACGGAATATTAAGAGAGAGCTATGCTGCGTAAATTGCGTTGAGTAAATGAATACTTTATTCATAGCCAAATAATGCTGTGTTTTATTTAATACACTATGGAGCAGGCCATACCGGCTGATTCACTGCCGCTATTAATACGCGTACTAAGTGAAGGATACTGAAGCTATCCAGGCCGCTCTTCAGCAGCAAGCCTGAAACGAATATATGACTAAAGACGAGTAATAGTCGGCTCCGCGAATGACCTAGGAATTGATTCGGAGCTAGTCATAGGTCTTGTGATTTTTTAGTCGTGTTGACTCAGTTATAAACACGCACGAGCTTAGAGCTTGCTGCTGAAGGAAATCAGACCAAACTCAACCAGCGCGAACGTAGGACGCTTGATTTTCAACCAAAAATTTCTCTTTCTCTCTCTCTCTCTCTTCCTCTCACTGCTCTTAGAGCGTAATATTTACTCCTCAGCTAAGAGGGAAATATCAGCAGCGATTGTAAATCTGCCAATTTTATTGCAAAATAGAGTTAGAATAATTTTCACATCCAGCAGTATGATGGATTCAATTTATTGATTAAGATTAGATATCCCACCATATTTTCAAGTAAGATTTACCCCCTAATTGTGCTCTATCCTTTCTACCTATTTTCTAATTAATCTTCATATCTTATAAATTTTATTTTCTAACAAACAACACATAGATTTGGAAATTAGCTAGGAACATTGTGAGCATATAGTGAGACTTATTCTAGCACGTAATTAAGGTCGCTACAATAATATAGGTTTAGCTCTAGTGTGGTAATTAAGATAAAGCGAATAAAATACCTACCACATCAGAGTTAAAAACTGGTGCGACGAGGAATAAAGAACGTCGGTTGCTCACACATTTATGAACCTGGTGGACTTTTTGTGGCTAGTTTTCCGAACCAAAAACCCAGAGGTCACACAGGTTCTATGGTAGGGCCACATACCGCGCTATCCCAGTACCTGTGTGAGATGTTCTAAGATTCTGAACTCTCAATTACGACCAACTAAAAGAGACGGGTTCTCCCCACAAAAGAACAGTCCACTGATTTAGTAACTTTGAGCACCGGTTCTTCGCTTCTCAGACCCAAATTTTGACACTGTAGTTTGGTGTTTTAAGCGCACACGTGAGTACATAATTGTGTATCATAAAAAGACGTCTTTGTATCCCCCCGCACAAAATTAAAGAAGACCGGTCACCTTAATGTTACTTTTAGACTAAATAATTGTGTTCAATTTAACCAAATCTTTAATACTGTTAGCATAACGAACTGTACTATCCCCCCTAGTCCTATATACGAAATCATACACCCATATTCATTAATCTAGCTCTCATTTTTTGTCCCTAACTTAACCTTAGCGTGTCTTATACATCTTAACTTTTGATTTATCATCTAAATTGTCGAACTTATCATCCTCCAAACCCATAGTATTGCAAAAACAAATCGACCCACATGCAAATAAGCCTAGTTTAACGTTGTTCTGCTTCATTATACATGCATAGTGTACCTTTTATTGTATCTAAAAGTTAATAAATCACTCTGATAGCTACAAATAACGTTGTATTGTTAACCAAACACCCCAGCAATCACTATAACGCATCAATTTAGCCCCTCAATTTCTAAAATTTCGTAGTTTTGAGTTAAACAAAGTTGGTTTTATGAAATTTTATGCCCGATTTTTTCAATTTTTTTGCCTTAATTAACAGGAATTAGTGAGAATTCATCCACAAATCAGCCAATTATACACATTTTTTCACTAGAATTGTCCAGAATAGGGTAAAAACTTTCAAATTTTATCAGATTTTTGAAGAATTTAGCCCCGTTTGGTGTAAAAATTTTGTGTTTTTTGCCTAAATTCACCCCATTTTTGAGAAAATATTTGAATTTTAGTGCAAAATTTAACTAAAATTCATCAAAATAAGCACAAATTATTCTCCAAAGTTGTCAATTTAAGCCCATATAGTCCTAAAATTCACTTATTTAGACCAAATTTTTTCAGTGTTTACCTAAAAATTGCCCGATTCTAGACTCTTTGTTAATAAATTTGCCCATTTTTGACCAAAATATTTGAATTTTTATCAAAAATTCATCCAAATTCATCAATTTTAATCCAAAAAATGCCTACAATTAACCAGTAATTGGCTATATTTAGTAAATTGTAACCGTAATTTTTGTTTTAAACACAAAATCGAAGTAATTTTAACCCAAAAGTGTTAGATTTGACACAAATTATTGATATATAAGCGAAAAATTGTCAAACAATTGTCAAATTTAGTCAAAATTTTCCCGATTTTGCCCTGTTTCATTAAGAAAACACCCGCTTTTGGTAAAAGATTGTCAAAATTCGCCGAAATTTTTAAAAAAAAATTCGCCTATATTGACCTTGTAATTCATCAACTTTGACCCAAATTTGGCACTTCTGTCCAAAATTAACCACCAAAACGGCAAACTTAAAGGAAATAACACGATCTTTTCGTGCAACTTTCTTAAGTAAATGTTCCCTTTACTGTTATTTTGTAATATTTAAGTTTCTCCTTCGTTTTTCTGAGCCATATATTCGATTTTACTTGTTGGGTTACGTATAATTTTGCATACAAATTCACTTCAACAAATTAAAATTCAAGTTTTGCAAAAAGTGTATGGAATACCTAATAGGAGACAAACAAATAAGTATTAAGGATAACTCAGCAGAGTGTCGAGTGCTCAAATACGTCATCGACGTTGAACAATCATGGGTGACAATAGTCTACCGTATCAAAAGAACAAAAACTGTCGGACAAGTAACCATATTTAAAACTGAAAGATTTAGATTATTTGAAATCTAAGCCTCCTTAGATTATTTGTTCAATAGACTTAATAAACGTGGCTCAATCATCGATTTACAATGTAAGTATACTCAACCACAAGCTTCCAATAAATGAGTGAATGCAGCCAAAATCTGAAATTAGTACCGTTGCCAGACAATAAGCTCTATAAGTTTGAGAAAGTTTGCATGTTTTCACCCACATTACCTATTTTTATTAGAGAAATAGTCCGAAAAGAAAGAGTTTATTGTGTCCTAATAAGAAAATCTGATAGCGATAATCAAATCATTTCCCATCGAGTCAGAGTATTTAGGCCAATACTAACAACAGCCATCTCTGAAAGCAATCAAAAACCAAATTTTAGTCACGCAGGAAAATTCTGTATAGAATATCGGCTAACCGAAGATGGTTGCTATCAACGAATGAACAAATGCCTATAATTACTTAATATCAAATATTTTTGTATAAAACAAAGTGAAAAACAAAACAAAAACTCTTTTTTTCTTTTTATTATCTTATAACCTAGCTTATGGATATTAGTACAAAGCACCTAAATGTAACCATTTTGTTCGACGATAAAGTTGCAAAAGTTAAAAAGTACACATTAAATAACCATAAACAATCTCTGATTATTTATTACAAGTTTGTTAACGATCCGCGCCTACACTGTTTTATGACATATGCAAGTTCTAATCCTGATTTTTACAAAACTCTGAAAGCTTTGAACAAGCCCAATAGTTATATTGAACTCAAGTTCACTAAAACTTTACCTAATTTTGTAACTGATACTGTCTAAAATTACACCTATATTAGAGCAAAAGTTGAATTCAATGAATATTGACGCTAACTTCTTGGATATTATTATCAAACTTGGTCATAATACAGGCAAAGTTACAAGTTTTTCATGAGATAAGAAAAAGCAGTATATGTACATTTTCATTATTTTGATAACATTCTAGGACTAGCTTGTTACATAACACATGCAGAAAACAACCCAAAGTTTAACCGAATTTTAGACGCACTTCGTACTCCAAATAGTGTTTTTGAGATAGGACCATTTGTTTAAGCAAACTGTCTCAATATTTTCTAAATTCTAAAACAAATTGTTTGACCTTTTCATAGCTTCAAACTCTTTTGATTAGACTTTTATATTGTTTTCTTCCGTTTATAGTATCTTTTTCATATAAAAACTTAGTAATAATTCAACAAAAGCCCTAAAACAAAAATGGCTAACGTCGTAGCATACCCAGACATTTCTCTTGAAAAATTTACAGGCTTAGACACAAGTGAGGACGTAGCAGATTTTCTAAGTCTAATAGAGAGAAAAATAGAGTTTTCATTAGGACTTAGACCAGGACCAGGAGATGCACAAAATGCATATGACGCACGTAGAAAAGCATTATTTGGCTCAGTCCTAAGAGGACAAGCAGCCCAATGGTTCGATTTTTTGCCCGCAGCGGAACCATGGGATGATGTTAGGACAGGTTTCTTAGATAGGTTCACAGACGAGAAAGACAAGTATAGAAAACGAATCGAGGTAATAAACATTCGTAGACAGCCAGATGAATTGAAAAAAAGTGTTGTACACAGACTAACAAAGGCAGTGGAAAAAGGATGGCCACACCCATTCACAGATGCTCAAAGGCAAACTAAGTGTATGGAATTTTTTGTAAGAGGACTAACTCCTCCTGCACTTAAACAAAAAGCGTATCAATATCTGATAGAAACACCTCACGCAACATGGGAACAACTTAAAAATCATGTGAGCACTAAAGACTTAAGTTTTGCAGTAAGTAGTGATTTCACAGGCACAGCATCTAGCAGCATAGACAACAAAATGGAAATAGATGGTATAAAAGACCAGCTCCAAGAATTAGCAAGTTTAATGAAAAATAACAGAATTAGCGCAGCATACAACCCAAATGAGCCTAGAAATAAACAAAATCACACACGATTTTGTAACTGTTGCAGAAAGTCAGGTCACACAATAGCAAATTGCTATGCAAACAGAGACTTTAAAGAACAAAAGAGACAGCAACCACAGCAAAGAGATAAGTTCAGAGATAACTATCAAAACTATAGAGGACGTCGTCCAAGAGAAGATAGTTATGATAGAAATCAGAACAGATACAGACAAGACACTAGACCACGAAACAGTTACTACAACCAAGACAACCGCTGACAATACTCTCCTCATCCTAGATCTGAAAACAATAACTTCAGAAGTCGCTCACAAAGCTTTGAGAATCGAGATCGACGCTATAATAGCAGATCTAACGATCGTAGACCCCAGGACTATAGGAACTATTCCAGGGAACGACAATATGATCGGAACGATTCCCGAACAAGGTATTGTGAGTCAAGCAGTCCAAGACAGGATTATAGAAGAACTAACAGTTCTAATCAGAATTCTAGAGATAACAGTAGAGACCGTAACTCAAACAGAGTTCAATTCAGAGAAAATAAAGTTAATGAATTCTTTGTGGACAATCAACAAGATGAAATTAATTTAAACTAGACGAGTCTCCGTACAAAAATAAAAAGACAAACATTTTTATTAACTTGTACATTCACGCCGTTGGAGACAGTAATAAACATAACGGTTTCGAATCGCAGTTTCTAGTTGACACAGGAGCAACGTGTTCCTTAATAAACTTTGATTTTCTACAAGAACTTAAGTCAATGATTGACGTTAAACTAATTGTGTCTAAACAGAAAACAATTGCGGTCAACGGTGAACGATTAAATTGTTAGGCTACATTCATGTCCCCATCTCATTTGACATTGAAGGCAAATATTACACAGATCTCAAAACATGGGTTTCAGAGAAAAACGGTTGCGAATTAAACATCCTAGGAATGGACTTTTTGAATTTTGTAATAAAATCAATTGAGTTCACAACTCCAAAAATGAACTTTAAAATTTATCCAAACGTCTCAATCACGCTCTCAAAATATCAAACAAAAAGTTATCCTTTTGTTAGTAAATTTGAAAAAGTTGTACTTAACAGACATTTCGAACTAGCACCGAAATCTAGCAGAGTACTAACAATTACACCATCAAACCAATTTTTCAAACAAGGAACATCATTTATAATTGACAATCGACTCCAGGACAAAGGTATCTACACATACAACGTCTATTGTGCAAGAAAAGAAAAAGAGTTGCCAATAATGCTTAATAACCCTGGTGATCGTAAAGTAACAATAGATAAAGGTTCAATAGGATACACTTTGGAAGAAATTTGTCAAAAATCACAAAAGTAAACACTGATTGATAACGTCGCGTTCTTAGATGTCTTAACAGAAACTGAAACAGATTTCAATCACATCTTTCATGTGACTGAAAAAGTTGTAAATCCAATTTAGACTTTAGAAAATCCGAAATTAGACAAAACAGATATTAGACAAAAGTTGAAAAAAGCTCAGAAAAAGGTTCAAGAAAAAGAATTGGCAGACCACCATGAGTTAAAAGACTTAAAACCAAAAGCAACAATAGAAGGTGAAATTCGACCACAACAAATACCACCAGAAAAATTGGAAAAATCAGATCGTGAGTTTCTCAAAAAATATGACTTCAGTCAATCTGACATTAATGATGCACAATTACTAGATCTCATGAAACTTCTTGCCAGAGACAAGGACGTCTACTCTCAGCACAAGTATGACGTTGGCAAAATAAAGCAAAAATTTCACGTAAAACTTCTACCAAATTCAACCTTGACTAAGCAAAGACCATCACGAGTGCCATTGCACCATCAGGAAAAACTTGAAGTTTTGCTAGATCAGCTCTGTAAAGCAGGAATAATTCGAGAAATGGGAGACGACACCGAGATGGGATCGTCATTTATTAATCCGGTTATCATCCTTCCAAAGGGAAGCATAGTGAAACTAGTAATAGACGCTAGATATCTAAATTCAATAGCAGACCTAAGTAAGTATTCATGGCCTCTAGAGCCAATAGGTTCTTTATTGACTAGACTAAACGGAAACAACTTCACTACAAGTGATTTATGTTCTGCATATAATCAAGTCCCTCTAACGAAGGAAACACAAGAATTGACGAGTTTCGTAATAGGTTCAAAACAATACACGTTTTAACGTGGTTTTTACGGACGTTGCGGACTACCAAACTTTTTCAGTAGGATAATGACAGTCCACTTTGCACCTTTAATAAAATCTATACCAGCCGTAACTTATATTGATGACACAATCATGCAAGCTCAGACAGCTAAAGAGATGTACTCAATAATAAAAAAGTACCACCTCTTGTTACGCAAAGCAGGACTGAAAGCTCAGCCTGAGAAAACAAAATTCTTTTTGCGCAAAGTACAATTCTTAGGACATGTAGTAGGAAAAGACGGAATTCAACCAGTAAAAAAAGGGTTGAAGATCTGAAAGCCTTAAAGACTCCTGAGAATAAGCGAGATGTAATGCGAGTCCTAGGTTGTTTAGGATTTTACAGCATGTTCATAAAAAATCTGCATGTAGACAGTAAGCCATTTTACGATCTCATAAAAACTGAAACCACATTTCAATGGACAGATGAACACGAAAAGTTGTTCAGAGAAATTAAGGATCGTATAAGTGAAGATACAGTCTTAGCAATTCCTGACACCAGATAACCCTTCCATGTTCATGTAGATGCATCATCAATTGGTGTTGGTTCAATTTTAGTCCAAAAATTTCCTACCGGAAAACGGATAGTGTGGTTTAATTCTCGAGTTTACACAAAAGATGAGCAAAAAATGAGTACAACAGCCAGAGAACTTTGTGGTTTAATTTCTGCTCTACAAACATATGAGCATTACATAATAAGTTCCCCACATCCAGTGTATCCCTACACAGACCACAAGCCCCTACTGTATCTTTGGGGACGTAGAGGAAAATTATCTCATCGATTTTTCCGCTATCAACTTGTCATTTCACAATTCCAAAACTTGAAAATAATCTGGACAGAAGGCAAAAACCTAGCCTTTCCAGACATTCTTAGTAGAAACGTCTCGATAAAAGACTCAGACAAGTATCAACTGAAGCACAAAAAGATCCCGAAAGACATTAAATTTTATGACGAGTCAGGCAACGAAGAAAAATACTTCGTGTTGCATGACAATGAAAAAGGACAGAAAAACGATTGTTACCCCAATCTAAAACAAAGTTTTCAAGGTGTTAAAAAATTGAATTTTGAAAATGAACAATTTTTTCAGACAAACTATAAACCCAGTGATCGAATTTGTTCAACTTCGGACATAACAGAATGCTTCTTGAAAGGAAATGCAATAAATCACTATCGTGAAAAATTCCCACTAAAAGAGCCAATCTTAAGCGAACAAGGCGACAGTGAAAACTACTATTCTGATTTGTCTTTAGAAATTGATGATAATTTAGAAAAAGAAAAGGAGCAATTTGAGAAAATTTCTACCACAGAAGACGAACCTTTGCTAATTTCTGTTGAATTGTCAGATTTAGAAATAGATGACATGAGTCTTGAGCAAGCGATTGAAGCAAGCAAAGCAAAGTTTGATAGAATAGCAACTGTTCGACTAGCAAAACCAATTTGTGAAAATAACGAAATTTCAGATGGAAAAGAACTCATTGAGAAATTATCTAGTTTTGCTAAAGGTATTGACTTGAACATAACAGCAATAAGCCAGGAGCAATTCAAAGACCCAGTTATTCAGACTGTAATTCAACTTTTTGATTCAGGAAAGAAAGATGAGAAAAATGTAAAATTTCGACAATCAAAAGCCATGAAAACGTACTTGAATAATTTCGAAAATCTTTGCCTAATGGGAAACATTTTATGTTTTAAACAACCAACTGAAGATCCAAATATTCAAAACATCAAAATATGCGCACCATTATCCCTCTTCTTTTTGAATTAGCTCACCAAAGATTCGCTTTCTGGATACTCTGGAAAAAATAAAACATTGGCAAGCATAAAACGCTTTTTCTATTGGCCAGGTTTATATAAATGGGTTTCTCACTTAATAGCGAATTGTTTAGACTGTCATAAAAATAAACAAAAACGCAAAGATTTAAACGAAGCACCACTTGAAAAATGGACAGAAACTGTACCTTTCCCCTTCCACACGGTACACATAGATCACAAAGGTCCAATAAATCCACAATCGAATGGAAATAAACATTGCTTAGTAGTAATTGATTCTTTTTCTCCTTACATCCAAGTTTACCCAGTTTCATCAACATCAGCAAGTGAAACAATACCAGCACTTGAGAATTTTTTTCTTACTTTTGGTATACCACAAAAACTTGTGAATGATAAAGGATCAGCCTTTATGAACGAGGAGTTCACAAGTTGGAATCATGAACTTGGAATTACGCATGCTCCTAGATCAGCATACTCTCCCTGGACCAACGGAAAAGTTGAGATCCAAAACAAACACCTTGGCACACATTTCCGAATCTTTTTTGAACAAGCTAATTGTAATTGGAGTGACTTAACACCAAAGTTCGCGTTTGCTCATAACACAACAGCAAACACTAGTACAGGATTAACACCCTACGAAATCGTTTTTGGCCAAAAGCCCCAAATTCCCCTTTCTCTGAAATTAGGATTATTAAGGTCTTCCGATTTAACTTGTAATTCAGAATTTTGCAAAGATTTACCACTCCACAAGCATTCGGAACAAAGTAGCAACAACGATCAGATAGATAAACTACTAAAACCAAAACTATGTAGTTCATTGCTTGCTCGTGAAAATCAATTCAAACAAATCTACAAAACTGCATACAACAGAATTCTAGAAGTTAACTCCAAAGCACATCAAAACAGAAACAAACATAAACTAGGTAAGCCTTTAGATGTAGGACAACTAGTGTTAACGGAAAATCATTCATTCGAAGACGGAAAATCAAAAAAGTTACATGATCTAAGATCAGGACCGTATGAAGTAACAAAAAAATTGACAAATGTAAATTACGAAAAAGAAGTTGTTTCAAACAAAACTGTCAAAAAAGTTGCCCGTAGAAACCATCTAATTGAGTACTTCCCAATCAAAAACGCAATTTCAGAATTAGTTGTTGACTATGATTTAAGGAATGAAAACTTCCAACCGTTCTACGAAAAATTAATGAAAAAACAAGTTGAAAAACTTAATAAGCCAGTGGATAAATTTTCCTTTCAACAGCCCTTCACTGAAACTGAATTTTTCCCAGTAGACAATTTTACAAGTAATACGGATAACATACAAAATGAAAATAATCATGAGAAAACATTTGAAGATAACAATACCACAATAACAAAACCTGACTCAGGATTTCAAGAAGGTTTTTCAACTACGTTTGTAGATAATACACAAACACCTGATAACCGTAGTCGTAGTAGAACTAGAAGTTCTACCCCATATCCCGAAACATGTATTCGTTTTGCAGATCCACCTGACATTAGAGTCAGCCCTGTTAGAACTCAAACCCGTGTACAATCACCCGAAGCAAACCCAAGTCCCTCGGATGATCAACGTTCATCTCGAATCGATCGTCGAATTTCGGGACGATTAAAAAAACTTACTACTCGCTATCAAGCGGGATTTACTTAAATCTTACCTTATATCTTTACTTTAAAGGTTCAAATCATCGGAAAATTAACTTCCGAGACCTTTTCTCTTACTTCTTCCAGACTTACTCTTAGCTTTCTGACACTAAAAAAAACAAAAAACTCAGTCAATCACTAATAAAATAAAGTTATTATGAAAAACAATAACTTCCTTTATAAATATTTAACTGTTTTGTTTGTCTTTACTGTTGTATCTTTTTGTAGACCCTCAGTTAGAAATGAGTTGGATGACATCTCCCCTACGTTAAAAGTTGTTCATTATGACTATTCAAAAATGAAAGAAAGCAAAATGTATGCTTTAAATCAAGTAGCTCAATGCAACATTAAACCGGAAAATATTAAAGTTGCACCTGCAACGGTGACACTGTATCAAAGATGATACAGAACAAAAGTAGAGGCAGTGATGTGTCGAGTAAAATCGCAAGCTTTAAGATGGCACTGTGGATTTTTTATCGCACTCTTCTTTAGTATATGACCAAATTTCTCTTACAACTGACGTCATAGTAACGCCAGAAGAATGCAGACGTGCAAACAAAACGGGAAAAATTGCAATAACAGAGTACGATAGAACTTATAAGTTAGACATTTCAAAAGAAGTTTTAAAACACCAATACACACACGGTGGTCCGAATGAGGACGACCACTTAGAAGATAACACAGATTGCTCTGCGTCAGGAGAAGTAAAACTTTATTCCTTTGGAACACAAATGCAAAGAATTGAACTCGAAGTTGATCAGGAAACAAAATCAGTTTTTACCCCATTAGGATTAAAATTTCCATGCGAACTCAAGGAAGGAGGTTGTGAAACGACATCACTAGACCCCCCCTCTTCCTCATGGGATGTGCCAGAAAATTGCATTGTTACAAAACTTTTCACTCAAGTCGCAAAAATGATAAAACTCACAAACGAACCAGATCCACAACAATACTACATCATAAGTACGCGCGACATGCAAAATGATATTTATCGTTTGCAAAACAACATGAAAATAGACCACACGCGAGACATAAAAACCGAGGATAAATAATGAAAGAACTTATATTTGTGGAAAGCCTACTCCTTTGTTTATTACAAACTTTGATGATTTATTTGTTTCCTTTACAGGCGGATTTGATATGAATACGGGAAAAACCGTAATTTCGAAAAATAGTGTCAATTATTACAAAATGCAGATCGGCACTGACAACAAAATAAGGGTGAACGGTTTTTACGAGACACCTAAAAACGAGCTATTCATAAAAAGAAGCCAACATTTTGGAAATCAAAAAAAAATTTTGAAAATGCTGGAAAAGACACTATTGATTATGATGCTCATTTTCGTATGAAAATTAATTTCATGATGTATAAGGTCTATCGTGATTTGGAGCAGTCTGACTTCCTTATTTTACAAAATATGTGCGAGCTCAGACGCACTCAAATCCAATTGATCAATGCATTGTCTTACGAAAACAATAGATTGGCCGGATACATGTTAACCGGAAATCGTTCAATGTTCTTAGAAATTGAAGGTGTTATAGGTTTTCTATATCCGTGCCCAAAGAAAATTTCACCGATTAAAGTACTTGATCGCTGTTACGACCGTATTGCGATCTTTTATGACGGAAAAACTATGTTTGTTAATCCTATTACGCGCCAAACATTTCCATTTGCAAGTGAAAAAGACTGTACAGATACTTTCAAAAATTTGTTTCAGCTTGATTTAGATAAAAATAATTCTTGGTATCAGTTGATGCCGGCGCCAGTTCCTTTTAAACCGCCCGCTGTTTTTGCTCCACAAAAAATTGGTTATATTCAAAAAATCCCAGACTATGATTCTCGTAGTGCTGGTATTTACACTGTAAACCATTTGAAAGATTTTTGGAGAACAATTTTACAAAAATCTGCATCTAACTCAGTTTTGAGAAACATTTCTGGAACAGTGCTTCAAAACGCACATGTAGACAATAGTCAACGCGATATCTATCGCGCCTCAGGCCTCAATAATCGACTATACTTAGATTCAATGTTATCACCATCTTTTTTCCTCGATCACATTAAGAGTACTTTTGGAGAAATTGGCTATTACATAGAAAGAGCCGAAATTTTATTTGCATGATTCATGTTGATCAAGTTCTTGATCGATATCGTAATTTTTATTCTAAGAGCTTTCGAGATACAAAAACTGTCGAAAAACACTATTGGTTTTTGGAAAAAATTACTAGGATCTCGTACAATTTGTTTCTGCTTTCCATTGTAACATCAATTTATCAAACACCTAAAGATGATGAAAACTCTGATAACAATACAAACAATGAACCAAAAAGAAGTCGATACATCAAGCATACACCAGATAATAACATCTATCACGACAACAGTCAAATTGAATTGTCACCACTCACTGCCACTGAAGTGGCATCACCTCTTATACCAGAAATACCAAATCTTTACCCTAAGGTTCCTACTGAGCGAGAAGTAAATGCAATTGGTCCCCCATAATTCAGTCATCCAATTTTTATAATTAATTCATCACACTTAATCAACTCTTATTATTTTAACTTAACTGTTTCAGCATTATGATTTGAGATGCAAAACTTTAATGATCTTTTTGTATCCGAGTACCATAAAGGTTTATTTATTAAGTTTCACGAATTTTATGGACATATATATTACTCTCTTATAACTGCTTATGAAAACTTAGTGCATTTAAAAGTTAGCGCACCCAAATTTTCTGACTTAGTAGACATATTAATTTATCCAGACCACGAAAAATTTTATACTCTTAAGGAATTTTTACGTGATTATGAATATGGTCTACTCGATTTGGGAAGCAACATCCACTTTCTTTTCTAAAATGATGCACCTCGATCTTCAAAAGTCCCTTCAAGAACTAATTATTTTATTTGCTATTTTATACGTTTTAACAAATTTTGACTTATTTCATAAACATTTCAGAGAACCAAACGTATTCACGGTACATTGCAAACACTTCGAGATCCATCAGCACGAGAATAACGTTTTGGAATGTACTTTTACTACCAAGGCAGTTTAGTAAGACCTTATCAGATTAGAAGTTTTGTTTGATTTTGTAGACTCTTGGGAGGAAGGTTCGCTAACAATACCAGCTTTTTCCCCTTATTGGAACTTTTGATGCTTTCAGAGCAAAATTTAGATCAGATCCCCATTGACATCTCCAACTGGTAATGATTAATATACAGAATAGATCCCTTGCCCTTAAACTGAATAACATA
The DNA here is from genome assembly GCF_964194025.1 of Convolutriloba macropyga. NCBI lineage: Eukaryota > Metazoa > Xenacoelomorpha > Acoela > Convolutidae > Convolutriloba > Convolutriloba macropyga. Next base: position 54,077,064 of record NC_134477.1, read on the forward strand.
AAATATATTATCCTTGGATTATCCACCACCCATAACTCCTTCATAATTTACATTCGACAACCCCACAGCATTTTAAATCACTATCTAACTTTAAAAATTAGTCACCCCCAGATACTCGAAATAGCCCTATTCTTATCCTTTTATTCAAACGCCGAATTAACAATTAAGTACCCTATTTCCTTATTTTAAATCATGTTTTTCCTTTTAAACCAAGAATTAGTTGAAATTTGTAGTTTCGTGAAAACCTTCGAAACTGAACCTTCCCTTCAAGCATTTATTTTAGTAAACCTGAAGAACGTCACAACCCACTTCAGTTTACTGGAATTATTTCCTTTACCTACTCGAAAACGAGTCCAAATGTGCTAGAAATATCTCAACAGAAACCAATAAATTAATATAATTATGATCTTTCACTTGAACCAGCATTTAGTCAGAATAACTGACATTAAACGTTCCTTTATAGAGACTGATAACTATACCTCCCCTTCGTTAGAAATTTATTATGTTAACATTGATAACCAACAAAGTTTAACGAAAACCCTAACTCCCCTTTCACCCCATTGGAGTTTCTTTTTGAAAATCAAAAAATCGCTATTATTGAAATTAGATCAATTAAATCCCCCAAACAACTTCAATAACGAAACTATTTATCCCTCTCGAGATTTTTAAAATGGGAAATTGTTTATCCTTCAGAATAGTTGTTGCCCTCCAGAACTCATCACGCACCCTATTGTCGAATATCGTGATGAATGTCCCATTTGTTTAAGAATTACTTCATGCTGGAAAAAATTGCACCCTTCCGACGGAGACCAACCCCCTCATCTAGTTTGCACTGATTGCAGAACTAACCTACTCAAACACTCCTCCCAACCAAACTGCCCCCTTTGCCTCCGCCACATTTATACGCTATCCCTTAGTTTTTATTACCGATGTTTTTGCTGCAACCAAATAAAGAAATGTGCCACCTCCTCCACTCACCCGCACATAAAATGTCACCAGAACCTTGGACATTTTGTGTGTAATCCCTGTGCCCAAGAGAAACATAATTGCCCCATTTGTTTGAAAAAGATCAACCCTCACGACGTTTGGTCGGAAAGTTCTTAACAATGCACCCCATTTTCGTCCCAATCCTTATTCTCTTTTTATTCATCATCGCCCTCTCTGTTGGCCTCCTCATAGAAGTTCTCCTCCTTCTCCTCATCTAACGACCCTTCATCACCAGAAGGTATATACTGCAACACAAAAAAAACCCAGCTGCGCGGGTCGTCGCACGGAGGGGAGCCACGAGGTCCGAAACCCGAATTTAGTCAGTTAAATCTGACACAATCTGTTTCAAACTTTAAACGAATAATTTTTTGATTAATAGGATATTCCAATTTTCAAAAACGGAGATTGTTTTCCACATTTCAATTCTTTCGAATTTTTCTTTTCCTTCTTTCCAACCCGGTGGGAGCTTCGCAAAAATTGATTCTGCACATAATGTGTGATTGTATTCCTGTACTCTAAGAGTATGATTTTTTGGTACGTTAAAAAGTACGATTGTTTTCTTTTCAGCACAGCTAAATTTCATTTAAACCTTTCTTTGTAAGTGTATTCATATTTATGTTTGACAAGATGTCGAAAAGATCCTACCAGAACACAATCTCCACACTGCCAGAGGAGCAGTATGACCCCATCACAAACTGGATGAGTGATCTTCCACCACTCTCCAAAAAACCCCGAGCGGTACATCCACGTCAACGAGGCCAATCCAAACATCAACAACAACATCAACAACATCGACAACAGCATCAGCCCCATCAACATCAAGGAACCTCAGTTGGACAGAAAAGCAACTCTCATCAAGCAACTCCGCAGCCTTTTCATAGTTCCATAGATGACGGATTTCCCAAGGGAAAAGATTTTCCGTTGAAAGAAGTAAGGCTGGAAGACCAACGGATGAGAGAGATGCGTCCATTAGACAATAGATGCGTCCATTAGACTAAAGATGAGAGAGATGCGTCCAAAATTCGTTAAATCGTTGGATTATTCCCTCACTATGGATTATAATCAATGGTGTCTGTCAGAGGAAACAGTGATTAAGAATAAAGTTACCGGCCAGACTATCACTGTTCCCACCGACACACTACCGGTGATCCCTGATTTTTCGTTGGTAACAACAATGAACCCTGGAGACTTCGCTCCCGAAATGCCAACGAAAGGTCATATGAAGTCGCCCACAAGACGCTAGGCTGCAGGATTCACGTCCCTTTTTCAAACATCACAGCCTTCCCCGAAAACAACTCAATTATGGCCGACCCAATTTCCACAACGGACTTAGTGATTGAAAACTCCACATTCCGCAGACAGCTCTGGGAGTCGGAGAACGCACTGGCAGACCTTCAGAACCAACTGAGCGCTCTCCAAATTTCCGCAAAAACAAACAACAACGAGAAGGAAGCCATGAGGAGAAAATCAGTTATTTGTTCAAAAACTCTGGAAATTAAAGATTCTCAGCTGAAGACTCTAATCAAAAAGTCAAATGACTTTATTGAAGCAAATCAAAACCTTGCAAAGGAACTGAAGGAGTTAAAATTTATAAAGAACAATTAACATAGAGTTCTGATTTTGTAAACTTCTTTTCACCTTAATATTTATTTGAAGACTCATTTTCGTCTTTTGCTGTACTTGTAACCAACAAACTCTTTCGCTATTACCTTGTGTATGTGCCTCAGTAAATCTTCTATTTAAAGGCTACTAATTTTGTCGCACAGTATCATTGCCGTCTATTAATCTTAATAATCTTAACTTTTGTAAACCTCTCCAACGACCATACGTCCTAGTATTTCTAATCTTTAATCACTAACTGGTTCTTAAATCCTATTAGTTTCATAACTGGTGTATTAACTAACCAGTCTCTTTCTGTATACTAATGTTGTAAACTTTTCAACCGAGTAATTATTGTCTTTTTCATAAATCAACCTTTTAACTCTTTTGTAAAAAAGTGGTCACTGTTCACTTATTCACAAATGTAAACTTTGTACGATAGAGCACAATTTCTCTTCTTTTAACCGGGGTGAGCTGTAGTATTGCTAATTGGATAATTGCCGCCGCAATTACCGATACTACAGAGAGTATAAATATTTAACCGTCGACTTCGTGAACACTTTAGACTTAGTCTAAACTGACGGAATATTAAGAGAGAGCTATGCTGCGTAAATTGCGTTGAGTGAATGAATACATTATTCATAGCCAAATACTGCTTTGTATTATTTAATACACTATGGAGCAGGCCATACCGGCTGATTCACTGCCGCTATTAATACGCGTACTAAGTGAAGGATACTGAAGCTATCCAGGCCGCTCTTCAGCAGCAAGCCTGAAACGAATATATGACTAAAGACGAATAATAGTCGGCTCCACGAATGACCTAGGAATTGATTCGGAGCAAGTCATAGGTCTTGTGATTTTTTAGTAGTGTTGACTCAGTTATAAACACGCACGAGCTTAGAGCTTGCTGCTGAAGTAAATCAGACCAAACTCAACCAGCGCGAACGTAAGACGCTTGATTTTCAACCAAAAATTTCTCTCTCTCTCTCTCTCTCTCTTCCTCTCACTGCTCTTAGAGCGAAATATCTACTCCTCAGCTAAGAGGGAAATATCAGCAGCGATTGTAAATCTGCCAATTTTATAGCAAAATAGAGTTGGAATAATGTTCACATCCAGCAGTAAGATGGATTCAATTTATTGATTAAGATTAGATATCCCACCATATTTTCAAGTAAGATTTACCCCCTAATTGTGCTCTATCCTTTCTATCTATTTTCTAATTAATCTTTATATCTTATCAATTTTATTTTCTAGCAGGAAATATCAGCAGCGATTGTAAATCTGCCAACTTTATAGCAAAATAGAGTTAGAATAATGTTCACATCCAGCAGTAAGATGGATTCAATTTATTGATTAAGATTAGATATCTCACCATATTTTCAAGTAAGATTTACCCCCTAATTCTGCTCTATCCTTTCTATCTATTTTCTAATTAATCTTTATATCTTATCAATTTTATTTTCTAGCAGGAAATATCAGCAGCGATTGTAAATCTGCCAACTTTATAGCAAAATAGAGTTAGAATATTGTTCACATCCAGCAGTAAGATGGATTCAATTTATTGATTAAGATTAGATATCCCACCAAATTTTCAAGTAAGATTTACCCCCTAATTGTGCTCTATCCTTTCTGTCTATTTTCTAATTAATCTTTATATCTTATCAATTTTATTTTCTAGCAAACAACACATAGATTTGGAAATTAGAAAGGAACATTGTGAGCATATAGTGAGACTTAATCTAGCACGTAATTAAGGTCGCTACAATAATATAGGTTTAGCTCTAGTGTGGTCATTAAGATCAAGCGAATAAAATACCTACCACATCAGAGTTAAAACAGTTAGCAACAGGGATGAAAAAGAATAAGTTGACATTTTGTTCACCACTTAACATTGCATATAGCTGGAACGCATAGCTTGAAAGTAGTCAACTACTGATTTATTTTAAAAACCAAGAGGTACAAGTTTTTTTGAAAAAAAGTTAAGAGAAAAAATTAAAACTATTTCGCTAAATTTGTCCAATGTTTTGCTCCTTAACCAGATCAAACTTGAGAAATTTCATTGAAAAAGTGTTCACTAAAGCAACAGTTGGTTTTCTAGAGGGTAAGATTTTGTGATTTCTTTAAATCTCAATCTTCTAAATTAGAAAAACCAATTAAAAATAAACCAGCACATCATTTTGAAAAAGTTTAAAAACAAATTTCAGCGTGTTTTGATCTGAAAAAAGCTAATTGGGATAATTGGGCTAATTGGGAAATTGAGAAATTCGTTCACAAAATGTTTGTTATTTGGTGCTCCCAGGGAATAATTGTTGTCTCCACGCGGAGATCTCGTGCAGTGTTGTATTTGGATCTAAGAAAACGACCGTTTATGCCCTGATTGGTTGATGGGCTTGCGCGTTGATTCTATTAACCGATGTTGGTTGTAGGTTTTGTAAATGGCGTTGAAATTCAAGTGTGACAAAATAAGTTATTAAAAAAATAACTCTAGTGTTCGAAAACATTTCATGACGTACCAAATATACTGATCTAATTATTAATTATTGATGACATTTCGCCGATATTTTGTCGTGCTGCTTTTGATAAGTCATTTCGTTATCAAAAGTAACCCCCGATTTGCTGGAATTTTCCTGGGTTCAAAAGAGTCAGAATTTAACTGGATGCAATTTAGAGTTGCTTGATTATGCTTTCTAAAAACTATTATTTCTGTTTTTTCCTTCATTGAAATTCGATGTCAGCCTAGTTTTTGTCACATACTGTTAGCTTTACTATAACAGCTGATTGTTTTTCAGGAATCATTTATCCTTTAATTGTTTTTGTCTTTAGCGTGACATGCAATTGCTGTATCATCGACAAACTGCAAAACATCGTCTGATCTTTCGTATTTCTTGTCGTTTAATTTTTTAACGTAAAGTATAAAAAATAGATGACCCAGAACAGTTCACTGGGGAACACCATGATTTATGACAGTTCAGTTTGACAAAATCACTCCATTTTTAACTTACTCTCGCCTGTTACATCGAAATGAGTATAAAATTTTCCTTAAAATTTCACAGAACAGGTCTGTTTTTGGCTCGCAAATGTTTTAAACTAACAATTGTGCGCAATTCAGCCATAAAAATTTGCTACATTTTCTGTAATTTTCACTGATTTTGAGTGTTTTGACGAATGCTGGCCAATCAGCTTTGAATTAGTTTTTGCAGTCAAAAGAAGTTAAAAATTTCAGCTTTAATAAAAACTATAGCGTTAAAGTGCTGTGATGCTAATCAAACATTAGAGCGAGCAATAATCAAATCAAACTTTGGCTAAAGTGACTTGCTATAGTTTTTAACAAACTAAAAATCTAGAAAATGTTCAATTTTACTAAAGAAACAGAACTAAAGATTGCGTCTTGAATAGCCCAGTCAATTTTTAGGAAAATTTTAAAATGGAAATGAAACTCAACTCTAACTTTCATCATCACTGCGTTATAATTTCTACAACTGTCAAGATCATAAGTTTGAGCTAAAAAGTAGCTACTCATTTACTCTAAATTTGGCGATGAGATCTAGGAAACAGCGATTCTTTTACTGTGAATAGAACGAAACCATCATATAATAATATTAAGAAATGGGTTAGAAGCTTTGTTAATTTGTGAACAACCGTTAGTTCTATTCTATCGTCTTCTTGGACTTTTGGATCTGTTTGACCTGGGACTGGGTGACCGACTGCGATGTGCACCACGTGAATGAGGGCGACGAGGGCTTCTCCTAAAATTATATAACTTAAGGATAGTTTCGTCACTGGCTCTATAAAATAACATAGTTCTACTCATTCACTTCCAGTAATTTTGTTTGTGATGTAAGAAAAGTTTTTGTTTAAAGCGTAAGATTCAATACCATTCAACGGGTTCAAAAACGAAAGCTAAGAGAATTTACAGCCGAAATACTAAAAACGATGTTAAAAGCTTTTTTGACAGAGGTTCAAAAAAATCTAGATAATGTGAAAAATTTTTCGTGGGCAGTGATCTTACATTAATATATCATAATATTATTTAATAATAATACTAATATTAATACATAAAATACACAGAAAGTGAGGTGATGTTCAATTCACTATCTAAGTTTCAATTTCTTAAGAATTTGGAAGTTTTTTTCAAATTTCGTCTTTTCGACGAGTTATTGAGGTAAGAAATGTTTGTAAAGATTTTGTTCACCATTAGCGTAATTTTTTTTAATTTGAGATTTTTAAAACAAATTGTTGTTTAACATTGTAATAAGCAAAGATTTGGAACAATTACGTTTTTTAAATAGCAATAGAGATAGAAAGTCTAGTTTTGATTTCATCAAGGATTTAAGAGAGCGAGAGTTTGTTGTATTTGAGAGTTGTGTTTGAGAGCCTTTTAAATTTTCCAATTTTTATTGTTTTTGTTTCTTCATGTCAATTGCAGTCCAGTCAAATTTCATGCCAAGGGTTTTTGATGACATATTCTATTTGAGTTCAAATGAAGCCCAATGAACCTAATGGCGGTTTTAATTTTGCAAATGTTTTCTACAAAAAAAATAAGAGGGTTTGAACTTTGTTCCTTTTTTAATCTCATTTCTGTATCCTTCCGTCTAGTTCTCATTAATGACAGGTCCCATCTTCTTTGCAACGAAACAACAATTAATTTGGTTAGCGGTTTTATGTTTTAACTAATGTTTTGATTACTTCGAGTCTATAGCTTTCGAAAAAGTGTTTTTACTCATAATTGTAGTTGTCTTTTTCTCAGAATTTCAAATTCAATTTTTTTCCTGTTTATGTTGTTCATTTTGTATTAGTCATATTGAGGACAGGTCCATTTTTTGCGGTAAAAATGAGGTAGAAATGAATCTACTTAGTGCCTGCGGTTGATAGCTAAATAGTCTAATGATTTTGAGTTATTTTGTTCAAAATTTTTGAACTTGGTCTTTGTCTTTTTTGTCAGCTTGTAACTTAGTCTCGTCAGTGACATGTCCACTTTCATTTTCTTGTATAGCAAATATCATAGTTTATCATACATGTTGATACTTGTTGTTATTTTTGTTGTCTTTTTGCATAGTCTTTTTAATAATGGGTTCCAGTAATGTTGAAATGAGACCTCAATAAACGCATATAGTCTCTTCAGACAAATTTGCCGAACAACATTGAGAGGATATTGCTGAGCAACACTGAACTCACCAAAATAAAAACAAAATTAATTGAAACAAATTGTCAAGCGTTTAGACAAAATGATCGGAGACATTCCCTTTAGCTTTGAGAAGTAAAAAAAGATGCAATCAAAAAGTTGACCAAGCTGAGAACTAAGAATTGTGAAACAAAATATTGATTTACCTGACCAGCAGACCAATTGAATAATGCCAGACAAGTAGACAAATGCGTTTTAACAAATTATGAAACGATAAACATAAACCGACTAACGTCGGATGAATTGCATTCGGATCTTGTAGGGGTTCGAACACAACATCTACAGGACTCCAGGGTAAAAGTCATCCATCTTGACCACTAAGTTTCAACACGTTCGAGAATCAACCAATAACAATTGACTTTATATTAGCAAAAATTGCATTTCGGAGTGAGAGCAATTGACGTCTTTCAAAATGAAGAAATGAAGCTTGAAAAACTCACTGGAGAAATTACAGAATTATCTAGAACAAAAGCGCAAAATTGTTAAAGCAAAATCTTTTCATAGAAAAGATTAACATAGATAACCGACTAACGTCGAGCAAATTGCTCTCAAACGACCAGCGAGCGATTGGCTTCGGTAGTATCCAGTTGAGGCTTAGGGATGCTAGTATTAGGGGGGATCACTGGAGTGTGTGTGCATGTGGGGGAGGGGCGTCAAGCGATGGGGCGTACGGCTGCCAAGACAATTTGAGAGGGAGTTCAAATCAACAGGTGAAGGAGGCTGGACAGTGGGAGTGTTGAGGGGGATCAAACTTTTAAAATTAAGACCCGCCCTTCACATCATGAAACAGTCTCCTACAAACAATTTTGGGGGAGCGCATTCCTAGTGTTTAGTAAAGCTTAGGGCTCTAAGAGGTTTTAATGCCCTCCGAGTGCCACCTGTTTGTCCCGGTTTAAAAAAAACCGGTCAAGCATAAATAGTTTTAAAAAGACCACAGCATCAATATAATTGTTAAAAACTTCGTTTGGGAGCAATTAACAATTGATTCAAACTTCGTTCGAGAGCAATTGAATCAAATAATATAAGCGACAATACTGTCTTCTTTTGGCGACAGCGTGTTGAATAACAAGTTGTTCGATCAGAAACAACAGAAAGCAATAACAAGAAACCTCGCAAAAATCAATGATCGATACATAAGAGGCAAGCAAAGGCAGGTAAAACAGCAATTAGTGTACACGAAACAAGAAATTTGAAAAAACTAAGTAGTTGCTGACACTTATTGAATCAATATCAACAAAACCACAACCGTAATTTCAAATTTTACACACAAAAGCAACATGAAGTTCAAACAAATTTTATTGACGTCTTGAGTTGATAATTTGAAAAACATTATTCATAAAACTTAAAAAAAACGACAAACACAATTTTTTCTAGGTCATCATACTTAAGTCTTCAGAACTATTTATTAACGCTAATGTCAACAGAAAAATTACGTTACAGCCCAGCAACAAACTGTATGTAAATGTAGAGACTAAAAGATGCAAGAACGACCAACTTTTTTTTAATTTGGAAATTATAGCTAAAACAATAGAGAAGTTTACACTCAACTTTTTGTCGCTTATTTCTTCAGAATAAACAGTCATGAAGCCAAAAACATACTGTAAAAAAGCTTCAATAGCGCCTAACAACAACATATTTTCAAAAAATCGAAAAAAGGTTCAACTTTTCAAAATTTTTGATATTAATTTCTTCAAACCATTTCGCTTCACGAGACAATAATTAGAAACAAAAGAAGCTAGTTTGAATGACGAAAGAAAGTTTCACTAGCCCCAACAAAAAATTGCTTGAAAAATGAGAAAAATTGTTTAATTTTTTACAAACATTATATAACTTTAAGTTATCATTTAACTTTTCGTTACTATAATTTATCAGTCAAAAACAAATTTTTAATGATTTTCTGCTGATTGTTTTTTAATCTCTTCAAAACAATCTTGTCACTGTAAACTATCGAGTAACCCATTTTCAAGCCCTAAAAAAGTTTCATTAACCCCTAATACTAAAAAATATTCAAAAAAGGTTAACATAGCTGGCAGGTTGCGAGAAAATGGCCGCAATTGATTCGTAGATCTGCAGTCTTAAAAAGAAAGTAACAGAAACAGACCAAATAGAAGTTTCTTTTTGTTTAATTCTGAGATGTTATATTTTGATTACGAATCCGTATAAGTTCTTGCTGCCTCAAATAGCTGTTCTCAAATAACATTCATTTAGACTGACACACATTCACTTCACCTTATCTCATTCAATTAAAGTAAAGAAAAAACAATTTCAAAGTGAAGAGGTCATTTTCGATAGAGGTAAGTCATGTTTGACCAAAAAAATTAATCACGCAAATGAATAAAAAAAACTCGCTCCAATAAGAGTGAAAAATGACGTCACGCATGCATTTCAGTTAAAATTGCATCAACGATTGAACAAAAAGCAGATTCGAAGCGATTGTGACGTCTTATGGTCGAAACAAAAATCTTGACGAAAAAATAAAAAACCAAGCGAAGGACAATAATAACCCCAGATACTTCTTGTGGCTAATAATAAAATTTTTTCCAAAAACAGAGAAAAATTGTAAATTTTAATGAAAAGTTGCTAAAATTGTGATTTTTATTCCACACAAAGATTTTCGGCCTTCGGCCTTCCCCGCGGATCATAAAACCTTGTCTCACAAATGCAATACGTCGCTTACGTCCCGCTCGCTTCGAAACACCAATATCCCTTTACTTGTAATCCCAATATTTAAAATTGTAATCTAAATTTGCTTAGCACATGTTTATTCAGTCTAATTAAAGTTCAATTTTAAAGCAGTTCTAGGGATGGAAACCCAAATAACAAAATTGATAGAAGCGAGATATAAAGCCGAACTAGACGTGAACTATGTTTACAGAGGCATAAATGAAGCTATAGAAAGCTCAGCACGAAAAAAACAGATTCCGTAACAGATTCCGTAACTTAATGTTTTACTATACTGTAGCTTAGTGTAACTTAGTATACTGTAACTTAGTGTTTTCATGCTCTGGAAAAATTTTACTGGCCCCTGTAAAAAAAGGAGAAAAAAATTATAAGAAAATATTTTAAAAAATACAGAAAAGTCACTATTGCTGTATGTGTTTAAGATACCATTGCCAAACAGGTAGCACAAATAATAATAATAATAATAAAATTAAGATATTCTAACAACATTCTAAAACTCTCAAAAGCTCGAAAAATTTGCAGAATTACACCATTGTGCGCACAAAAACACACAGGAAATTATTTTTTTTTAGTTTGAGCTGTGGTATTCCAAGCAAATTCAGCATCCCCAGCAATTGAATTTCTACAAAAAAGCCAGCTTACAGATTATAATTAAACTCTAAGGTCACTGGGGGTTACTTGTTATCTTGTTTTGGAAGTCTTGGAAAAATGTGTGAAAACATCTTGCAAAGAAGCGTAGCCGGAAGACTCTGATATCATTAAATATCATTAATAACCTAATTAAGACATTAAATTTTTCAGTTTGAAAAGGAGGACAAAAAGACGAAATGAAGGACAAGGTTTTAAATTCAGAAATCATTTTTTGGGTTAGTGGGAATATAACTGTTACACCTCAGACTCACGTGCTCTTTTTTACATAGTAATGTGCTATATGACAACACATAAATTATAATCGGGGGCCATAAATTTTTGGCAACCAAACTCTTACTCTTTAAACTCGATGGACTTCGTATGAGTTTGAGGCTAAACCTGTTCAAATATGGACTGACCACTTAGCAGAAAACACAATAAAAAATTGAGTGCCAAGAAAAAGGAGAAAATAAAAAAGGAGAAAAGACAAAAATTCAGGAACTGGTTGAATTTCTGGGTCGATTCTCTTTGAGTCTCCCCGGGACAAAAATGTTATGTAGCACTTTATTACGTAATAAATGCCACGTGCACCGGGGGTGCAAATTTTAATTACCCACTGAACTGGGGGTCCGAAGCAATACAGAACCAATATTCTTTGAATAAATATTTGGTACAATTTGCGACATCTGAATCATTTTTCAAGAAAAACAAAACTATCATCAGTTTTCAACCAGTGACTGAAACACAACGAAATCCTGACTACACGAAGAGACACCCAGAAAACCCTGAAAGGCAAAACGGCTAAATAAAACATAAAACTGTATCATTTCTTTCAATACAACCTCATGTTTTAGTTTTCATTCAACAGCTCAAAAACAAATCTAATCGAAAAACTGTTAAGGAACAACTGTTCTAAAAAGAACCTGAAAACATAAGGATGACATCAAAAAACAGACTAAAGCAGAAATAAATGTTCCACAATTAAATAAATTCTCTTCAACAAAACCAAAAAATTGACTTGAAAGGAATCAAAGTTCACCAAAGCCACGCGACAGACTATCCGCAGTCAAGGAGCCCACCATAGACCGTAGGACCGTAGGAACTTCAAAATTAATATAGCAACCATTAAAAAGCTTATAAAATAGCGAAAAGAGGTCAAATAGTTCTGAATTTATCCTAAAAATTTAATTTATGCTCTAATTGGTCGAAATTTCTTCCAAGCGAACAATTATTCGTTATTTTATCTGTAAAAACATTTCGAACAATTTTAAAAAAAATGAAAATCCTTTGTAAAGGCCGCTCGTGTGCAAAAAATGGGCTCCTTTAGCAAAATGTTTTTGCATCTACTTTTCTCTCTCTCTCAAAATGATGTGTTGTGAATACAAATTAAAAGGCGGCGAGAATTGTATGCAGTGAGAATTGTACGCAGCAAGAACTGTATGCAGCCACAAATGTAGTTGAGAATGTTTAGAGACACTCAACAACCGGCCGCTTACTTCTGTTAGCAATGATCAATCAGAAACTGACGCAATTTTTTGAAATCATTTTTTCTTGGTTTACCCTCTAGTATGGTGCCTCCATTAGACGAAAGTGACAACTTTGATCACAGAAAGCTGTATGTCCGGGCCCAATCATATGTCGACTCAATTTGGAAACGGTGGTTGGATGAGTGTGTACCGGCTGTGAATCGCCGCAGTAAGTGGTCAACAGCCGCTGCAATGGATTTAATATCAGGAGATCTTGTATGGCTCGCCGAAGATTCATCCCTTGGAGGTTATTTTATTAGGGAGTATCAAAAAACCTCGCATTGGTGACGATGGCGCTGCCTGCTCCGCTGAAAAAAAGAGCTAAGTCCGGTAAGTATGTAATACTGGTTGTAAAACTAGTTCCCGTTTTTGGTGCAGAATTTTCTGGGCGGGAGGATGATGAGATGATGAGAATACAAATTAAAAGCCAGCGGGAATTATATGCAGCGAGAAATGTATGCAGCAAAAAGTGTAAGTGATTTTAATTAAGTTGTATGCGTAACAAAACGAGCACTCGTAGCGCAGTTAGCATAGCACTGTACTCTCAATTTAAGGATCAGTTGTTCGAACCCCAATCACGTCAAACCCTACGATGCAAATTCCGTATTTTAATACAAGTGCTTTCAACAATGAACCGTTTGAGAGCGGTTTTGAACTAAACCAGCCCAATTTAGAGTACGTTGACTAATACATAGAGCAATTAGAATAACAAAACGCTTTGAATGGTTTAGTATTTAAGCAGTAGCAAGGTCAGATTACGTCATTCATGATTTGAATTGACATCTATTGGCTTGCAAAAATTTAACAAGTTTTTTCTACCTTTTTGGCCCTCAGTGCATCTTAACTTAGCTTAAGATTGTTCAACGTTGTGTGTCAGCCGAGATAATTGTGCACAATTTGTTGTGATCGGTCAATAGCCTATCGTTAAAACTACCTAGTAATATCTTGAATAAAGATTATTATTTTATGTTTTCTCGTGATTCGAGTTGAGGCCGTTATCTAGCTCGAATATATTGGACCACCGAGTGAAAGTATTCGGGCTAATGATTACATCGTCAGCTCTTTGTTAACTCCTGACGCACAGAGGCTGGCTCAGTGACAACAACGAACACTTCTGGCACAAAGAGCCTGGGTCAGTGACTACAATCGGTACTTCTGGCAGACAGAGGGTGGGTCAGTGACAAATATCGGCACTTCTGGCAGACAGAGGCTGCGTCAGTGACTACTATTGGTTTTTTTGGCACACAGAGGCTGGATCAGTGACTACTTTTTATCATTTGGCAAACAGAGGCTGGGTTAGTGACTAATATCGGAACTTCTGGCAGACAGAGGGTGGGCTACTGACTTCTATTGGTCTTCTGGCACACAGAGGCTGTGTCACTGACGGCTATTGGGACTTTTGGCACAGTTAAGCTGGGTTAGTGACTGTTATTGGTCTTCTGGCATACACTGGATTAGTGTGCAGGTCTGATTGGGCCATCCGACTCACAGACGCGTAGAAAAGAAGCTGTAAGCAAAACTTTAGACTTCAGACTTTTAAACAGAGTATACTTAATCTATTTGGTGCTACTAATAGGCCCACTGGTGGGTGAGCCCCCAATTTAGGTTTCCTTAGCCGAATATCTTGTGTACTCAATCAGCCGAATAACTTGGGTGCTCATTTAGCCGAATAACTTGGGTGCTCAATTAGCCGAAAAACTTTGGACGCTCAATCAGCCGAAACTTCTTGGTTGATCAATTAGCCGAACTAATTGGATAATCAATCAGCCGAATAACTTGGGTGCTCATTTTGCCGAATAACTTGGGTGCTCAATTAACCCAATGATTTGGGTGCTCAATTAGCTGAATAACTTGGGTGCTCAATAAGCCGAAATTTCTTGGGTGTTCAATTAGCGGAAAAATTTGTTGATGCTAAATTAGCCGAAAAATTATTGTGTTCAATTAGCCGAAAATTTTTGGATGCTCGAAAAGCCTTTAAAATTTGGGTATTCAATTAGCCAACCTTTTCTTTGGATGCACACTTAGCCGAAAATTTTTTGATGCACAATTAGCCGAATATGTTTTGTGTGTTCAATTAGCCTTATTCTAGTTTGCAATTAGCAAAAGACTTTTTTCCAGTTCAATTTGCCGAAGTTTTCTCTAGCGCTCAATAAGCCGAACTTTTATTAATTGTCCAATCAGCCGAAAGTTTTTTTGCGATCACTTTACGAAAAATATTGATAATCAGGTCTAAATGACTTTGTTTGACCAGTAAAAAAAATTAAATGTTTTATTGTTGGTGCTAGCTCCCTTAGTTGAACGATAAGTAATTTGCGTGAACCTCAGTACTCTTGTCACGTACAAAGTTTCATAGCCGAACTTGGCTTGAGCTTTAAAAGTTTTCAATCGAAGGAGAACTGTGCAGTAAAAGTTAAGCGTTGAGTACCCACACGCAGACAAAATTAATATTTGGCGCGACGCCAAAAATATTATTTTAACGCCTAATCCCAACAACAGTCTTAACCCACTATCTGCAAATGAGTTGATTGGGGAGCTTAATCTGTTCAAGAACAAAAGAAGCGCAATAGTGAATTGCCTCCGGCAATGAATCCCGACATCGTTGCAGCACCTATGCAGAAAGATTTTGTTGTAGTCCACTTTTTGAAAGAATTGCTTTCAAAACGCAAAGCAAAGGTCCCGGCAGTTGTCACGACTACACATAAATGCAACCACCTTTCTCTTGTGAGGTCAACTTCCTAACAACTGTAGGTTCTATAGCTTCGACCTTGACCGTCTCATTAAGAAAACGCGCCAGAAGAGACTGAACCAACGACGTCAAAAAGCTGGTGCTAACAGGTCGGCTGCTTTCTTGGACGATTCTACTCCCGAGCTGTGGCAAGTTTAAGTGCAAGGCGTTAGCTTGGCAGTCGTTTCCTACTGGTTAGCGGCGGTGCTGTTGTATTGAGCCCTTCGGCCTTCCCCGCGGATCATAAAACCTTGTCTCACAAATGCAATACGTCGCTTACGTCCCGCGCGCTTCGAAACACCAATATCCCTTTACTTGTAATCCCAATATTTAAAATTGTAATCTAAATTTGCTTAGCACATGTTTATTCAGTCTAATTAAAGTTCAATTTTAAAGCAGTTCTAGGGATGGAAACCCAAATAACAAAATTGATAGAAGCGAGATATAAAGCCGAGATATAAAGCCGCTTAGTGTAACTTAGTATACTGTAACTTAGTGTTTTCATGCTCTGGAAAAATTTTACTGGCCCCTGTAAAAAAAGGAGAAAAAAATTATAAGAAAATATTTTAAAAAATACAGAAAATTCACTATTGCTGTATGTGTTTAAGATACCATTGCCAAACAGGTAGCACAAATAATAATAATAATAATAAAATTAAGATATTCTAACAAAATTCTAAAACTCTCAAAAGCTCGAAAAATTTGCAGAATTACACCATTGTGCGCACAAAAACACACAGGAAATTATTTTTTTTAGTTTGAGCTGTGGTATTCCAAGCAAATTCAGCATCCCCAGCAATTGAATTTCTACAAAAAAGCCAGCTTACAGATTATAATTAAACTCTAAGGTCACTGGGGGTTACTTGTTATCTTGTTTTGGAAGTCTTGGAAAAATGTGTGAAAACATCTTGCAAAGAAGCGTAGCCGGAAGACTCTGATATCATTAAATATCATTAATAACCTAATTAAGACATTAAATTTTTCAGTTTGAAAAGGAGGACAAAAAGACGAAATGAAGGACAAGGTTTTAAATTCAGAAATCATTTTTTGGGTTAGTGGGAATATAACTGTTACACCTCAGACTCACGTGCTCTTTTTTACATAGTAATGTGCTATATGACAACACATAAATTATAATCGGGGGCCATAAATTTTTGGCAACCAAACTCTTACTCTTTAAACTCGATGGACTTCGTATGAGTTTGAGGCTAAACCTGTTCAAATATGGACTGACCACTTAGCAGAAAACACAATAAAAAATTGAGTGCCAAGAAAAAGGAGAAAATAAAAAAGGAGAAAAGACAAAAATTCAGGAACTGGTTGAATTTCTGGGTCGATTCTCTTTGAGTCTCCCCGGGACAAAAATGTTATGTAGCAGTTTATTACGTAATAAATGCCACGTGCACCGGGGGTGCAAATTTTAATTACCCACTGAACTGGGGGTCCGAAGCAATACAGAACCAATATTCTTTGAATAAATATTTGGTACAATTTGCGACATCTGAATCATTTTTCAAGAAAAACAAAACTATCATCAGTTTTCAACCAGTGACTGAAACACAACGAAATCCTGACTACACGAAGAGACACCCAGAAAACCCTGAAAGGCAAAACGGCTAAATAAAACATAAAACTGTATCATTTCTTTCAATACAACCTCATGTTTTAGTTTTCATTCAACAGCTCAAAAACAAATCTAATCGAAAAACTGTTAAGGAACAACTGTTCTAAAAAGAACCTGAAAACATAAGGATGACATCAAAAAACAGACTAAAGCAGAAATAAATGTTCCACAATTAAATAAATTCTCTTCAACAAAACCAAAAAAATGACTTGAAAGGAATCAAAGTTCACCAAAGCCACGCGACAGACTATCCGCAGTCAAGGAGCCCACCATAGACCGTAGGAACTTCAAAATTAATATAGCAACCATTAAAAAGCTTATAAAATAGCGAAAAGAGGTCAAATAGTTCTGAATTTATCCTAAAAATTTAATTTATGCTCTAATTGGTCGAAATTTCTTCCAAGCGAACAATTATTCGTTATTTTATCTGTAAAAACATTTCGAACAATTTTTTTTAAAAAAATGAAAATCCTTTGTAAAGGCCGGTCGTGTACAAAAAATGCGCTCCTTTAGCAAAATGTTTTTGCATCTACTTTTCTCTCTCTCTCAAAATGATGTGTTGTGAATACAAATTAAAAGGCAGCGAGAATTGTATGCAGTGAGAATTGTACGCAGCAAGAACTGTATGCAGCCACAAATGTAGTTGAGAATATTTAGAGACACTCAACAACCGGCCGCTTACTTCTGTTAGCAATGATCTATCAGAAACTGACGCAATTTTTTGAAATCATTTTTTCTCGGTTTACGCTCTAGTATGGTGCCTCCATTAGACGAAAGTGACAACTTTGATCACAGAAAGCTGTATGTCCGGGCCCAATCATATGTCGACTCAATTTGGAAACGATGGTTGGATGAGTGTGTACCGGCTGTGAATCGCCGCAGTAAGTGGTCAACAGCCGCTGCAATGGATTTAATGTCAGGAGATCTTGTATGGCTCGCCGAAGATTCATCCCTTGGAGGTTATTTTTTTAGGGAGTATCAAAAAACCTCGCATTGGTGACGATGGCGCTGCTTGCTCCGCTGAAAAAAGAGCTAAGTCCGGTAAGTATGTAATACTGGTTGGAAAACTAGTTCCCGTTTTTGGTGCAGAATTTTCTGGGCGGGAGGATGATGAGATGATGAGAATACAAATTAAAAGCCAGCGGGAATTATATGCAGCGAGAAATGTATGCAGCAAAAAGTGTAAGTGATTTTAATTAAGTTGTATGCGTAACAAAACGAGCACTCGTAGCGCAGTTAGCATAGCACTGTACTCTCAATTTAAGGATCAGTTGATCGAACCCCAATCACGTCAAACCCTACGATGCAAATTCCGTATTCTAATACAAGTGCTTTCAACAATGAACCGTTTGAGAGCTGTTTTGAACTAAACCAGCCCAATTTAGAGTACGTTGACTAATACATAGAGCAATTAGAATAACAAAACGCTTTGAATGGTTTAGTATTTAAGCAGTAGCAAGGTCAGATTACGTCATTCATGATTTGAATTGACATCTATTGGCTTGCAAAAATTTAACAAGTTTTTTCTACCTTTTTGGCCCTCAGTGCATCTTAACTTAGCTTAAGATTGTTCAACGTTGTGTGTCAGCCGAGATAAGTGTGCACAATTTGTTGTGATCGGTCAATAGCCTATCGTTAAAACTACCTAGTAATATCTTGAATAAAGATTAATATTTTATGTTTTCTCGTGATTCGAGTTAAGGCCGTTATCTAGCTCGAATATATTGGACCACCGAGTGAAAGTAATCGTGCTAATGATTACATCGTCAGCTCTTTGTTAACTCCTGACGCACAGAGGCTGGCTCAGTGACAACAATGAACACTTCTGGCACAAAGAGCCTGGGTCAGTGACTACAATCGGTACTTCTGGCAGACAGAGGGTGGGTCAGTGACAAATATCGGCACTTCTGGCAGACAGAGGCTGCGTCAGTGACTACTATTGGTTTTTTTGGCACACAGAGGCTGGATCAGTGACTACTTTTTATCATTTGGCAAACAGAGGCTGGGTTAGTGACAAATATCGGAACTTCCGGCAGACAGTCAAGCTGGGTTAGTGACTGTTATTGGTCTTCTGGCATACACTGGATTAGTGTGCAGGTCTGATTGGGCCATCCGACCAATCAGACCTGCACACTAACCGACTCACAGACGCGTAGAAAAGAAGCTGTAAGCAAAACTTTAGACTTCAGACTTTTAAACAGAGTATACTTAATCTATTTGGTGCTACTAATAGGCCCACTGGTGGGTGAGCCCCCAATTTAGGTTTCCTTAGCCGAATATCTTGTGTACTCAATCAGCCGAATAACTTGGGTGCTCATTTAGCCGAATAACTTGGGTGCTCAATTAGCCGAAAAACTTTGGACGCTCAATCAGCCGAAACTTCTTGGTTGATCAATTAGCCGAACTAATTGGATAATCAATCAGCCGAATAACTTGGGTGCTCATTTAGCCGAATAACTTGGGTGCTCAATTAACCCAATGATTTGGGTGCTCAATTAGCTGAATAACTTGGGTGCTCAATTAGCCAAATTACTTGGGTGCTCAATTAGCCGAAGAACTTGGGTGCTCAATAAGCCGAAATTTCTTGGGTGTTCAATTAGCGGAAAAATTTGTTGATGCTAAATTAGCCGAAAAATTATTGTGTTCAATTAGCCGAAAATTTTTGGATGCTCGAAAAGCCTTTAAAATTTGGGTATTCAATTAGCCAACCTTTTCTTTGGATGAACACTTAGCCGAAAATTTTTTGATGCACAATTAGCCGAATATGTTTTGTGTGTTCAGTTAGCCTTATTCTAGTTTGCAATTAGCAAAAGACTTTTTTCCAGTTCAATTTGCCGAAGTTTTCTCTAGCGCTCAATAAGCCGAACTTTTATTAATTGTCCAATCAGCCGAAAGTTTTTTTGCGATCACTTTACGAAAAATATTGATAATCAGGTCTAAATGACTTTGTTTGACCAGTAAAAAAAATTAAATGTTTTATTGTTGGTGCTAGCTCCCTTAGTTGAACGATAAGTAATTTGCGTGAACCTCAGTACTCTTGTCACGTACAAAGTTTCATAGCCGAACTTGGCTTGAGCTTTAAAAGCTTTCAATCGAAGGAGAACTGTGCAGTAAAAGTTAAGCGTTGAGTACCCACACGCAGACAAAATTAATATTTGGCGCGACGCCAAAAATAATATTTTAACGCCTAATCCCAACAACAGTCTTAACCCACTATCTGCAAATGAGTTGATTGGGGAGCTTAATCTGTTCAAGAACAAAAGAAGCGCAATAGTGAATTGCCTCCGGCAATGAATCCCGACATCGTTGCAGCACCTAAGCAGACAGATTTTGTTGTAGTCCACTTTTTGAAAGAATTGCTTTCAAAACGCAAAGCAAAGGTCCCGGCAGTTGTCACGACTACACATAAATGCAACCACCTTTCTCTTGTGAGGTCAACTTCCTAACAACTGTAGGTTCTATAGCTTCGACCTTGACCGTCTCATTAAGAAAACGCGCCAGAAGAGACTGAACCAACGACGTCAAAAAGCTGGTGCTAACAGGTCGGCTGCTTTCTTGGACGATTCTACTCCCGAGCTGTGGCAAGTTTAAGTGCAAGGCGTTAGCTTGGCAGTCGTTTCCTACTGGTTAGCGGCGGTGCTGTTGTATTGAGCCCTTCGGCCTTCCCCGCGGATCATAAAACCTTGTCTCACAAATGCAATACGTCGCTTACGTCCCGCTCGCTTCGAAACACCAATATCCCTTTACTTGTAATCCCAATATTTAAAATTGTAATCTAAATTTGCTTAGCACATGTTTATTCAGTCTAATTGAAGTTCAATTTTAAAGCAGTTCTAGGGATGGAAACCCAAATAACGAAATTGATAGAAGCGAGATATAAAGCCGAACTAGACGTGAACTATGTTTACAGAGGCATAAATGAAGCTATAGAAAGCTCAGCACGAAAAAAAAACGATTCCAAATCATGATAGGCAAGGCCAAAGACTTTTCTCTACAGCAAAATCTAAAAATGATCAGTTGATGAAGTTAGCAGCCCGACAACCTAACAAAGTACAAATCACTGAGAACCTGAAACTCTGGTTGAAAGAAGCTAGCAAAACACCTGATATGTATGTAATAAGGGCACCCCAATGCATTGAGTCACTCAAAGGAAACCAAAGTACCAGCAAATCTCAGAGGAAAGCGTCGAGTAGAGGTACAAAGACGAATTTGATGGCATCAAAACGGAGACGCCTAATAGCAAAACTTACGCGAGAAGAGTCTGAAATAGTAAAATGAGGATAAAAAACCGGATCAACAAAAGCATCAAATAAAAATGAACACAATTAGCGAAGAAAACAGAAAGACTCTTTGAAGCTAAAGTGAAAAAACTCGAGAAGATTGAGTCCTCGGACAAACACCTAGGTCATGAACTTGACGAGCAACTAAAGTCAAATCATATCGACACTGTTGAGCGTTTAACTGATTGGGCAAACAATGCAACCCCAAAAACACTTTTTCTGCCGCGATCACAACAAAGTCTTCAGAGGAACCACGAAACTTAGGCGCTTCTAATCAAAGCATTGCTGCTCCACAGATGGACATCAATCCACTTCTTGGTACATCGAGAGATTACATAAAATTGAAAGAAACATAATGAAGTGCAGAACGGTCCATCCCCGACAAACATTACTCAAATCCCTTGAGCCCAATTAAGAGGTTTCCATAATGAATCACAACTGGCTAGCACAAATAGTGGCTTTGTTCGCACTCTTCGATGGGGGGTTTCGGACGTCATTTCTTTGAGAAAAAAGGATAATCAGCTAGTCAAAACAGGTAGTCAAAACATTCAAGTAACTGTTAACCTGACCGACGAGGTCGTTAGACTTATCAGCCTTTCTGCCTAGGGTGAAGTATTGAATCTGACTTCAAATGATACCAATCACAATAACTCTGACCAACAGCAGACTCAAGCAGCGGTTGTAAACAACAATGTGATGCTAATTCCAAATAGGAACGATCGCAGTTTAGTGAATCAGGGTAGTGATCAAAACCTCCTTGCAAATACAAACAGCTCAAGAGTTGTCCTAAGCAAATCCTTCAACTCAATATCAATATGCACATGTTCAAATTAGACATAACCGAATTCGGAACAATCGAAAAAATTATTACGCAATGCCAGGCACTTCCTTCCAAATTTAACGCGTTGTCATATGCCAACATTAGATACTGTAGCCCAGTGATTTTCCCGGGTGACAGCACAACAAATGCCAAACACAAATATGAGACAACCTAAGGTATCATTTTCGAGCGGTGGTACGACTTTTCATCACGAAACAATTTTTCAACAGCTACGGTGGTAACTCAGCCCAATAAAACAGTGTCGGCGCCTTTGCAACATTATACAGATCCAATGCTTCTTTTTCAGAAACCCACGATGACCATTTACCCAACGAACGCTGTAATGACACTCCCCGCAGCACAAATACCTCAAACGAATCAGTCACTCAATGCGAAAGATTTGGCCGACGCGCTAACTTCTAGTCATCTCCATCCCTTGCCTAAATGGAACTTTTCCACTAAACTGAAGACCCACTTATGTGGCGCGAATAGATAGGACAGTTCAGACGTGCAATTGATTCCCAGATTATCT
This sequence comes from Convolutriloba macropyga, assembly GCF_964194025.1. Taxonomy (NCBI): domain Eukaryota; kingdom Metazoa; phylum Xenacoelomorpha; order Acoela; family Convolutidae; genus Convolutriloba; species Convolutriloba macropyga. The sequence continues at coordinate 54,099,654 of NC_134477.1, forward strand.
CAGATGCTGCCATGTTCAATTATTTGAAAGATTTTTACCAGAAAAGCCAAGAAGTCTATAGAACAGATCGCGTATACACGAGCTCTATACAATGACGCAATGAAAATCTTGGAAAAAAAATCAATCAACCGCACGCCATTGTTGGTGCTCATCTGGATCGAGCAATCCCCCCACTACAGATGCATAATACCGAAAAGATTACTGCCTATGCGTCGGTGATTTCCAGTGTGGTTGGCATGTTTCGTTCACTGTCGTATGATTCTGATGTTCAAAACTCGTCTTTAGTAAATCAAGCCGTGGATAAGGTGCCGCCAAATCTTAAGGAATCTAGGTGCTCACACATATTGTGAGGAACCAATGGGACTGTCGAACATTGCTGGAACTCAATGAATGGCTGCAGACGAAGTCTGGCATTCATGAGCGCATGAAAAAAGCCAAGTTGAAAACCATACCTGAAGGGCCGCCTTTTTTGTCAAAAAAAAATACTACTTCAAATTTTTGTTGCATCTGGTTCAAAACTAACTGACACGAAAACCAAGAACCAAACTCCAAGACCCATTAAAGATGAACCTTTCCTTCATTGTTAGGCTAATCATCCTTTGTGGCGATGTCCGGATTTTACAAGCGAGAACCCAACACGAAGAACTAGATTTGTTGCTGAGAAAAAGCGCTGCTTCTCCTGCTTGAAAAATTCATATCAGTTTAGAAATTGCCCCAACCCCCCCCCCCCCCAAAAAAAAATTAAACAGTCTGGTTGCACTATTTCAGAACTTTCATTGCTACACGGAGCTGATCGTATCTTCACTAGAAATAACCAAAAGAAAGTAAATAAAGCTGAAAATGCTCCAATTACACATTCGTCACCGTCAGTGACAATTAGTTGTAAGAATTAACTACCAACTCGGAGTAGCTCGTCCTCCTTTCCCTCAGAGTTGGACGTAAAAGGTCTTCTGCTAGTGAAAGGGGTTGAATTAATTAGCACCACTGATGAGAAAACAAAAGTTTTGCGCTATGTGATCCAGCATGCAATCATTCATGGATTTCGAAGATCTTAAGTTTAAAGGTAAATAATTGAGTTTAATGGCTGGCGGGACAAACACTCAGCAGACAATTAATACTCTTTTGACAGGCGTCACAGTATAACATATAGCCGAAAACAGTTCTTCAGTTGCAAGAAACGTACCCGTATTTGAGTGTTCTGGATTTCGTTCAGTATAGCTATTCGAATATCGAAATGATTCTAGGCCCGGACGGGTACCACGCCACCCGCCCGATTGAGTATGTTGAAAGTGAATCAAAATGCAGTCCCGTTGCCGTCCGTCTACCAATAGAATGGGTGTTGAGAGGTTCACTGCCTTCAAACTCTAATTGCTTTTCGTCCTGCTTCAAAGCTATTATTGAGCCAGAACAAGATTTATTAGAACAGTTAAGAACCTGGTACGAATTGAAGTCAAATCTTAGAGAAAACCACAATGCACGATGGTCAAAGACACCAAGTTGGAAAGCTCTGGGCTAATGACAACCTCGACTTACCAAGGAACTATTACTCAGCACTCCTGCAGATAAAGTCGCTCGAAAAAGAGCTTTCTAAAGACGAAGAACTTCGGTCTAAATTTTCAAGAAACAGAGGTGATGATGTCAAAAAAGGCTAGGTTTTCGGATAGAAAACCCAAAATATCCCAGTCAACGATTCAAGCGTGAGTGGTATTTCCCACATCACCCTGTAATAAATCCAAATAAACCTGAAAGTTTTAGAAATGCATTAAACGACCTGCAAAATTCTACGGAGATTCAGTAAAAATTTTTTTACTGACTGGCCTTCATTGTTAGGCTAATCATCCTTTGTGGCGATGTCCGGATTTTACAAGCGAGAACCCAACACGAAGAACTAGAATTGTTGCTGAGAAAAAGCGCTGCTTCTCCTGCTTGAAAAATTCATATCAGTTTAGAAATTGCCCCAACCCCCCCCCCCCAAAAAATTAAACAGTCTGGTTGCACTATTTCAGAACATTCATTGCTACACGGAGCTGATCGTATCTTCCCTAGAAACAACCAAAAGAAAGTAAATAAAGCTGAAAATGCTCCAATTACACAGTCTTCACCGTCAGTGACAATTAGTTGTAAGAATTAACTACCAACTCGGAGTAGCTCGTATTTCCCACATCACCCTGTAATAAATCCAAATAAACCTGAAAGTTTTAGAAATGCATTAAACGACCTGCAAAATTCTACGGAGATTCAGTAAAAATTTTTTTACTGACTGGCCTTGACCTGCTGCAGCGTCTCATTCATAATCTCATCCGTTTTTGGCCGTCTCCGCCAATATCGAAGGCATGTTGCTTCAAGTGGTTGTTCCAATTGCCGATCAGCCCTGCCTCAGGTTTTTGAAGTTGGGGGACCCATCATCAGAAGTGATGGTATACCAATACAGCCGACATATATTTTGTGCGTTGGGTTCGCCAACTTGCGCGAAATTTGCTCTTCAGAAAACAGCAAAAAAACAACATTCGTAAATTACCCAACGCTGCTCATCGGGGAAATATGGACGTAGTATTAGATAAGATCTATATGGACGACTATTTGGATTCTCTAGATGCACCACACGGAGCAATAAGTAGAGCCAAAAATTTAGTTGTGTTATTGAAATTAGGAGGATTCATTTTTACAAATTCTATAAGTAACACACATACTTGCTTCATGAAATTGAAAACAATGACCAATTATCCCAGTCTAAAGTAATCCTAGTTTCTGATGAAGAAACTTCTTAATATGTTTTGGTTCTGAAATGGGACCATCGAAAGGATACCTTAGTCATTATTCGAGACACGGAGTGCGACGAAAGCAACAAAGTTACGCAACGCTTAGTGCTCATTCTAGTATCAAAAGTCTTTGACCCCATCGGATTGGCCCCGCCGCCCACGATTACTGCTCAACTGTTGTTGAAGGACATCTGAAGACTGAGTAGCCGAAACTGGGATAACACTCTGCACTTTGAAATGATGAATAGGTTCAAGGTCTGGAGTTCAGATCTGCCTAAATTGAGCAACTTAACTATCCGTAGAACTTTCTTCTCAGGCGTTTTCGATTAGTTGGAGCTTCATGTTTTCAGAGACAGCTCTCAGGATGTCTTTAGTTCAGTTGCGATCCTCAGTGCCAAAGTAAAATCAGGAAATATATAACGTACCGATCTTGCTTTTGTTCTGAGATAAGCGAGAGTTGCCCCCATGAATATTTTAACAGTTCACAAACTAGAATTACAGGCCACCCTCCTGGCGACACAGTTGAAAGTTGACATAACTAATGCCCTAACATATAAATTGAGCAGATTCATTATGTTGACTAAGGCACCACTGTTCTAGATTGACTGGGTTCACTTGATAAGCCACCAATACTTTTTGCTAACAGAGTTTCTGAAATTCTAGAGTCGACAACAGTCAATCAATGGTTCCATTTGTCAACTGCAGACAACCCTGCAGATTGCGGAACGAGATACATGTCAGCTGAAGATATAAAAAAAACAGTTGGTTAACAGGACCGAGCTTTTTGTTGACTTCTCACTTCCTTTTTCAACCCAGCATAAGCATCAAAGATGTAATACCTCATACGATTTGCACGAAGATTTAACTTCGCCTGAAGTGGCGTTTGCCGTCAATGCCTTGCAATCTGAAAAAATATGTGTCTTTAAAAAGTACAGTTCGTTCAACAAACTAGTCGGAATTACCACCAATCTCCTCTGTATACTCCATGAACATGCTTCATATCGTACACCAGATGGCATTATTTGCAATCCTGATGAACTTCGAGTAGCTGAGGCTAAACTTCAATTTCACATGCAGTCAAAATCTTTCTAAATTGAGAAAAAGACTACTTTTTGGTGGTAAACAAATAAACAAAAAGCACCATTCATGTCATTCATTGGCCCAAATGCCTCGATTGGATGAATTGGCTGATTGAAACTTTTTGTTGAGGCGGACAATGATCTCAAACACCCAATTATTTTAGACAGCCGTCATCCGGCATTCAGATTGTTCCTTTGGAAGAAACACCAGCAAAATCATCTAGAAGATGTTGACTTCTTACGAGCTTTCATCCAGCGCCGTTTCGCTATCATCAGTCTTTGTCCCACTGTGAGGTCATTCAAGCACAATTGTATTTTATGTCGTAAGCAGAGTGTAGACACAGTGAAGCCAGTGATGGCCGATCCACTAGTCGAGCGTCTGTTCTATGGTAATACTCTTCTCTACAATTCAGGGATCGAATATTTCGGCCTGTTCTATGTCGCTGTCGAGCGTTCAACTGAGAAGCGCTGGGAGGTTTCCTTTCACGTGCCTTACAACTCGAGCAGCCATCACTCAGGTCGAAAATTGTATGGATACCAGCTCCTGGGTTATGGGGACAGAATGATTCATCTCACGATGAGGGACACCGCAAGTTTTATGGTCAGACAACGGAACAAACTTTACTGGTGCCTAGAAGGAGTTGTCAGCTTGCTTTTAAGTTTTAAATCAGAGAACGATTGCAAGCAAAATGTCACAGAAAAGTATCTTTGTGGTTCGTGGGAACGAACGGGACTGAGTGTCAGAAGGAAGGTCTACTATAGTCTTGGTAGCTGCCGATTGACTGACGACAGCTTCAGACAACAATCTGTCTAGTTGAGACGACACTCAACAGCCGGCCGCTTACTTCTGTTAGCAATGATCAATCAGAAACTGACGCAATTTGTCGGAATCATTTTCTTATTGGGATCCACTCTAGTATGGTGCCTTCATTAGACGAAAGTGAGAACTTTGATCACAGAAAGCTGTACGTCCGGGCCCAAACATATGCCGACTCAATTCGGAAACGTTGGTTGGATGAGTGTGTACCGGCTCTGAATCGCCGCAGTAAGAGGTCAACAGCCACTGCAATTGATTTAATGTCAAAAGATCTTGCTTGGCTCGCCGAAGATTCATCCCATGGAGGCCATTTTTTTAGGGAGTATCGAAAAACCTCGCATTGGTGATGATGGCCCGCAAAAAAGAGCTAAGTCCGGTAAATATTTACCACCGGTTGTAGAACTGTTTCCCGTTTTTGATGCTCAACTTTCCGGGCCGGAGGATGATGTGAATACAAATTAAAAGCCAGCGAGAATTATTTGCAGCGAGAATTGTATGCAGCAACAAATGTTAGTGGTTTCATTTAAGTTGTATGCGAAACAAAACAAGCATCCATAGCGCAGTTAGTATAGCACTCTACTCTGAATCTTAGGATCGGTCGTTCGAGTCCCGACCATGTCGAGCCCTACTTTGCAAAATCCGTATTCTAATTCATTTGTCTTGAGCAGCAAGCGGTTTGCGAGCGGTTTTTTAGCTAAACCAGTCAGATTTAGAGTAAGTTGGCTGGAATATAAAATCATTAGAATAACAAAACGCATTGAATAGTTGAGTTTTTAATCCATAACGAGGTCAGATTACGTCACTCATGAGCTGAATTTTGGCTGTCAGTGCATCCTAATTTAACGCAAGGTTGTTCAACGTTGTGTGTTAGCCGATATAACTGTGCACAGTTTTGTATGATCGGAAAATAGCTTATCGTTATAAACATACATAATTAGTTCTTGAACAAATATTATTCTTTTATATTTTCTCGTGATTCGAGTTTAGGCCGTTATCTAGCTCGAATATGATGCTAGAAAAAAGCACGCTAAATTATCTCTCTGCTCTCTTTTCACGCGCGGCATTTGACTTCTTCTAAAACATATCCCTCTAAAAATGGATTTCACCGGTTAAAATAAAAAAATCGTCATTACTCCTCCTCGAGTCGTAAAAAAAAGACAGAGCATCATTCCAATTCAGTTCTTGGATTGCCAAAAATAGGGCTGCTATAATAACAAATTGAGAAGATGAGGGCGGGTATTGAAAATCACCATCTTGAGAAACATGTACCCAAATAACAAAAAAAAAACTATAGTTACTTTATCTCTTTGCGTCATTTTTCGTATTTGGATAAAAAAATGCATTCAATACTACAATTTATTTAAGCAAAACAATACCAACCTTCCTCTTGGTGACGCAGGACTTCGTCTTTTTGGCGATCTGGGTGAATTTCGTGATCTGGGTCTTTTGGGCACTTGTTGTATTCCTCCCTGGCTGTAGGGAACAAACTTTAGATCATGCTGGGCTCTGATTGGTGGAGTGTGGCCGGGTGCTGGGGATGGGGGTGGTGCCTGCTGAGGGGGAGGTGGCGGGGGAGGAGGCTCGCTTGCCATACTTGAGTTTCAAAGTCAAAAATGAAGTTGAAAGTTCCGTCAATTTTCTATGTTTCGGTAGTTACTCTGCAATATTTTTTTAGTTCTTCGATTATAATTTGACTTGAGAGCCTGTAGCACCATTATCATTATCTTAACGATTACTATATTGTTAACAATTGTTTACAAAAAAAATGTCTTAAGATTTAGTTTTATTTTATTTCTTGCTGTTGAGTGTCAGACTTGAAAGCGGTCCAAACTCGACCAAAATTAAAGAAACAATGTTTTAGAAACAAATTTCACGACAGATGTTTCATTCTTATATGAATTTTTGGTGCAAATTTAACTGACCTATTGTCAAATTACAAAGTAGAAGTCAAAA